>NC_084649.1:31139468-31469468 GCF_019802595.1 Syngnathoides biaculeatus
GATGATAGGCTGACATCTTTCTTTGGTAGGGGTTCCATGTGATTGACCAAAACTGCCTCGGCGATTGACATTTAAGTGCATGAGGCCTTTGGTAAAATCACTGAAAAAGTGTACCACCGAGGCAAAATTAGGATTTCAAAGATGTTTTGATTGCACAGACTGTAGTCTTTGAAAATTCAGGGAGCAGCCTAGACAAATACACGGCGCTCATGTTTCCGGTCAGTCATAATCACCAAAACTATTAAATTTTGTTCAATCCCACAATAATGAAAAAAAAAATCTAATTTTTCTAATTTTATATTGTTTTCTAAGAGGTCTCAAGTTTACATACACAAAAAGTACAATGATTTGAAAAAACATCGGGAAGCCCAGATGATGTAATGGCTTTTAACTCCTGAAAGGTTAACTGACGTGTGTTAATTGACAGCACACCTATGGTTGTATTAAAGGCTACTCCTCTTACACTCTGCTTCCTTGTTTTAAATCATGGGAAAACCAAAAGAAATCGGCTAGGAAATCAGAGAGCGAATCATGGAGCTCCACAAGTCTGGATCATCCTTGAGTACACTTTCCACATGTTTGAAACTGCCACAGTCATCTCTTCAAACAAATTATACGCTAATATAAACATCATAGGAATGTCCAGCCATCTCACCGCTCTGGAAAAAGAAGGGCTCTGTCTCTCGGAAATTAATGTGCTTTGTTCCGAAATGTGTGAATCAAGCCCAGAACATACACTAAAGACTTGGTGAAGATGCTGAATGAAGCTGGAAACTGTGTCACTATCCACAGTGAAACGAGTCCTACACTGACATTGCCTGAAAGACCACTCACCGAGAACGAAGCCATTACTCCTAGAGAAAAATAAAAAAATCCAGATTACAGTTTGCAAAAAGACACAAGGACAAAGATTTAAACTTCTGGAGACGTCCTATGGTCTGATTAAATTAATTGTTTAGCCATAATGACCAATGTTACATCTGGAAGAAAAAAGGGGGAAGCTTGGAGACCTGAGAACTCCATACCAACTATGAAGCATGGCGGTGGCACCGTCATGTTGTTGGGCTGTTTTGCTGTTGCAGGAACTGGAGCGTCTCATAAAATAGACAGCATCATCAAGAAAGTACATTCCATCGCGTTATGAAGGCAACATCTCAAGACATCCAGCAAGCTATAACTTGGGCGCAAATGGGTCTTTCAAATGCACAATGACCCAAAGCATACTACCAAAATGGTTAAAATTTGACCCGGATAAGTCAATGCCTTGGAGTTGCCATCACAATGTCCTAATCTGAATCCCATCAAAAATTTGTTGGCAGTTCTGAAAAGGTGTGCGCGAGCACAGCAATCAACGAAACCTGATTCTGTTATACCAGTTCTGTCAGGAATAATGGGCCAGGATTGCAGCAGAGTACTGTCAGAAGCTTGTGGAAGTTTTCACAAAAATACGCACCACCAATTTGGTGTTATCCATTTGTTCAAAATATTATTAGGGAGTATCTGTTTTCTATTTTGCTATTTTGTACTTTTGTTTGTACTTGGATTGTTTTTCCAAAAATTGTCTGTACAACGGTCATTAATTATTATCTTTGCAAGTATGTACTGATGTAGCAATAATACTGAAAATCTCAGGACAAGCCCACAGGACACGCTTCTGGTCCCTGTAATTGTCAGAACAGAATCTTTCAACCAACTAAAATAAATGCTCAGTGATGGCATCACATTTTATGATACTTTTAATAACACGTATTACAGTCCTAAATAAATAAACACTGTTTAAGAAGAGAGAAATATTTTTTTGCATTAAATCTTTGTGCATCATGCAGTTCATCAGATACATTACACATCCTTGGCCAAGCCTTCAAAATAAGCATCTGATTCCTCTCCAATGTGAAAAAGAGCCATAGTAGCTACCTTTGGTGCATCGCTGTGGAACTCATCATTGATGACTTGTTCCAGTACTGGTGCTTCCTGCATTGCATCGTGAACAGTGATCCCATCTTCCTCTCATAGTATGTCGTCCTCTGTGCCATCCATGGCAATAGTGAGGAAACATTTTTTGAATCCCAAGAGTCTTGGTTCCCTTTATTCCTCATTATTGTCAGTGGATGTTTTGGAGACAAGGGGAGTGAGAGAGCAGACTTCGATGGTTTGGACACGTTCAGAGGTGAGAGAGTGAGTATATTGGTAAAAGGGTGCTGAGGATGGAGCTGCCAGGCAAAAGAGCGAAAATAAGACCAAAGAAAAGGTTGATGGATGTTGGAAAGGGAGGACATGAGGACAGTGAGTGTTAGAGAGGAGGATGCACGAGATAGGCTTAGATGGAAAAAGATGACACGCTGTAGTGACCCCTAACGGGACAAGCCGAAAGAAAAAGAAGAATTTTCAGTGCTTTGAGGCGAATCTCCACAATGCTAATAGCGCAGCCTCTTGCCTTCTGGTTGGGTACAATCCGTAGCAGATGTTCCAGGGCGTCAGGTCGCTATCAAAATAACTCAAGATCAAACTACTTATAAACGAGCGTAATAAGCGCATTAAAAAAGCAAGCTTTTTAATTGCTTTTTTTATATATGCCCATTACGCTTGTTTACATGTAATTTGAGCTATTTTTTTGATAGCGACCTAACTCCATACTCTTCCTCCATCTCTGGGAACTG
The DNA here is from genome assembly GCF_019802595.1 of Syngnathoides biaculeatus. Lineage (NCBI taxonomy): Eukaryota > Metazoa > Chordata > Actinopteri > Syngnathiformes > Syngnathidae > Syngnathoides > Syngnathoides biaculeatus. The sequence continues at coordinate 31,142,126 of NC_084649.1, forward strand.
TGTAACTCTCCCACATCTCAAAACTCTTCCATATGCTTTTTGATGGATTATTTTCTCCTTCGCCTTCGTCCACAAACTCACATTTGATTCAGCCACTTTGAAGTGGCGCACAGCTTCACGGTTGCCCACTTCTTCGGCAGGAGTGATGTCACTTTTCTTTTAAAAGCCGCTGCATAACCACCCCTTTTCGACATTTTTTTTGTCTTACTTTAAGTTGAAACAAACTCATGGGCAACCGTTTCTGATGTTTGGTGCAGTAGCAACAAAAATGCTACGCTAATGATCGTAAAATGGCAAACTCTTGTGAGCAGGTCAGAAATCTCAGGTTGGCGGCGCAAATTACCGTAATGGTCACTGGTGGTGTCGTGGTACACACGCCTGACTTTGGTGTGGGCAGTGTGGGATCGATTTCCGCTCAGTGATTGCATTGATATCTGCCCTGCAACTGACTGGCAACCATTTCAGGGTGTAGGTCGCCTTTCGCCTGAAGGTGGCTGGATTAGGCTCCGGCTCTCCCGTGACCCTTGTGAGGAGAAGCAGCTTGGATAATGGATGGATTACTGTAATGCATATAAATGTGTAACATAAGACATTGAATATAATTTTGAATTGTACATGTATACGACTATACAATGTGGTTTTCTTTTTATCGTTAATCTATACCGAAATATAATATTTTGAGAAAATATTGTGCATTATACACAAATTACGGTGTGTGTGTGTGTGTGTGTGTGCATATCTCTCTCTCTCTCTCTCTCTTTCTCGCTTCTCTCTCTCTTTCTCTCTTTCTCTCTTCTCTCTCTCTCTCTCTCTCTCTCTCTCTCTCTCTCTCTCTCTCTCTCTCTCTCTCTCTCTCTCTATCTATCTATCTATCTATCTATCTATCTATCTATATATATATCATGGCAATCATTTGACGACACAGATGCCCATTTGTCATTGTTTGTCCCTTAACAGTCCTCTGGGTTCTTCTAACAGACATGTCAATCTTTGGCCTTTACCCTGGCTACGATGACTTCTACCTTGTGGTGTGTAGCCACTGTGGTCAAGTAGTGAAGCCGCAAGCATTCGAGAAGCACTGCGAGAGGAGACATGGACCTCTGTCCAAACATTATGCTCGAATATGCTCCCCGCCACCCCAGCCCCAGCAGAGGACCCATCACAGCTATTCTCCTTCTCAGGGGAACAATCCCATTCCTGCTTCATCATGGGATGCTCGAGGCCAAGGTGGCAGTTCAGGTAGACCATCATCACAAGCCCCGTCTACACCCCCGCAGCACAGACCCATCAAAAACACAAAGGAAGGAGCACGGTAAGAATAGAGAGGGGTGGATATGAAGGAGTGAGCAGTGATTTGATATCTTGACATTACTCTCAATACCGTAACTATTACAAATGAACACACCACTGCCAGTCAAAATTCAACAACAAAACTTGGGCTCAGATGTGGGATAAAAATCTGCAATACATCTGGTTGCTTAAGTGTGCAGACCCTAAAACGTGTTGTTGGTTTGGGTTTTTTTGAATTGGTTTTCAAGTTAAGCCCTCACATAATTTATTGATATACATTTGTAGCTTGACATACGAGGTTAATTCATTCTGTGTCCGAGCTCGTACTTCAATTTGCTTGTATGACAAAGTGAATTTCCCAATTGAAATTAATGTAAATGCGATCAATCCCATTCAGCCCCCAAAATCCCACACCATTTTAAAATTTTTCTGTAACTCCTTTAATTCCTCAGTCATCAGCTCCTCGGAGTACTGCTAGACGAGTTCGTTGACGTCCCCTTCATCCACTTCGAGGCCTATACACTCTCCAAGTGACAAAATCTACTCCTCTGGCACTTCAGGTTCAGCTTCAAATCCTTTACTGTCCCTTTCAGACATTGCCGCAGGCCACAATTTCCTCCACGCAGATGAAAAAGTCCATGTTTATTCACGTTGCCAGGCCATATAAATAAGCCTGAGGCATGTCACAATATTATAGTGGTCCTTTCAGAATTTACAAACTGTGAGGTTAGTGTTTTCAATCACCTCAAAGTAGCGTCGGAGCAGATCCCTGGTGAACAACTTTTTGAATTTAGATGTAACCGGTTGGTCTATTGGCTAAAGGATAGGTTTGATGGTAGATGGTGAACCCAAATTAAATTCTTCGGAGAGGTCTTTTTCGAGGTTCAGTGAGTGAGCTGGAGCATTGTTGAGGATGAGAAAGGCTTGCAAAGGCAGGTTTTTCTCGCAAAAGAAATTTATTGACTGCAGCACCAAAGACAAGGTTTACCTACTCCACGAAAACTGCGTAGTGACCCTTGGATTAGCCCTCCTCATAACCTGCAGTATTTTAAAATTATGTTTTGAAGGCTCTGGGATTTTTGAATGCTAGAGTCCTTACCTCGGTTGTGGCCTGGCATCTTTGTCTCTTCTGGTGTTATGTATGTCCTCCTCTTCATCCTCTTTCAGAACAACCGTTGCCGTTTCAGACTTGCTGAGTGATGTATCCTTTAGCTTCGATAAGTTCTGCAAAAGTTGTCACATATTCTTCAGCTGGCTTCACATCAGAACAAGCACTCTCACCATGCCTGAAGACAGTGTACATCCCAGTCCTTTTCCTAAAATTTTAAAATCAGCCCCGGCTGGCTTTAAAAGGTTTCTGTAATCCCTCGTCCACTGATGTGACTTGGGTCTCCTCCGACAAATCTTAGATGAGTGTGCCTGCCTTCTCAAAAACGATAGCTTCTGTTACCATGTCTCCTGTGAGATATATTTCCCCCTGCCACGTCAGCAGCAGATTCTCTATGTTCTCATCAATGGAGGTCCGTAGCTTAGAAATAATGTTCATCTCTTTAGCTGGCGTTATCAACTTGGATTCCTTTTGCTTGAGAATTATACATATCATAGATGTAGAAGGGTTATCGACTTGAATTCCTTTTGCTTGAGAATTGTACATATCATAGATGTAGAACGGTCATACCTCTTTGCCAAGTCGCTCATTCGTTCACCTTGTCCATGGTTTTATATTTCGTGCTTTAATTCCAGTGACATCTTCTTCTCATCGCTTTCCCAAAAACATGCTTTCTTTATCCACATGGTTCAAATTGACTAAAATACCTTCCATAAATGCTAAATAAAAACAAATGCGAGCACAGCTGCAAAGAGATACTATCGAGCCGAGGTGCATACGTGGAAAGACACAGTGAAGTGCGAAAAGCTGAATGGAAGCTGTGCATCTCGGCATCTTACCGATCGCTGCTCGTGCTACCTGCGGCTCGTACTTCGATTCCTGGCTCAAGACAAAGCAAAACAAATATTCAGTGTCATGGCTCGTATCTCGGAAAACTCGTATGTGAAGTTACTCATTTGTCAAGGTACCACTGTATTATTGCAAGAACGTTGTATTTGCTCCCATGTGTCTAAACAGGGTATTTTGATTAACATCACATTTGTGGAATAATAATTGAACAGATTTCTTCAATTTTAATTCACATAAGAGGCCGAACATGTTTTGCAATATCACCCTCTGGTGTCAGCTGAAATATCACAACTGCTCTTTTGCTTGTGTTGCGAATATCCTGTGACCAAACCTGAAAGTATGTGGTGATACCTAGCGGTAACTACAGGTTGATGATATAATTATTTAAAGTGCAAACCATCAACACATCGTGACCATATTTTAGTTATTCAGAGGTGGCAGCTCTCGAATCATAATTACATCAACCCTTTACAATTGCAACATACACAGGGAGTCTGCAACTCCATTTTTAAGGTTTGGTCATGTCACGTTTGTAACGCAAATGCAAGAGCAGGTTTGGCAATTCAGGTCTACAGCATAGGGCTGACATTGTAGCCCCAGACATGCATGAGAATTGATGAATTCATCTTTTTAATATGTACATCATGAAAGCAATATTAATTAGAAGACTGTTTGGACGCGGCACATAAAGTAGTGATCAAAATGATAGCAGTCCAAAGTGACTCACCAGATTAATCCACATTTTCAGTATATTTTTTATTGCTACATGTCAAACAGGTTTCCAGTAGGTGCAGTAGATTATCAGAAAACCAACGTGACCTTGCATGAGTGATATACACACTCTTAAGGCTGTGCAATTGGGTAATTTGTTGAAAGAGGTGTGTTAAAAAAATAGCAGTCTGCCGTTGACTTTACAAACTCAAAACTGTTTTGCACAAATTTTTGTTTCTAGGATTTACCAATTCTTTGAATCACTAAACAAATATTTACTGAGGCCCCATAGCTCAGTGGTTAGTGCATTGGTTTGGTAAACTAGGGGTTGTGAGTTCGTATCTCACTGGGGCCTCTACTCCCAAAAAGAGGTCGCTTCAGGAAGGGCATTTGGCATAAAAACTGTCAAACAAATATGAGCTTTCATCTGAGATTTTATGCTGGGGCGACCCCTCACGGGACATACCGAAAGAAACTTACTTACCTAAAGGGAAAACCAGTGCTTTGCATGAACAGTGTATCCAATAGGTTATGTAATATGTACCCTATTCTGACAATGTGATGTTAAATCCTCTCTTATTTAATAGTGTTTTGAGAAGATTATCGACAATTAAGAATTTTCAGGGGCGCAACCATTTTTGTGAGTCACATGACCTATGTGCACGAATGTGATATGTACCGTGCTGCAACAAAAGCTCGATTACATGGGACAGCATTTATGCCCAGCACTGATTTCTCGTATTTATCCTAATCTGATGAAGAAATAGCAATATCGGTTGATCAGGAAGACGGAGGAATACCTCCATACAGATTTGAACCTGTGGCTGGAATTAATGTTGAATATTCAGATGGTTCTTCGGGCGGAATGATGCGGAGTCTGATAACTTGGAGGTCTATGTGCGACGTAAGTGCGGTTAGGAGTATATAGAATATAAAATATATCGTGAAAATATGAGTTATTATGGTAAATCAAATTGGACTGCTTTAATTTTGAACACTTCTGTACATGTTGTTTGAAAAATATTTTCCCCTTTAAGTTTGGGTTCTGGCTGGACTCAAGTTAAAATATTTTTTGTTGATTGAGATGCAAGCTTGGGGCTCATTGTTATATTGAAGATGAAGCTCCTACAGTTTCAGCTTAACCTTTTGCTTTCTTGCAGACGTCTAAATCTCATAGGCCGAATTGACTGCTGTTTGCTGAAGTCCTTCCATATTAAACTAAAGTTCCAGTTCCTTTCTTGTGTTCATTGTGTTGACATCCTTGACACCATTATACAAAGGCAAATTGACCATAGTACAGACGCTCGTAAGATGACAAATTTCTTCTTTTACTTTCGACTTGTCCCGTTAGGGGTTGCCAAAGCGTGTCATCTTTTTCCATCTTAGCCTATCTTCTGCATCTTCCTCTCCAACCCCAACTGCTCTCATATCTTCCCTCACCACATCCATAAGCCTTCTCTTTGGTCTTCCTCTCGCTCTTTTGCCTGGCAGCGCCATCCTCAGCACCCTTCCACCAATATACTGACTCTCTCTTCTCTGAACATGTCCAAACCATCAAAGTCTGCTCTCTCGAATTTTGTCTCCAAAACATCCAACTTTGGCTGTCCCTCTAATGATCTTATTACTAATCCTATCCAACCTGCTCACTCCGAGCGAGAACATCAACATCTTCATTTCTGCTACCTCCAGTTCTGCTTCCTGTGGTTTCTTCATTGCCACCGTCTCTAATCCGTACATTATGGCTGGCCTAACCACTGTTTTGTAAACTTTGCCCCTTCATCCTAGCATAGACTCTTCTGTCACATAACACACCAGACACCTTCTGTCAGCTTTTCCAATCTGCTTGGACCTGTTTCTTCACTTCCTTACCACACTCACCATTGCTCTGGATTGTTGACCCTAAATATTTGAAGTCCTCCACCCTTGCTATCTCTTCTCCCTGTAGCCGCACTCTTCCCCCTCCACCTTTCTCATTCACGCACATATATTCTGTTGTACTTCGGCTAATCTTCATTCCTCTCCTTTCCAGTGCATGTCTACATCTTTCTAATTGTTCCTCTGCATGCTCCCTGCTTTCACTGCATATCACAATATCATCTGCGAACATCATGGTCCAAGGGGATTCCAGTCTAACCTCATCTGTCAGCCTATCCATTACCACTGCAAACAGGAAGGGGCTCAGAGCTGATCCCTGATGCAGTCCCACCTACACCTTAAATTCTTCTGTCACACCTAAGGCACACCTCACCATTATTCTGCTGCCATCATACATGTCCTGTACTATTCTAACATATTTCTCCGCTATGCCAGACTTACGCATGCAGTACCACAGTTCCTCTCTTGGTACTCTGTCATAGGCTTTCTCTAGATCCACAAAGACACAATGTAGCTCCTTCTGACCTTCTCTATACTTTTCCGCTGACATCCTCAAGGAAAATAATGCATCTGTGGTACTCTTTCTTGGCATGAAACCATACTGTTGCTTGCAGATACTTACTTCTGTCCTGAGTCTAGCCTCTACTACTCTTTCCCATAACTTCATTGTGTGGCTCATCAACTTTATTCCTTACCTTTGTTCTTAAAAATGGGAACTCTTCTATCCTTCCTTCTCTCTCATTTTGTTCGTTCATCAACTTCTCAAGGTATTCTTTACATCTATTTAGCACATTACTGTCACCAGTCAACACATTTCCATCTCTATCCCGAATCACCCATAACCTGCTACTGTATCCCTGTTTGGCCAACCTCTAGAAACCCTTTTCTCCTTCTTTCGTGTCCAACCAAGTGGAAATGTTGACAGATGGCTCTTGTTTAGCCTTAGCCACCTCTACCTCTTCCCTACATCTCATCTCAATGTATTCCTTTCACCTCCTCTCAGTGCTGTGTCCCATTTGTTTTTTGCTAACCTCTTTCCCATTATCACTTCCTGTACATATTGGGGTTCCACCACCAAATCTCCTTCCTTAACTTCATTGTGTGGCTCATCAACTTTATTCCTCTATAATTCCCACAGCTCTGAACATTGGCTTTGTTCTTAAAAATGGGAACTAGAACACTTTTCCTTCCTTCTTCAGGCATCTTTTCGCCTGCTCGTATTCTGTTGAATAAGTTGGTCAAAAACTCCGCAGCCATCTCTCCAAATTGCTTCCATACCTCCACCGGTATGTCATCAGGACCAACTGCCTTTCCATTTTTCATCCTTTGTAGTGCCTTTCTGACTTCACCCTTACTAATCATTGCCACTTCCTGGTCCTTCACATTTGCCTCTTCAACTCTTCCTTCTCTCTCATTTTCTTCATTCATCAACTTCTCAAAGTATTTTTTCCATCTATTTAGCACAGTACTGGCACCAGTCAACACATTTCCATCTCTATCCTTAATCACCCTTACCTGCTGCACATCCTACCTGCTGCACATCCTTCCCATCTCTATCCCTCTGTCTGGCCAACCTGTAGACATCCTTTTCTCCTTCTTTCGTGTCCAACCTAGTGTACATGTCTTCTTATGCCTATTGTTTAGCCTTTGCCACCTCTACTTTTGCCCTACGTCGCATCTGGATGTACTCCTTTTGCCTCTCCTCAGTCCTCTCAGTGTCCCACTTCTTCTTCGCTAATCTCTTTCCTTGTATGATTCCCTGTATTTTGGGGTTCCACCACCAAGTCTTCTTCTCCCCTTTCCTCCCAAAAGACACACCAACTACTCTCCTGCCGGTCTCTCTGATTACCTTGGCTGTCGTAGTCCAGTCTTCTGGGACCTTCTGCTGTCCATTGAGAGCCTGTCTCACTTTTTTCCGAAAGGCCGCACAACATTCTTCCTTTCTTAGCTTCCACCACATGGTTCTCTGCTCTACCTTTGTCTTCTTAATCTTCCTACACACCACCAGTGTCATCCTACACACCAACATCCTATGCTATCGAGCTACACTCTCCCCTACAACTACTTTACAGTCAGTAATCTCCTTCAGATTACATCGTCTGCACAAAATATAATCCACCTGCGTGCTTCTACCTCCGCTCTTGTAGGTCACTATATGTTCTTCCCTCTTCTGGAAATAAGTGTTCCCAACAGCCATCTCCATCCTTTTTGCTAAGTCCACCACAAAGTTCCTTTCCTGGATACCGTACTTACCCATCACTTCTTCATCGCCCCTGTTTCCTTTACCAATATGTCCATTACAATCTGCACCAATCACAACTCTCTCGCTGTCTGGGATGCTCAGAACTACTTCATCTAGTTCCTTCCAGAATTTCTCTTTCAACTCTAGGTCACATCCTACCTGTGGGGCATAGCCGCTCATCACATTATACATAACATCACTCGATCTGATACTCTTTTCACCTCCAAGACATTCTTAGCCAGCTCTTCCTTTAAAATAACCCCTCCTCCATTTCTCTTCCCGTCTACTCCGTGGTAGAATAATTTAAATCCTGCTCCTAAACTTCTAGCCTTTCCACCTGCGCTCTTGGATGGACAGTATATCAATCTTTCTCCTAATCATCATGTCAACCAACTCCTGAGCTTTTCCTGTCATAGTCCCAACATTCAAAGTCCCTACACTCACTTGTAGGCTCTGTGCATTCCTCTTTTTCTTCTGACGACGAATCCGGTTTCCTCCTCATCTTTGTCTTCGACCCACAGTAGCTGAATTTCTACCGACGCCCTGCAGGTTAGCAGTGCCGGGGGTGGGCGTTGTTAACCCGGGCTATGACCGATCCGCTATGGGATTATTTAGATGGACGCTCATATTTCTTTGGCACAGTTTTTACGCCGGATGCCCTTCCTGACGCAACCCTCTGCATTTATCCGGGCTTGGGACCGACCTACAAATTGCACTGGTTTGTGCCCCCAGAGGGCTGCATTGTAAGATGACAAATTTCATTGTTGTGAAATGAGAGAACCTTTGACACTTTCAATACGAATAGTGTCAATATAGTGAGGATGGTGATCCAATTGGACAACAATGATACCTGCACTTCATACCACACGTATTAACAAAATAAAATTGAGAGCATTTTTTTTTCATTATGTTGCGTGTAAACCTCTGTAAATGGTGAATAGTGTATTTCTATATTTTGAGCTACAAGCTAAAATTGTGTACATTCGTTCCGCCTTGATTGGACAAAGCGGCGGAGAAAGGAAATCTTCGGTGTCATAGAGTTATTGAAAACTTAGGGTACTAATATAGTTGAATACTTTCGCTGTAATGATTTAAAGAATGGACACATTTGTAGATAAGACAATAGTGGATCGTCCTAATTGCCACAGCTGGAATTGGGAGCCAGTTCCTCCGAAATGCCAGTAACCATACAGTCGCTTTCCATGTTATGATGAGTTTAGCTGGGACCACTAAGTGACATAACGTTTGTTAATGGTGTCCTTATATGTTAAGTAATCACTTCAGGTATGTTTTCAAAATTGTGATTATATTTTGTGGGTTTAACCAACTTTTGCAGAGTACTCAGTTGTATATCATATTTATAGGGAAAGTTTCTCATGGTCGGTTGTCTCTCAACAGACATTTCTCACTGGAAAAATCAACCCACAGCAGCCACACAGATTTATCAGTATTCAAACAGCCAACACCTCTGGAGCCTCCGATTTGCCCTCCATCCGCATCCGTCAGAGATCCCCCATGGTCACACAGCGGCACCTCACCTGGTAGATCTTCAGTCATTGACAGGCTCCACGCCCAAAGGAAGAATTTTTCTCCAGCGTCGGTAGTCCCAAACCACCGTATTCCCAGGCCATACAACAAAGTGGCCTCCAGTAAGTCTTGGGGATTTAAATGTAAAAAAGTTGGATATTGGAGGATCCGTGCTGACTGTATCTTATCTGCCTCATAATAATCATTGTTGGGTTTTGTCAATATTTTAATAATACTTTTTTTATACTGTGACAGGAACAAATGGTATTGGATTATAGATTAAAATCAGGATATGCCGAATACCTCATGTTTTAGCAGTTTGCAGTATGGTTGATAGCCTTTAAGAGGAAATCGCAGTACCTTGCCACTATTAAACGATAATTTGTACAAACCCCAATTTCACTCAAGTTGGGACGTTTTGTAAAGCATAAATAAGAACTAAAAACAATGATTTGCAAATCCTTTTCAACCTATATTTAATTGAATACACGACAAAGACAAGATTTAATCTTCAAATTGATCAACTAATTTTTTTTTTTTTTCAAATACAGTATTCACCCTTTGCTTGTAACACATTCCAAAAAACCTGGGGCTTGTATGTTTACAACTGTAATAGACATTTCACTCAAGTTGGGACATTTTGTAAAACATAAATAAGAACTGAAAACAATGATTTGCAAATCCTTTTCATCCTATATTTAATTGAATACATGACAAAGACAAGATTTAATCTTCAGATTGATCAACTGGTTTTTTTTTTTTTTTTTTTTTTTTTTCAAATACAGTATTCACCCTTTGCTTGCAACACATTCCAAAAAACCTGGGGCATGTATGTTTACAACTGTAATAGACATCACCGTGCCTTTTTTTTTTTTTTTTGCAAATGTTTTATTGAGGAATGGACAGTTTGGAAATAAGTTACAATTTACATTTTCATTTTTGAAAAAGCAACATTTCAACAATAATAAATATAACAACCCATAGTAAGCCCTCCCACTCCCTCCCTCCCTCCCTTTTTTTTAGTACGGTCTATAAAGGATGAAGAAGCCATGGAGTATACCTATAACAATGAGAAGTCATCAACAAAACAAGTATCTGTTCTAGGTTTTTTCGCAGGAAGCAGACAAGGGGCAACCAAACCTTGTTGAATTGCGATTCACATCTTATCTTTTCGATATAGTGTGTCAGTCATTTCACAAAGTCATAATTTAGGATCCATAGGAAATACATTTTGTGTTTTTTACTGGAATAGGAATGGATTCTGAGATATTAATCACACTTAATGTAGAGCAGCAAAGCAAATTTATTTGTATAGCACGCTTCATACACAAAGCAGGGTTCCCCCGTGTCCTGGAAAACCTGGAAAAGGATTTACAGATTTTCCAGTCATGGAAAACACATGGAAAATGACCCCAAAAGTAAAATGTCCTGGAAAAGCTCGAGTTTTCCTGGAAAACACTTTTTTTCCTCCCTCTGGTTCTCTCTGCCTTGTGGGTGAACACAAACAGATTAAACCTTTTATACTAGTATGTTTTCAGCTGCGTTTAATGGGCAACATTGAGCTGTTGCACTTCTCTTCATCTCTGTTTGTAGCCGTCACAGCACCCCACGTGACGCTACCAACCAATCAAATTGCATGTTTACTTAGAGCAGTTCTGGTGCCCAGTATTTCCATGTGACTTGTTTGCTAGATTTACCGACTTTTCACAACCACGTAGGGATTTATTGTCTCCAAAGAATCTGCGAACATCATGGTCCAAGGGTATTCCAGTCTAACATCTGTCAGCCTATCCATTACTACAGCAAACAGGAAGGGGCGCAGAGCACCTTCACGTTAAATTCTTCTTTCACATCCATGGCACACGTCCCACTGTTCTACTGCCCTCATACACGTCCTTTACTATTCTAACATTTCTCCACTACGCCAGACTTACGCATGCAGTACCACAGTTCCTCTCTTGGTACTCTGTCATAGGCTTTCTCTAGATCCACAAAGACACAATGTAGCTCCTTCTGACCTTCTCTGTACTTTTCCGCTGACATCCTCAAGGAAAATAATGCATCTGAGGTACTCTTTCTAGGCATGAAACCATACTGTTGCTTGCAGATACTTACTTCTGTCCTGAGTCTAGCCTCCACTACTCTTTCCCATAACTTCATTGTGTGGCTCATCAACTTTATTCCTTACCTTTGTTCTTAAAAATGGGAACTCTTCTATCCTTCCTTCTCTCTCATTTTGTTCGTTCATCAACTTCTCAAGGTATTCTTTACATCTATTTAGCACATTACTGTCACCAGTCAACACATTTCCATCTCTATCCCGAATCACCCATAACCTGCTACTGTATCCCTGTTTGGCCAACCTCTAGAAACCCTTTTCTCCTTTTTTCGTGTCCAACCAGGTGTATATGTTGTCAGATGGCTCTTGTTTAGCCTTAGCCACCTCTACCTCTTCCCTACATCTCATCTCAATGTATTCCTTTCACCTCTTCTCAGTCCTGTGTCCCACTTGTTTTTTGCTAACCTCTTTCCCATTATCACTTCCTGTACATTTTGGGGTTCCACCACCAAGTGTCCTTCTCCCCTTTCCTTCCAGTAGACCCACACAGTATTCTCCTGCCTGTCTCTCTGAATACCTTGGCTGTAGTAGTCCAGTCTTCTGGGAGGTCCTCCTATCCATCAAGAGCCTGTCTCACCTCTGTCCGAAAGGCCGCACAACATTCTTCTTTCTCAGCTTCCACCACATGGTTCTCTGCTCTACCTTTATCTTTTAACCCCCCCTCCTTACGACAACCAGAATCATCCTACACACCACCAACCTATGCTGTCGAGCTATACTCTCCCCTGCCACTTCCTTACACTCAGTAACCTCCTTCATATTACAACGTCTGCGCAAATTCTACAAAATGTAATCCACCTTTTTGCTTCTCCCTCTGCTTCTGTTGGTCACCCTATGTTCCTGCCTCTTCTGGTAAAAGGTGTTCAGTACTGCCTTTTCCATCCTTTTCCACCACCATCTGTCCCTGAAAATTCCTTTCCTGGATGCTGTACTTACCCATAGGTTCTTCATTGCCCCTGTTTCCTTCACCAACATTAGCCAGCCCTTCCGTTAAAATAACCCTACTTCATTTCTCTTCCCATCTACTCCATGATAAAATAATTTAAACCCTGCCCCTAAACCTCTAGCCTAAGTACCTTTCCACCTGCTCTGTTGGATGCATAATATATCAACCTTTCTCCTAATCATGAAAACCAACTCCCGAGTGTTTCCTGTCATTGTCCCTACACTGTAGGCTCTGTGCATTCCTCTTTCTTCTGCCGACCAATCATCTTTCCTCCTCTAATTTGTCTTCGACCCAAAGAAGTTGAATGTCCACCGACACCCTGCAAGTTAATGGTGCCGGGGGTGTGTGTTATTAACCCGGGCCACGACCGATCCAGTGTGCACTTCTTCAGATTAACAATCATATTTGTTGGGCAAAGTTTTAAACCGGATGCTCTTCCTGACATCTCCTCTAGCCATCACCTTATCGTGGTGGAGGGGTTTGTGTGTCCCGATGAGTTAAGGAGTTAAGTTGTCTGGAGCTCGGCTGGGCACAGCCCAAAAGGGTAACATGGGTCCCCCTTCCCATGGGCTCACCACCTGTGAAGGGCCCATAGGGGTCTTGTGCGATGTGAGCTGGGCGGTGGCCAAAGGCGGGGACCTTGGCGAGCCAATCCGCGGATACAGAAACAAGCTCTAGGTACATGGAATGTCACCTCTTTGGCACGAAAGAACCCCGAATTGGTGCGTGATGTCGAGAAGTTCTGACAAGATATGATCAGACCCGCCTCTATGCACCGGTTGGGCTCTGGTACCACTCCTCTTTAGAGGGTTTGGACTCTGTTCCACTCTGGAGTTGCCCACGGTGAGAGATGCCGAGCAGGTGTGGGTGTATTTATTGCCCTCTGGCTTGGGACCTGTACGTTGGGGTTTACCCCGGTGGATGAGAGGGTAGCCTTCCTCCGCCTTCAGGTCAGGTGGTGGGTCCTGACTGTTATTTGTGCCTATGCACCAAACAGCAGTTCAGAGTACCCACCCTTTTTGGAGTCCTTAGAAGGAGTGCTGGAGAGCGCTCCCTCTGAGGACATCATTATTGCTGGGGGAATTAAATGCCTATGTGGGCAATAACAGTGAGACCTGGAAGTCTGTGATTGTGAAGAACAACCCCCCCCCCCCCCCCCCACTAGATCAGAACTCAAGTGGTGTTCTGTTCCTGGATTTGTGTGCTCATGACGGATTGTCCATAACGTACACCATGTTCAGGCATAAGAGTGTCCACATGTGCACTTGGGACCAGGTCACCCTAGGCCGCAGTTCAATGATGGACTTTGTAGTTTTGTCATCGGACTTGCGACCATGTCTTTGATACTCTGGTGAAGAGAGGGGCAGAGCTGTCAACTGATCACCACCTGGTGGTGAGTTGGTGCCGATGGTGGGGGAAGATGCCGGTGAGGCGAGGGGCATTGATTCCGAGTGCACGATGTTCCGTGCCTCCATTGCTGAGGTGGCCGACCTGAGCTTTGGCTGTAAGGTGGTTCGTGCCTGTCGTTGCAGCAACCCCCGAACACGCTGGTGGACACCAACAGTGAGGGATCCTCTCAAGCTGAAGGAGTCCTATCGGGCATTTTTAGCTTGTGGGACTCCTGAGGCAGCTGATAGGTACTGGCTGGCCAAGCAGAATCCAGCTTTGGTGGTCACAGAGGAAAGAGTCTGGGCGTGGGAGGAGTTTGATGAAGCCATGGAAAAAGACTTCAAGACTACTTTGAGGAAATTCTAGTCTGGCGTCTTAGGAGGGGGGAGCAGTGCACCGTAAACACTGTTTATCATAGGGATGGGGCACTGCTGACCTCAACTTGGGATTTTGTGAGTCGGTGGGGAGAATACTTCGAAAACCTCTTCAATTCCACCAACACTCCTTCCCATGAGGATTTTGAGTGTTGGTTCTCAGAGGCAGGCTCTTCTATTTCTGTGGTTGAGGTCACCAAGGTGGTTAAAAAGCTCTTTGGTGGCAGGGCCCTGGGGGGGAATGAAATTCACCCGGAGTTCCTAAACGCTCTGGATGATGTGACGCTGACCTGGCTGACACGCCTCTGCAACATCACGTGGACATCTGGTACAGTGCTTCTGAATTGGCAGACTGGGGTGGTGGTCCCCTTTTTGAAGAAGGGGACTGGAGGGTGTGTTCCGACTATTGCGGGATCACACGACTCAGCCTCCCCGGTAAAGTCTATTCAGGTGTGCTGGAGAGGAGCGTCCGTAGGGAAATCGAATCTCGGATCCAAGAGAAGCAAGGTGGTTTTTCTCCTGGCTGTGGAACAGCGGACCAGCTTTACACCCTTGCCAGTATCCTCGAGGGTGCATGGGAGTCTGCCCAACCAGTCTACATGTGTTTTGTGGACTTGGAGAAGGCGTTTGACCGTGTTCCTTGGGGAGTCTTGTGGGAGGTTCTTCGGGAGTATGGGGTACCGAACCCCCTGATACAGGCTGTTCGGTCCCTGTACGACCGCTGTCAGAGTTTGGTCTGCATTGTTGGCAATAAGTTCGACTCGTTTCCGGTGAGAGTTGGACTCCGCCGAGGCTGCCCTTTGTCACCAATTTGTTCATGACTTTTATGGACAGAATCTCTTGGCGCAGCTGAGGCATCGAGTGTGTCCAGTTTGGTGGCCTGAGCATCGCATCTCTGGTCTTTGCAGTTGATGTGGTTCTGTTGACTTCATCAAGCTGTGATCTCCAACTCTCACTGGAGCAGTTCACAGCCAAATGTGAAGTGGATGGGATGAGCATCAGAACCTCCAAAGCTGAGACCATGGTCCTCAATCGGAAAAGGGTGGCGTGCCTTCTCCGGGTCAGGGATGAGATCCTACCCCAAGTGGAGGAGTTCAAGTACCTTGGGGTCTTGTTCACAAGCGAGCGAAGAATGGAGCAGGAGATCAACAGACTGATGATTGCAGTGTCTGCAGTGATGCGGACTTTGTGTCGGTCCATTGTGGTTAAGAGGGAGCTCAGTCGAAAGGCAAAGCTCTCAATTTACCAATCGATCTGTATTCCTACCCTCACCTATGGGCAAGAGCTAGTGGCCAAAATGAGTTTCCTCTGCAGGGTGTCCGGGCTCTTCCTTAGAGATAGGGTGAGAAGCTCGGTCATCTGGGAGGGGCTCAGTGTCGGACTGCTAATCCTCCGAATTGAGAGGAGCCAAATGAGGTGGCTGGGGCATCTGATTCGGATGCCTCCCGGACGCCTCCGTGATGAGGTGTTCCAGGCATGTCCCACGGAAAAGAGACCCCGGGGATGACCCAGGACACGCTGGAGGGACTGTGTCTCAGCTGGCCTGGGAACGCCTCGGGATCTCCCCCAGAAAAGCTGGAAGAAGTGGCTGGGGAAAGGGAAGTCTGGGTATCCCTGCTGAAGCTACTTCCCCCCGCGACCCGACCCGGAGAAGTGGTAGAAGATGGATGGATGGAATGCACCCTCTCCAACTGAAACCAACGAGGTGCTTCAGCAGAGTCATTCAGCAAAATTAAAATTACCTTAAGATTAAAGGACCAAAAATATAGACAAAAGTCAGCAAGAACAAGCCTGTCAGCTTGTTTTGGTTTAGAAAGGTCGGTTTTCTTAATTCTGTATGACGTGAACGACAATTATCAGGCAGCGCACCTTGACATTGATCTATGCAATTGCAACCAACATTTCACCCTCCTTGCTTGTCCTTTTGAAGAAACTAGGGCTCTGTTGTCAACATTTATTCACACACACACAAAACAGGTTTATAGCATGATTGAACTGAACGCCAGCATGTTTACACACAAACGTTAGTGCTAGGACTAGCGTGCTAGGCTGTATAACAGTATGTTTCTTCCTTGCAAGCTGGATTGTATGTATGTAAATATCAAAGTGTCTTACCATTGTTAAAATGATTATCAAAATGTCTCTTAACTTTGTTAAAATGAATGACCAGTTTCCTCTCTACAACATTTGGAATAAGGCTTCTGTAGTTTTAGCTTTGAAATCGAAATTGTATAAAGATTCCTGCTCTTGCTCCTACTGTGTTATGTTGAAGTGACATGTTGAATGTTTCTTTAAATGTGTGACATAAACAATAAATGTTCTGTGTGTTTCTAGAAAGAGAGTGTGATTTGGACAAACACTGTGGTGTCCTTGATCCTGACAGGAAGAAAGTCTGCACTCGTCTCCTGACATGCAATGTAAGATGAAAATCTTCATGCAGATTGCAGTCACATGTTCTCTTGTTGGCGTTTTTCTTTCTCCCTTCTGGATATGACCCATTGTTTATACCCCACAGAAGAAAAGTAGGTTGTTTCAGTACCTCACAAATTCACACGTTTTAAGATTGTGTGGTGGTTATTCTTCATCAGAGAGTTGGCAAGAAATAGAAATCTGACCTGACTAAAGCGCTCAAGATATTCATGTAAATGTAATGTAAAACTTTAATTTTTTAGTCAGTCTAGTATTGACTCTCATTTGACATCAGAATTAACCTGAAGTGTGCAGAAATAGTTATATATGTTAGTGTTGAGCAGGGGTCTAAAACTGTGGCCCCCACTTTAATATGAAAGTTTGTTAGATTGTCCCTCAAGTTTTACATGAATGGCACTTTTACAGTGTTGTGTGTAGAGCTGACGACCCAACCAATCACGGTGGGATATTTGGCTCTCCGGGGTGTGATATCGACCGGGCTTGATGCAAGCAGAGAAACATTTATCTAAGAGCGAGAATTACCGCAGTGTTGGCATGAAGCATTTAATTAGATTTACACAGAACTTGTTGACACTTAACGTCCTCTTTTATCTTTCTTAAAAAATAGTTTGAGAAGATTGGACTTTCTTTTAAATTTCTAACTGAAATAGGCCGCGCTCGCCTGTGCGCCCGGGCTGCCGGCCAGCCTCAGCTGGAAACTGCGTCCAGCAGCCCCAAGGTAAATTGAATTTGAGTAAAACTGGTGTAGAATGAATATTTTGGTGTTTTACAGATCATTTTTACACTCTTTTAGTTGAAGTGCTTAAAAATTAGTCACAAAGACTAGTTTCCTTCCAACTGTAATCTTTCACAGAATGCATATCGAAAACATGCAGCAATTGTAGTATCTCAGACACTAAAATCTACTGTTTGTAAAATGAATAATTTAAGCAGTTTTTTTCAATGTATCCCAATCAAATGTTTTTAGATGTTTGAAGTTGACAAGTCTACTCTGACTCAGTCAATAACTGATAGAGTGGTAAGGCGTCTTGCACAGCAAGTCAACTTTAATGTGGTGCTTTTGTGAAGAAGGAAGTAGATGTGAGGCTGCATGAGTCTGCTTCAGAAAACCTAATTACAGTCGCCCAAAGGTGTGCAATTGACACTAAGTGCAATGGCACATACACTTGCACATACAGTGTTTATAATAAACTAAAACAAAATTGTCGGTGGTGCGAACTATGCAATTTTAGATGGTTCAATTTTTGATCAGACGAGGACAAAGGTCAAAAGTGGCTCATCACCTGTGTCCTATTCTTCAGATCCATTCCATCCACCAGCGTAGGAAGGTGCAAGGCCGCAGTAAGACCTTTGACCAGTTAGTGGCTGAACTTAAGACCAAAGTCCGTGAGAAGGGGGGACAAACGGTGGAGGGAATTTCCTCGTCTGGATGGTCCCCCTGCCCAGAGATACCAAAAGCTCAAGATGAGGCTCCACACTGCCGGAGACCTTTGGCCACCCTCCCTGATTTCAGGTTAGCTTTGGTCAAGCTAGTAAGGGATGCGGTGTATGGTACTTTGGGCTTTGCAGCACAGTAAAATATATTGAACTCTCTGTCCATCTGTTCAGAACTCATGATAAAGACCAGAAAAGGGAAATTTACCCTTTTTTTCAAAAGTCAAACTTTTAAAGGGCCAGGTTTAATCCTTTGCCTCCCACTTTCCCATCCATTTAAGTAACTGGTTCCCTTTGGTTTTACAGTTGTTCCACAGCTGTATCAGAGAGCACCCTAGAGAATGACAGGCAGCTTCAGACTTACGGAAAGCTACGAGCCCCTTCCCCTCTTGTCATTGGAACAATTTCCAGTGACGAAAGTGAGGCAGAAAGAGCAGCAAACCCGATTGAATTCCAGTCTTCTTCTGCACATCCGAGACCACTAGCAGTGAGTATTTGTCTTCAATTTGACACTGAGAAAAGAAAGCAAGGACTTAACATCAATATGTATTTGTTTTACTTCAACTGTTTCATTTGTGTTTGGCCAATTTTTTATTTCACATGATACACATTATAGCCACTATGCCACTCATTCAAGATGGTCCCTACTACTCCCTAGTATTGTTTACATTTTTGTGTCTTTCGGTCGTCTCATGTAGAGAAGAAAGGACTTGCTCAACATCAGAGTCTTCCCTGGCTTTATTTCACCAACTTTCGCAAATGCGCTAAATGTTTTCCCCGAGTTACTCACCTGAGAAGCAACGGTGATAGCATGTCCGCTCTAAAGAGTATGAAGGCGAAGACACCACAGGGGCACGCGAGGCAGAATTCATGTGAAACTCTACAGGAGAGGACACAGATTGGTGCTCCTATTAATTCACCTCTCGAATATATGCTCCTTTCCCAACAAAATAGACAAGCTTCATCTCCTGATAAACCAGCAAAGACTTCGGACATTCCGACACCCTGTGCTTCACAGAGACTTGACTGTCCAAATGCATTTCCAGCGGAGCTGTAAAGCTGCAAGGCTTCCATATTGACCGGACAACTCGCGTCGCGGATCTGGAGGGGAAAACAAAAGACAGTGGAATATGCTTCATTATCAATGAGATATGGTGCACGGAAGTCACACAGCTCAGCACACCCTGCAGGCTGTTTTGATAGTTGCTGTTCTTGAAGTTTAAGCCCTTTTACTCGCTATGCAAGTGTCCCTCATTTATATTCATATGCCCCAAGCTATCATGACTGCAGCACTGCTCACCCTCGCTGAACAAGTAAATGAAATTTGGGGGTGGGGGGGGGGAGTGGACTCACCTCTATCCTAGGAGATTTTAACAAAGCTAAACTCTTACATAAATTCCCTAAATACAAACAGCACATAGACTGTCTGACAAGGAAAAATAACACTTTGGATCACTGCTATACCACAATAAAAAAACGCATATTTTGCCATTCCCTGCGCTGCCAAAGGCTCCTCCGTTCACTGCTTAATGTACTTAATACCTACATACAAGCAAGAACTTGAGTGCATGAAGCCTTTGGTAAAACCAGTGAAAAACTGGACCAATGAGGCAACATTATTTCAAAGCTATTTCAACCGCACAGACTGGAGTCTCGAAATTCAGCGACCAACCTAAAACAACGAAAACATAATTGCTGTTACAGCTTATGTCAGTTTCTGTGAGGTATGTGTATCAATTTTTTTGTACGTTCAGTAACAACAAGACATGGTTGACACCCAGACTTGGGCAACTCCGCCAGGTGAAAGAGGTCTCATATCACAGCGGGGATAGGCCCCTGTCACACTAGAAACGAGACTGACTAAAATTAACATTGCAACAAAGGCTTATGCAAAAAAGATGGAAAAACAGTTTGGCGTGAACTACTCCAAATCAGTGTGGCACACATTACAATCGCTAACTACTGTAGTTTCTGGATGACAACATGCACCATTTAATAGGCCGCGCCCACTCTTTGTCGCCCCCCCCCCCCCCCCCCCACACACACACGATTCGCACCGGATCATGCGCCACAGATATATACCAAACATTGTGAACTTTATTGTAATGAAAAATGCATATAACATTATTCACTTCAATGTCTATACGAAAAAATAAATGTGAGCAAAGACAAAAACATCCATGCGCAAAGTTGCTCAAGTGTCATTCTACAATATCCAAGGGGTCGCCATATTGGCTGCGTCCTCCGTCCGTGACGTCACCCGGACATTCGCCAATGAAAACACGCGGTGCACCCTAACTATGGGAGACAAACGCGCCCCTTCTGAAATGGAAGCTCTTTTCGAAAAGGAGAACACCGCACAACCGAGCGAAGTTACCGGGGCAATATTACACTATTCTTTCGAGCCATATTTAGATGATATGCGATCACAGCCAAACCGCATCCCCATCCGATCCACTTCCGCGGTGGAGATGAACCATCGCGGCTCATCGCAGCCGGCCGGTGTGGCTTATGACGGAGCCGAGCTGTGGTGCTTTACAGGGTTGTTCAGACACCGCAGTACTGAGCAACATAGTTGAGCCGGGGTGCTTTATGCGTCCACGTGGCTGAGTGAGGCATTCTCGGCTGGGTTCTTCTGAGCTGCCCCCGTCCGCAAAGCCCGACGCACAACCTGACCACCGAACGTGGCGCCTCAGCGGTGTGGCTGACGTTCGGCGCCGTGGTAGCATATAATGGAGCCGAGCCGTGCTGCTTTTAGGGGGATCTTCAAAGCCACCACAGTACTTGTTGAACACCGTTGAGCCGGGGCGCATTACTGCCTACCTGTTATTTGGAACCCACGAAGCTCTCGTCCTCTGCACCCGTGCAATCCATTTTTCACAACGAACCGGGTCTCTTGCAAATTTATATGAAGGCTAAATCCATTTTCCTGAGTGTGCATGTCCAGCAATCCAATGAGCTGGCAATTTGGCTAACACAAAGGAACAACGAGCTACCTTCCCGGAGGTAAAACTAATGGAAACAAACGAGTCCACTTGGGGGTGCTGCTGTCCTTTACGTCACTTCCTGCTTCTTCTCAAAAACAAATCCCCCGAGAGGATTTTCATGGTGGGAGTTACGAAAAGCTGTATACGTCAAAATCATGTTTTGTGGTGGAAAAACGCATGGGCCCATATTGGCTGTTTTTTCATTGTTAACATACTAAAAACCATCCATTTCATGACAGGAGCCCTTTAAGCGAAACATAAACACACAGACTTTGTAACGTAAATTTTTTTTACATACCTTGTTTGACTGAAACATGGCAGTAAAATGGCTCAAACACAACAGGAAAGCCATTGTTTTTATTCGTTGTCATCCTGTTAACTGAATCCACTGAAGTCCTCATCTTCAGTGTCAGAGTTGAAGAGCCTCACAATGTCTGCGTCACACACCATTTCGGTGTCTCCGGTGCCAGAGTCATTTTCATCTCAAGGCAGAGTTACCGCTGAAATTGTGTTGGTCTCCTTTGGTAGCAGCCCACCTTTTCTAAATCAATTGAAGGTAGATATTCTACACTGCTCCACACATTTAAAATTCATTAGCAAACCTCAGAAAAGGATCATATTTGCATTCGGCCAGTTTTTGTAAAAGACACCCCGTTACTGCTTATCCAAGCCTCTCATTCACCGTGCCGTATACCTTTTTAAATGCAAGATTCCTGCGGATGTCCAGTGACTCCAGAAACATTTTAGTACCTCTGGGAATCACAGGTGAAATGGAGTTTGATCTCTTGATGGCTATTTTCACAGAGTTTATTTGGGCCCTCATACTGTCTAAAACAAGCCATGCTTTTTTTCTGTGAAAAAATACTCCCCGACTCCTACTGTAACACTAAGTCAGCCTTTCAGCCATTAAGCTTTTACATTATCCTGCTTTTTTCTTAACATTAATGACTATATCTTTTGCAAGTTCTTGTTTTGGTAGAATGATCTTAAAAATAACCAATCACGGAAGCTTTTGTCGAGAAGCGGTTAAGCTCAACACACGTGAACTCCATTCTCTCGTGGCCAGTTGTTTTCACTATGTCTTCTACGCATGATGGAGGTATTCCTCTTCTTCTACAGACGGGAGGCATCTGCACATGCCCATTACTTTACAGGGAACGACCATGTTTAAGCATTATGTTCAAACAAGTTTTTATTGTATTTTTATTAAGAGCCACATGCGAAAAAACCCCCAAAACATTTTAACTGCTTTGTAAAACAGACCTTGGGGTTCACGGAATCCGAAAACAGTAGCGGCTTGTCGTCCAGAAAATACGGTAATTACAAGCGACAAGCCCTCCTCCAGTAGACCAAAATTGGAAAGCTGATGATCTAAACAGCGTTTACTGCAGATTTGAAAGGGACACTTTCACTCCACACACCCACCAAGGCGCACCACCAACCACTTCAACGTTCTGACTCATACATTTACGATCCATGAACAGTTCGTGCGGTGCATCTTCAAACAACAAAAGATTAACGAAGCGGCGGGCCCAGAACTTTTCCCCATTCTGCCTCCACGTCTGTGCAGACCAACAAGCTTTAGTCTTCACAAAGATCTTCAGCAGGTCTCGAGAACTGTATGATTTACCAACCCGCTTCCTACGTTTTACCATCATTCTGATCCCCAACATCATCATCCCCGAATTCCTTTAAGTTTCCCCAACACAGCATCTCACCTGCCAACTGCCAGTGGATCTGCAACTTCCTGACGGGCTTGACACAGCAGGTGAGGCCCTCATCCACACGCATCTTCAGTGCAGGGGCACCCTAAGGTTGTGTCCTCTCGCCACTGCCCTTCTCTCTGTACACGAATGACTGCACTTCAAGGCACCTGGCTGTCAAACTCCTGAAGTTCGTAGATGATGCCACAGTCATCTGGCTCATCAAAGACTGTGACGAGTCTGCGTATTGACAGGAAGTGGAGAGACTCGCAGCTTTAGTGTGTTCACAACAACCTGGAGCTAAACACACTACAAACTGTACAGGTGATGTGAACACCAGTACGCATCCTTCACCACAGCTGCTCCTCATAGTGTCCCATTGTCTCATGTCAACCATCGAGACCTTCAAGTTCCTCGGAATTACAGTCTCACAGGACCTGAAGTGGGAGACAAAACATCAACTCCATCCTCACAAAGCCCAGCAAATTATGTAGTTCTTAGGGCTTTTGAGGAAGCACGGCCTGCTATGAGCTGCTGAGACAGTTCTCCACAGCGATTTAAGTACTGTGTGCCTCCATCACAGTTTGGTTTGGAGCTGCCACAAAAAAGGACAAACTCCTACTGTAACTGACAAAAGAAATTGCTGAACAGACTGCTGGCACCACCCCACCCACCCTTAAGGACTTGCACACCAACCGAATTAGGACAAGAGCGGGCTAGATCCTATCGAACGCTCCACATCCTGGCCACGCTTCTTCCAGCGCCTTCCATCGGGTAGGCGCTACCGATCATTGCAACCCAGAACTAGCAAGCATTCCAACAACCGCTTCCCTCTTGCAATTAAATTCTTAAATTCTTGAGCAGCTAACTTACAATTCCATTGCAGCAAGCATCTGCCTCAAGTTGTCACATCCTGCTGGGCCAGTTATTATTACCATTGGATACTCTCGACTATTGCACAGCTAGTCACTTTAAATTGCATAAACTCCTTGAAGTCTTGACACCCTTTGCACAATGGTCATTGAACTATACTATTGCTCTAATGTGCATCCTAACTGCTCTAAATCAGTTGTCCTCAACCCCTGGGCTGTGGACTGGTACCGGTCCGTGGATCAATTGGTACTGGACCGCCGAAGAAATAATCAATTAGTTCCGTTTTATTCATTTTACAAGTCTGAACAATCTTTTTTTTTTTGAAAAATGACCGGATTCTCTTGGTTTAACCTCGGTCACTTCAGGGCAAAAATTTAACCCCCACAACCTACAAAATGAGTAAAAAACACATCCTCGGAAAATGTATTTTAGAAAGGAAAAAGGCTCATTGAAGAGAAAAAAGAAGAGCCTACAATTTCCAAGAAAAGAAAGTTAACAACAAAGCACATGCCCTGAACATGCGACTTTTTGAGGAGCTTTTTGGATACTGAGTACACACGTCTTCTGTTAAACATGGAAATAAGAAGTATAAGAACACAAATATATAATAAATAATAATAATTAATAAGAATAAGATAATAATAAATAAGAATTGGGCCCTAAGAAGTTATCCAGATCGAAATCGCTCACAAGAGTGTTTGAATTGCAAAAGCCACTGCAAAGATTTCTCTCAGAAAAGAAGTCTCCACCGGCAGCACATTTATTTTCCCAGCTGGTGCACAATGTGTCACCTGTCTTCGCTATTAAAAGAGTTCGAGTGGTACTTCCCAGCCAAAAAGGACCCACAAACTGCCAAGGGATGGATCCGTGACCCATTTATTAATCCAGCATGTCTGTGCAACAAGAAGATCAACTGCTGGAGATCGCAAACGATGGTGGCTTTCAACGTATTTTCAAGGCAACAACTCTGCCCTTGTTCTGGATTAAACTCATGGCAGAATACCTGGAGATCACCACCAAAGCACTGAAAACGCTGTTGCCATTTCTGACATCTATGTGTGAAGCGGAGTTTTCTGCAGCGACAGCAAACAAAACAACGGAATAAACTGGACATAAGCAACACATTTAGGGTGTCATTGTCTCCCATTACCCGCAGATGGGACCATCTCGTTGCAGAAAAACAAGCTCTGGTGTTAGCGTTATGGTGAGTTAAAATTTTCATGCACTTCATTATCGTGGTGTGTCTGTACCTTATTTTGAACTCATCTTTAAATATTATAGCGACTAGTCACAGCGTTAGGGCTGTGGTCGCCAACAGAGTGAAATGAGGCAGGGGAGAGGAGATGGTTCAAACTGACCAATTTATTTTAAAAAATTGAGTGTTTAATATTAAAAAAAATGTAACTGTTATGTGGATATGTAGAGATAAAAGAGAGAAATGTGGATTTGCTGGTTCTTTTTCTTTATTTTTCCACATGTATTTTTGTTTATTTTATTTATTTCATTATTATTATTTATGATATTGTTTATTATATTCGATTTTCAATACAAATGATGTGCAATACAAACAATCTAAGGTACCCCCTTCCCCCCTCCCCCTGGGTCAGTGTTAATTGTAAAGCATCGACAGGTCCGTGGGGATGAGTTTAAAAAAAAAAAAAAAAAGTGTTCCCTGTAAACTGTTTTGACTATTGTTTTTCGTACTCAACACATATGTTGTACTAAGGTGGCTCCAACTACTGGAAACTTATTCCTTGTGTGTTATTTACATACTTGGCCAATAAAGCGGATTCTGATCTTGTCATACACCCCATTGTGACTAGATGACATTTATGATTTATATCCACCCTTTGGAACTATAAAACTTTAAACTCTTTTGGGAAGGCTATCAACGAACTTTCAGAGTGTGTTCATGGGAGGTTTTAACCATTCTTTCAGAAGTGCATTTCTGAGCTCACACACTGATGTTACTTTAAAGGCCACTTTATACTCCTCTGGTCGTGTGGCTGACAGTGCCTGCATTGCATGACGTGACTTGGGCATTATACCACACAGCACCATGACGTCGCTTGTGCGTACATCGCCGCGCACACGTTTAAAAAAAAAAAAAGTTGCTACGTGGGGAAAGGTGCAGAGCTCATCTTTCATGATTGGCCCCGTTTAGTCACATGCTGTGATGACATAATCACCATTCCTCCTGCTTCCACATGCCACCTATCCCAGACACTCTTCCGCAGTTGTCATCGTTGTTGTTTTGTTCCTTGTTTCTGAAAGTAAAAGCTGCTACCAGAAATGACCAAAATGTGCTTAGATTCAGATTACATTGTTTGAGCAAAATGCATTCCATCTGTGAGCTTCTACCTCCGCTCTTGTAGGAACATAGGTTCCTGCATCTTTTGGAAAATGGTGTTCATCATCTGTACCTCAAAGTTCCTTTGGATGCCATACTTACCCATAACTTCTTCATCACCCCTGCTTCCTTCACCAACTTGTCCATTCCAATTTGCACCAATCCCAACTCTCTCTGTGTCTGGAATGTTCAGAACTACTTCATCTAGCTTCTTCCAGAATTCCTCTTTCACCTCTCGGTCACATTCCACCTAGGGGTATAGCTACTAATCATATTATACATAACACCCTTAACATCAGGTTTTAGCCTCATCACTCGAGATGATACTTTTTTCACCTCCCAGACATTCTTAGCCAACTCCTTTAAAATAACCCCGACTCCATGTCTCTTCCCATATACTCCATGGTAAAATAATTTAAACCTCCCCCCTAAACCTCGAGACTGACTGTCTTTCCAAAAGCTCTCTTGGATGCACAATATGGCAACAAACACACAGTTGTAGGTTCTGTGTGTCCCTATTCACTTTCTGCTGAAGAATCCGGTTTCCTCCTCTTCGACCCACAGTATGGGAATTTCCGCCGACAATGTGCAAGTTAACAGTGCCAGGGCCTGATATTGTTAACCTGGGCCATGACCGATCTGCTATGGCACAGGTGTCAAAATGTTGAGTAATGTCACACACTTGTCAATCACTCTCAATGTATTGATGATTCTCATGTTTTGTAAGAAACCTGTTAAGGACATAGCTAGTTCAAGAAATAGCTGAAAAGGGGGAAAGAAAAAAAAAAGTATCTGATAATTATAACAAAGTTCAAAAGTAGCAAAGAGTACAATTGACCCCTCCGTACAGGGCACTTAACCACACCACATGAAGTGACGTCACGCCACGTGCGCTGACGTCAGACAAACAATTAGCAAAAATATCAGCGCAGCAAGAAAAGAATAGAGCGAAACTGTCTGGCTGATTTCTCACTCGCATTCTTAGCTAACATGAAATATCGTTGAAAAGCATACAGCAGGGCTTAAAGTATTTCAGCGAGCGGTATTTCAATAGTATTTACATGCATATCGACGGAGAAACCATTGATATTAGCGCGAGATCTTTCCAGAGTCAGAGGAAGACCGAGAAGCCACATAATATAATATATTATAATCCAAAGACGAATTCGTCATTGACAGTTTCCTATTTTCGTGTTACATATCACACTTGTTTGCAGAATCTGTATATGTATCTGTATAGCTGTTTGTGAACCGCCGTATGAAGGAAAAGAAGGCGAGGCTTGATTTACCAGTTGTTTCTCTCGTTTTCTTCGTGTAACGTCACGCGCTCCCCTCAATAATTATTCTTGAATTAGTGCCGAACCTACGTAAATCCCGACCGAGTACGACAATCACTACTTTAGTGTCCTCAAACATCCTTCCTTCAGTCTTGGTGTCTCGGTGCACGTCGAAGGCTTTTAGGACTGCTAGTCCGGTTTAGCTTAGCTAATTAGCCCCAAACAATGGTACACGTTTTTGCAGTCAGATCATCGCAAAATATCGTTCAACACAGATCAAGTGTGACAATCATTCACAGCTATATTATGCAAGCGAAGAACTGCTAATTCATTTATATGAGACATGTATTGAAAATCAAATATAGGACTTACCTTCGTGCAAACATATCTGTTCCGGTTGATGGATTCAGTTGATCATGCGGTCTTCCTCAAGTTTTATCCATCAAAGACATTTTTCGTACTCTGTCTTCTGTTCCGGTTGATTTTAGATTGATTCAGTTGATGATGCGGTCTTCCACAAAGTTTGATCCATCAAAGACATTTTTCGTACTGGGTCTTCGGTTTTGGAAAGGGTACGAATTGAACTCCACCAACTAGCCTTTCAGGATACCTGTTGTCACTATTATAAAGTCCGTGACTACACCTCTTAACCATATCTATTGTTAAAAGAACCCAGATGCGCGATAAAACGCCAACAGAAGCTATACTGGACAGTGACGCGGATTGCGCAATTTCTACGGAGGGGTCAATTACATAGCTCACCAAACTGAACTAAAGTGACAAAGTCCCTAAAGTAGATGTTGGTAGTCATGGGAAAGATCCTTGGGCTCCAAAGGAAAAACTGCACCCTGGGCCGAGCCAGCAACGAGGGCACAAGCCGCGACACCCAAGCTGTGATAGCGGTTTGTGCATTAATGAAGAAGCCAGCTAGGTATGTGCGAGAACTAATTATAGGAGTCACTGACTATCGACATTTCAAATGTATGTCCTGATAATATGTTTCAATTTGTTGCCAAACAGAGGGGTGGCTGGATGGCGAATTAAAGCATTTCAGAATTGGGGGGCAAAAAAAAACGCAAATCAACCACGAATACTGTTTGCACATGCCAGAATAAACGTGCCCTCTTTAGATTTTATCAGGCAGCTTTTGATAGGTGAATTTGATTGCGATTATATTCCTGATGGACTACTAATTCACTGGATATCTCATGAAATTACATCTCATCAAACCTCTTTAAGTTTACTGGTGACTTGGCTTTTGATTTTTGTGTAGAGCACAAAATTTCTCTGTACTTAACATTAATTTTGTGTTCCCATAGCACAATGTGGATGTGATTCTTGCTTTAAAATGTTGTGGTTTACTTTAGTCTGCTTGTTAGTCCGGTAGTAGTACATTTCATTTGTAATGACCCAAAATGTTACGATTAAACAATGCCATGTGGAGTATAATGTATCTTCTTTTTGCAGATGTGTTCATTTGGCGGCAGTGTGTTAGGCAGTGGCATCTACACATTTGACAGAAGGCTTCACCACCTGAGGTCTGCTTTGAGCAGCATGCTAGAGCAGCACACCAGTGTCCATCTTTGGAAGTAAGTCATTTCACTTTTAACCATTATTTTCAAGTTATTAGGTTAGGTTGCTTAATTACTCTGTTTAGTGAAAATGCAGCTGGAGAGAAAAGGGTTTTAGGTGACAGACAGAGGTATAGAGTGGACAAGGGTATTTTATTTGCTGTTTTGCAAAA
This sequence comes from Syngnathoides biaculeatus, assembly GCF_019802595.1. NCBI lineage: Eukaryota > Metazoa > Chordata > Actinopteri > Syngnathiformes > Syngnathidae > Syngnathoides > Syngnathoides biaculeatus. The sequence continues at coordinate 31,171,354 of NC_084649.1, forward strand.
TGATATGCCTTCTGATTGCTGGCAACCAGTCCAGCTAACCTTTGACCCTTGAGAGAACAAATGCGAGAAAAAAAATGAGCCGCTACAGAGGAACTTGTGGATTGATACTAATTTTGTTATTTCCCCGAGTTTTTGATGAATAGCTAATATAAATAGTAGTAAGTCGTGCTGCCTTCTTTAAAATTTCAGACTAGGGAGAGACAGACAACATTGGAATGTTGACTTACGAGCAGATTTCCTCATGGAGTCATTTATACATGTGAAAACACCATCTGCATCAGAATGATGCTCAATGTCAGCCAACTCAACCAGAACATCTCGAGGATGACCATGCTCCAGATACCTGCTTTTTAAGCAGATTGATATAATTACTATGTAAAATAAATGACATGTACTTGCATCACTAGTAAAGAATTGTTACCTGTAATAGATAAGTTCCACCTCACTGACACTAGCATTAATTGCACCATCAAACATGATTGATAGGATGTCGGCATTTGCAAGGCTTTTGACAACTGGCGCTCTCAGAGCTCTGACAATGTACTCAATCAGTCTGCAAAATGGAAAAAATATCTATAAATAATTTGTTTAATCATGATCAGCAAATAATAAACTTTAAAAGATATACCAAATGTTTATAATGAATATTACGATTTATTTATCTCACGAAAATCATAATGTGGCCCACAGTGTTATCATTTTCATTTTTATTAGAGGCCCATGTGAAATATTGTCCGGATTGTGATCACGGTGATCTTGATTGCCATGGCATAGGCATCTGGACAAATATTTTGGAGTTATTGACTAACTAATTTGGACACCGAGATAACAGGGAAAAAAATAAAATAAAAATAAAACTTCAAGACCTGAGAGTCCTCGCAATGTCTAATTGCATACCTCGTGACAACTCAAATCATAAATTTTAGAATATGCCATTAATGTTTTCTCAAATTTTGTGGTTAAAATAAAATTTACATACCAATAAGCAGGAGAGAAATGCTGTTAAAAAGGCAGTTCCCATCACCAGATGATTTGAATGCTTTGAACTTGGCCACACCCTCACCATCATAGCCACTGGTCATTAATAATTCCCAGGAATTAAATATGAAGACAGGTTATCAATTTGCATTCTGCAAAAATACAGGAAAGATTATATAGTTGTACATGACTGACTTGCCTAGGCAGTGATGATATAAATATTCCTTTTATAATCAATATTAACAAAATCAGTTTAGATCCAAAATGATTATCAGATTACACTAACAGTATTTAAAAGAAATCAATTCATGGTTCAGACGGCTTTCAAATGCAAAGGCGAACAACTCCCATAATTATACAATTGACACTTTGCTCAATACTAATCCTGTCCCACAAACAACTCAATAGGAACTATGAATTGCCAATCAGTGTGTAATTTCAAACACTTGGATTTGTTTAGAACACTGACCGGATGCAGCCTTCAACAATATGTCAGCTGGTTTTCCCTTTTGTGTCTCGCCGTTTCATCACAATATACAATGACTAATTTTGTCATGTCAAAACGTTGTCATCGACGACAGAACTTATCATTTGTATTAAAAAAAAAAACCCAACATATATATATATATATATATATATATATATATATAAGAACTACGTCGTATGGTCTTTCTTACATTGTATTTCGATGTTCAACTTGATCAAAGCACAAGGCGGCCATTATGACACACCTTCCAAAAAATTACATTTTGGACTTGTCAGTCCACAGAATGTTTCTCCAAAAAGTCTTGAGGATCATAAATGTTTTTTGCCAAATGTGAGACAAGCCTTTTTATTATTTGGGTTTTTGCATGGGAACTCTCCCATGGATACCATTTTAGCCCAGTGTGTGTTTTTTTTCTTCCTCCTTGTGTGTGTGTGTGTGTGTGTGTGTGTGTTGGGGGGGGGGGTGTCTCGGCTAACGCTTAGAACTATTCTTCCTGGAGTCCAAATCCACCATTGCCATCTTTTCTGTGCGATATACTGTTGCAAAAAGACAGACGACAAAACACACAAATACCTCACAACAATTACAACATTATGTAATAGGATAAAGAAGTTTTAAAAACTGTTTCAAAACAATCACTACTACTGTGGTAAATATGCAATTGACCTCCATCTCGGTATATTCTGTGATGTTTATGAAACCCCGTAAAAAAATGCTCCAGTTAAAATATTGCTGAATATTAACTGTTAATAAATGTATATTAAAAGTTAAATGTTTTAAGCTTAAAAAAAATGCTGTAAAAAGTTCAAATTGCGTAGTAATGAAGTTAGCGGTTTTCATTATATAAGAAAGTGGAATATTGTTTATTAAGGTGTGCTTGATTTATTTTATTTCTGAAGAATTTATATTGAAATGTGTTTCTGGTAATCTGTGGAAACAAGTTAATTTATTTTTGTAACCTGAGTAAATTAACGAATCAGATCTGAGGTTAAAGGACAGGAAGTGACTTGTTTAGAGGGGGTGAAGTGAGAGAGATTGCGAGGGAAAATGGATGTTAACAATAAAGAGAGGGATTAAAGGCCAATGCATGAGGTAAAGTCGGAAGTTGTAAGTGGACATTTATCACAGTTGACCGAAGTGTTCGACAAGAACTTTTTTTCAATTTTGATATTGTCATTTTGGGTGGACTACTCAAAGTAAGATGTAAGTTGGTGGAGCTACTAAGACAGAAACGATAAGGAAGCCATGGACTTTGCTATGAAGATAGTGACAAGCTAACTCAAATTAGTGAGGTCTGTGTTTGTGGAAGAGTATACCGACGATGAAAAGGGACTTCAACAGAGAGGACACCGTTTCCGACTGGTGAGGACTTTGCTGATGTGGGGCAAGTGAACAAGACCCTCACCATTCTTCACTCCTGAAGTTTGGACCACTCGAGGGAAAAGCTCATTGAAAGGGTTGTGCCTTAAGGTGAAGGAGTAGTATTCGTTGGCTTCTACGCACACGAGCGTCAACCTGGCCAGCAACATAACATTTGGGTTTGAACTTATTTTGCCGGCTATTGTCACATTCCTTTGGGCCCTTAGTTTAGTTTTGTGTATTTGGATATTTTGCATTAACTTTATTTAAATGGATCTAAATGGTTGTTTGTTTTGTAAACAGGGTTGAATTTTTATCATTATATGTTGAAACTTTTTAATGTAATCAGATATTTTGACTAAAGTTCAAGTTCAGTTTAAAAGTAGGGATTTTATATTTCGAGCTTGGTTGTCAAGAATAAGGTATTGATATAATCTACTTACGAACGTCTCTAGAAAAATTCAGGTAACAAAACACCTCAGAAAAATACTCTCTAGTTACAAAGGAAATTCAGAATATGAAAGGAAAAAATAGGTGCTGGATTTGCCAAATTCCACCCAAAGTAAACAACCTGTATTTTGGATTGTATAGCGAGACAGACCTGCTCACCCATTGGCTTTCGCCGTAGCATCTTCCTGGCATTCCTTTGGCTCGGAAGGGACGTCAATCTTTACCCATGATGCTTTTTGTTTCCGTTGGACACTCGAATGTGTGAGTAACGCTCGCGCTGTCACAAGCTAATGAAAATTTGAAAAGTACAACTTTTTTGTTTGTGTTTTTGTACACGTTTATTCATCTTTCTTCACCATGGGCCCCAAGAAACTTTAGTGGAATTAAGTTGTGTGCGTGCGTACGTATTTTTTCTCTCACCCCCCACCATGCACTCACCCTTCTCTTCTCATTGATGCCCAACGGCAAAAGTAAATATATTTTTTTAATATTCTTTACATTATGTACTTTATTTTTTTTCAGGGGGTGGGGTGTGGAACGGATTACGCTCTTTCCATGTTAAATGCACTTCCACTTCACTTCTCCTTAACTTTTCCTTACTTCTTAATTTACGTTACGAAAACCACTTCTGGAATGGATCAATTATGGAAGTAGAGGTACCACTGTATTAGAGAATATAGTTTCAGAGACATTTTGAGATGGAATAATTGCACAAGTAAAGAATAATGTCTTAAGGGGTTTAGAGTAAAACAAAGTCCAACTTCATGTCCTAAAAGTACCATTGAGTTGGCTTATTTCCCATTTTTGATAGAGGAAAGAACTCAAGTTAGGTACCTCTCATTATCGTCTCACACACTAGAGAGGCGCAACATAAATTGGAGCCACCACTGGGTTTCATAGTGAAATTTATTTGTGCATTTATTTAAATTTTGTGCTAATAAATTTTGACAGGTTTAATACTAAAATGGATACACAGATTGAATTGGTAAAACAAAGTGTGCAAAGGGGAGTCATTACATCAGGCTCATGCTCTCTTGGTGCTCATGCATGAAGATTTAAATACTGATGCCTTCCAAGAGACAATGGAAACAGTGAAGACTCTTGGATGTGTGCGCGTCAGAGGGCAAACTTCCTGTCTGCAGCAGAACCATTACCTGGTCTTGTGTGAATGCAAAGAAACTGTGAAAAGAGCCATGGTTTGCTTTGATCTGTACCCCGTTGATCGTGGTGGGCCGTCATCTGTTGTTACTGTAGATAAACGCACGGAGACCAGTGCAGCATGCCGGGGGGTATCCGGACAGCAGCAAGCAGATGGCAGGTACAGAAATGAGACACCTGCATTATCCCCACCAGAAGAGGATGAGACCAAATCTACAGCAGTCCTGCTACACGCAGTGAGTGAATTACTCAGCAAGATCAAACCATTTCGTGATAACGGAAGCTATTGCCACCTACAAACGTTTTCTGGATTGCTGCCCACTCCACCTGGAGAAGAACCTTTTTGATCACTGGTTAAGTCAAGCACAGCTCATGGTGGAACAGTGTGAATTCTCTCCCAAAGAGAAAAAAATTATGTTGGAGAGTTTGAGCACCAGCACTTGATATTGTCCAAGCAGGGACAGCAGAATCAAGAGAGGAGTTGTATTTTGCCTTTCATTTATTACAGTAACACATCAGAAAGGAGAACAAAACTGTGAGGATGTGCACAGACTACCAATTATTGAAAGGCCGAACGATATCTGACCAGTATACAGTGCTACGCATTGACGATACTCTGAATGCTTTTAGTGGGAGTCAAATGTTCTCTGCTTGATCTGCGTTCAGGTTTTCACCAGATTGCAACATCATGAGATGACAAGGAGTAAACAGCATTCATATACCCCTTGGGATTTTTTCAATTTGAGAGGATCCCACAAAGCATTACAGCCACTCCGGCAACCTTTCTTAGATTAATGGAAAAGGCTATTAGAAACATGAACCTTCTACAAGTGCTGGTGTACCTTGACAACCTCATTGTGTTCTGAAAAACTCTTGAACACGAAGAAAGGCTGCTAAAAGTCCAAGATTGTCTTGTAGAGGTTGGGCTCAAACTTTCAACAAATATCAGATCTGTCTCCTGAGAGTCAAGTACCTGGGGCACATTATATCTGTAGATGCTGTCACCCCAGACCCATACAACATGGAATATGTCAACACCTGGCCAATGCTAACAAATGTGATAATCCTGCAATTGTAAGCGTTGACAGAGGTCACTAAGGGCAAAGCTCCTAATTGGAAGAGGAAAGAGCAAAACTTAGTTGCCAACAAACTGTATTTGAAAAAGTCAGAGCCATACGAGGAACGATGGGACAAGTTGTGCCTTGATGCGCACCATAAGATTAAATATTGCCTGACTCATGCACCTGTTTTAGTTTTTGTCCCCTGCCTCCTCCAGAACGTGAGCAAAGTTCTTTCGGAGGTGGGAGTTGAAATTCCTTGTGACGGAGGAATCTACCAGCCTTTCCCAGGACACCCTCACAATACGTTTGGGCCTGTGACGTCGTACCCTCTTCTAGGTCTCACTGTCATTGCCCACGTGGGTATTGAAGTCCCCCAGTAGAATTATGGAGTCCCCAGATGGTGCGCTGTCCAGCACTCCCTCTGAAGACTCAAAAATTGGTGAGTACTCTGAACTGTTGTTCGGTGCATAGGCACAAACAACAGTCAGTACCCGTCTCCCCCACTCGAAAGTGGAGGGAGGTGACCGTCTCATCCACCAGAGTGAACCCCAACATACAGGCGCCGAGCTTTTACTGCAACCTCTTTCAGTCTTGTTTTTCTTGGGATTTCTTCCTTCAGTCACCTTTTCAGGAGGGGAAATCCAAACGCTATTCGGGAAAGGTCTGCTGATTGACTTGGCCACTCTAAGACACTTTTCCCACCTGATCAAGTTGTTTGTTCGTTAGTGTGTTTTGGGTCGTCGTCTTCTTCCTCGATAGTTTTTCCTCATTAATTTTGATACATTTTTCTTCGAATTGACAGACAAAATGGTATTGTAGACATTGGAATTCATCTGCTGCTCCCATCATGAGTTAAAAACAATTGAGACTTTTCCAGAATCTGACATGCATGCCCAAACCATGACCTTACCTCCAACATGCTTCAATAATGACCTTGTGTGTTTTTGATCATGAGATCCTTTCTTTCGCCATACTTTGATAGAGTTTAATCTTTGTCTCATTGGCACAGAAAACTATTCCAAAACTGTTGTGGCACATCTCCATACTATTTCACAAAATCCATTCTACCTTTCAGTTCTTTTTGTCGATGAATAGTTTGCATCTTGTTTTCTTTATTCTCTTAAAATCTCCAAACAGTTGGTGATACCTTCACCCCTGCCCTGTGGAGGTTGTCAATATCATAGGAGCTAAATACAGAATAGCAGGATCATGACAATTTTAAGTTACATTCTTTTGAAATCCTGCATATTTGGATGAACAGCTGTGGGGGAAAAAATGTGCAATGCACAAGCCAAACTTTTGTTTTTGTCATCATCCTGACTTCATTGGAATTGTTTTTTTCAAAATTCAGTCTTAAAATAAAGATTTGCTCTTCATAATTAATCACAATATTTAGGCCTGGTTGAATGCAGCCCTCTGGGCGCACATACCAAGTACAATCTGTCGGCTATTCCCAAGCCCCGATACATACAGAGGGTTGCATCAGGGAAGGCATCCGGCTTATATGAAATATGAGCATTGACCTAAAGAATTCCTTACCGGATTGGTCCTGGCCTGGGTCAACAATGTCTTCCTTTGGCACCGTAAACCTGTAGGATGCTGGTGGAAATTCAAATACTCTAGGTTGAAGTTGGTGAGGTGGAAAACAGGTTTTTCGACAGAAAGGGGAGGAAACCGCAGTGCCTACAACAGAGTGTGCGGACTTTGAGTTTTGGGAATATGACAGGAAAAGCTTGTTTCACATGATGATGATGATGAAGAAAAGTTACAGTGAAGAAAATAAATATTTGAACGCCCTGCTATATTGCAAGTTCTCCCATTTAGAAATCATGGAGGAGTCTGAAATTTTCATCGTAGGTGCATGTCCACTGTGAGAGATATAATCAAAAAAAAAAATCCAGAAATCACAATGTATGATTTTTAACGATTTATTAGTGTGATACACCTCCAAATAAGTATTTGAACATCCGTCTATCCGCCAGAATTCTGACCCTTGAAGGCCCGTTAGTCCACCTTTAAAAGTCCACCTGCACTCCATGTATTATCCTGAATCAGATGGACCTGTGTGAGGTTGTTAGCTGCATAAAGACACCCATCCACCCCATACAATCAGTAAGACTCAAACCTCTAACATGGCCAAGACCAAAGAGATGTCTAAAAACACCAGAGACAAAATTATACAACTCCACACGTCTGGAAAGGGCTACGGAGAAATTGCCAAGCAGTTTGGTGAAAAAAGGTCCACTGTTGGAGCAATCATTAGAAAATGGAAGAAGCTAAACATGTTGGTCAACGTCCATCGGGGTGGAGCCCCATGCGAAATATCACCTCGTGGGGTCTCAATGATCCTTGGAAAGGTGAGGAATCAAACCAGGACTACACCACAGGACTTGGTCAATGACCTGAAAAGAGGTGGGACCACCGTTTCCAAGGTGACTGTTGGTAATACACTAAGATGTTATATTTTGTCATCATGCATGGCACTGAAGGTTTCCCTGCTTAAACCAGCACATGTCAAGGCCCATCTTAAGTTTGCCAATGACCATTTGGATGATACAGAGGAGTCATGGGAGAAAGGTTTGTGGTCAGATGAGACCAAAATGGAACTTTTTGGTCATAATTCCACAAACCGTGTTTGGAGGAAGACAAATGATGAGTTCAATCCCAATAACACCATACCGACTGTGAAGCATGGGGGTGGTAGCATCATGCTTTGGGGGTGTTTTTCTGCACATGGGACAGGGCGACTGCACTGTATTAAGGAGAGGATGACCGTGTCCATGTATTGTGAGATTTTTGGGGAACAACCTCTTACCTTCAGTCAGAGCGTTGAAGATGGGTCCTGGCTGGGTCTTGCAACATGACAATGACCCGAACCACACAGCCAGGAAAACCAAGGAGTGGCTCCGTAAGAAGCATATCAAGGTTCTGGCGTGGCCTAGCAGGTCTCCAGACCTAAACCCAACAGAAAATCTTTGGAGGGAGCTCAAACTCCGTGTTTCTCAGCGACAGCCCAGAAACCTGTTTGATCTGGAGATCTGTGTGGAGAAGTGGGCCAAAATCAATCCTGCAGTGTGTGCAAACCTGGTGAACAACTACTGGAAACGTTTGACCTCTGTAATTGCAAACAAAGGCTATCAGTAACACCACATGAGTTCAAGTCTTTCGGAGAGAAAAATAAACCTAAAATCAAGCTAGTTATTGAATGTTCACTTTGTAGCAGTCAGTACACTGAGGCATTATCCATAATTCATGTATAGACGTGTCATTAGTCTTCAAATGGTCAGTTTACGTTCATAAAAACATGACTCAACATTATGAGTAATAGGAATCACAATTGTAGCGCTTGTTTATATTTATCAATAGTAACTGTACAACTTTTGTGTTTCTCAGCTAAACTCGCTGTGGAATGTTTGACGAGGTTTACCGTAAATGTTTGGTTTAGTCAAAACAATCTGGAGTGCAATTTCTCTGCGGTTTTGACTGATCAAGTGATCACACCACAGTTGTTTTGCAAGCAGCCCGCGACCACTGCAAGTGTCAACTCAGCTGAAATATGAGGCTGCACCCACTGAATGTTAAAATCCATTGGAAAGCTTTGGGAAAGAAAATAAATAAATAAATGAATAAATACATTTTAATTTATACACATTTGTTTGATTACTCCAACATGGGCAGCACGATGGACGACTGGTTAGCACAGCCGCCTCACAGCTCTGAGGACTCTTGTTCAAATCTGCCCTCGTTCCCATCTTCTTACAGAATATTTTTACCTATTTGCGCAACAGAGGAACTCATAGTGCTTTTGCATTTTTATACTCTATCCATTTTCTTAGCCGCTTGTCATCAAGGGTCGCGGGGAATTCTGGAGCCTATCCCAGTTGTCAATGTGCAGGAGGCGGGGTACACCATGAATTGGTTGCCACATAGAGATAAACAGCTGCACTCACAATCAGCGGTAATCTAGAGTGTCCAATTAATATTGCATGTTTTTGGGGTGTGGGAGGAAACTGGAGTGCCCGGAGAAAACCCACACAGGCACGGGGAGAACATTCAAACGCTACACAGGCAGGGCCGGGATTGAATCCGGGACCTCAGAACTGTGAGGCCGATGCTTTCCAGCTGCTCCACCGTGCCGCCCATTTTTATACTCATACAAGTTTAATTCATTCTGTAACCTGTAAGCTCGTGACTATTTTCTTCTCTACTTAATCAGTTTTCCCTTTTTGAATGAATTGAAACCAATAACTTGTTGGAGTTGGTGGAGTTATTGCTTGCAACAATGCAACAAGACAGTGACACAAAATATTATGCCAGCACAAGAAAGGAATTCACTGGGGGAAAAAGTGGAAGGTCTTGAAGTGACCAAGTCAGTCACTAGGCCTTAACCCAGTAGAGCATGCATTTTCCCTTTTGAAGAGGAGACTGAAGGGAGAAACTCCAGAAACAAACAAGAACTTAGAATGTGTAATAAAGGCTTGGAAAAGCATTCTAAATGGAGAATTCAACAGACTGGTGAAGTCAATGGGTTGCAGGCTTGATGCAGTTATTGGAAGTAGTGTTTACGCCACCAAATATTAAATGTTATTCTCTCTGGATTAATTTAATAATGTTGTCATACTTTTGGTGACTTAAAAAGTAGGTAACTTCGAACAAAAGTTACTTTATTCAGTTATTTCACACATCTTGATGTAAATACCCTGAAATGAAAGCTACAATTCTGAATTTTTGTTTTGCGTTAACCTTTTTCTTTGAAACACAGAGTCTGCAATATATAACAAAAACCAGAGAATAAACCTTGACATTTCAGTACTTTTGTAGGGCACTGTATATCTCATTTCATTGTGATGGATTTTTTTATTTTTTTTTACTTCCACTGTAATGACATTATGTATATACAGTATAATGCATCCAATTCACTTAATAAATTTGAGGAGAGTGGGGTGCACTATACATGAGAATTTAGGTAGTACTTAATGGAACTTTATTCATATTACTGCTTAAAACATGAAAAATGTTAACACAAAACACCAATTGTCACACTAAAAGATTTTCTTTGCAATAATTGCTTTCCAAAAGCGCATGTAAATGTATGTTGTTTTTTTTTAAATTTTTTAAAGGCTTCTCAAAAATATTAAATGTAAAACTGGAGAAAAAAATATTTTCGTAATCATGGATTATAGATGATCCAAATATGTAGTACAGTATATACCGCTCATATAAACAAGTACACTGCAGCACATTCGCCTTCAGTCTTGTTAGAAATCCTTGAGTTTCCTTTATAATCACTATTTTGTATTAGAATTGTGCAACTGGCCTGTGGCCGATATGGTACGTACTCTATATCAAGACACTCCCAATGATGTGATACAATAAAGATACTTGCGCAGATACAACAAATGCATGATATGATTCACCTCCTAATCACGATGTAGTGTAATTCAACACAATTTGATCCAACACAATGATCCAATTCAATTTTATTTGATCTTCCGATGCAAAGGAGTTATTTTCTGGAATCCAAGAGGTTTGATTTGACAAATGTTTCACAATGTTTTTCAATGTAACTAACACAATAATGAGAGTGCATTATGCTGAAAGTAAAATAAATTAAACTTTTGCAGTGGTTTGTAAATTCAAAAATGTAAATTCTTACTGTCATATACCCATTAGTTGCCCACAATGTCCAATCGTCAACAGTTCTTCTAAGGGCATTGGTCAATGACTCTCCAAGTGCCTGTTTCAGCTCCTGTTTGGAGCAGTGATTTCTTTCTCTGTGAATAGCATATTATTTGCTGTTTTGTACCTGGAGGCTTCAAGAATTGTACTTCTTTTCCTTTCAGCTTGTCCAGCAAAGGGTCCCCACAATGTGTCATCTTTTTCCATGTAAGCCTATCTCCTGCATCATGTTTGTTTATCCTACATTTGCTACCACATTTTCTAGAGCAGAGCAAAGCATTCTTCATTGCAAGCAGGAACAGTTACTGAATTGTAGCAGAGCAACGCATTTCTTCATTGCGGTCATAAGCAGTTATTTAATTCTATTTACAATTATTTCTACATTATCCTCCTGTTTACCCTACATTTGCTCAAATCCTCACATCATCAATAGATCACCCTTTCGGCTTTATTCTACATAGTTACACTCGGAGGAAAATATAGCACTAATTACTTGTAATCTTCTGGATCAGATAACAGGTCTGGAAGAGAAGTCATAACGTCATCATTGTGGTCAACAATATCACTGTCATTACCCTGTTGTGCCAATAGTGTATATATTTCTGCCAATTTTGAATTTGTCGGGGCAATAGCAGTGGTTATAAGTTCGTTAAGTGATGCCTTTATGCAGGGAATACAACAACATCCACACAATGCAAGAATAGCTGCAAACAGCAATAGAAACTAGGACAGAGAACAGCAAATTTTTAGATTTGCCAAACTTTTTTTTTTTTCCCCCCATCACTCAGACCAGGCTGATGTGTTTACCCCAGAGTGCTCCTTCATCTTGTGGTTCAGGTTGCGGAGACCTTGAATGCCATCTTGTGAGTGACCCATCAGGTGCTGTGATATTTGGACGAAACAACACCGAACATTGAGCAGTCGCCACCCTTCTCGGCCAGGAGCATGTCAACCGCGATGCCGTTCTGGAACCTCATGAGGTTGCAGCTGGTTGTTCCTTTATGGCAATTAAGCCTGCTTCCATATAATTACCTAGTTTCTGTACATTGTAATGTATGTATTTGATTCTGTCAACGTTTTTATTCAGAGTTATCCATAACAAGATGGATTCCCATCCACGTTGTAGTTCGGGTTTGCCTCAGAGGGACATTTTGAGTGAAGGCAGCCTGGAATCGATTCCTGCTCAGTGATGGTGTCGACAGTTCGGGGTGTAGTCTGCCGCTGCCCAGTTAGCTGGGATTGGCTCCAGCTCTCTTTCCGAATAAATGCAGAAGGGTTGAGTAAGGAAAGGCATCCGGCGTAAAAAAATAAATAAAAAAAAAAAGAAAAAAGACAGTTACTGCCGCACCACCATGACAATGGCACAAAAATGGTTTTACACATCATTGCTGATAAATTTCCCAATTTGTTTCCATTCCTATCAAATTGATGCATGTGAGATTTCCCAGTAACACGCCATTAGAAAATGTTTTTTTTTCAAGAGAAGTTAATGGATACACAGAATCCCCCAACTTTTCATTTTTTATTTTTTGGATTCGTTATCAATTAATAGCACTGGTATGATCTCTGGATCCGTGCAAACAACAATCTTTTGGACAAGTTTTTTCTATGTAGTTATCCAATTTGTTTAGTTTTTATTTGATTTGATTTATTTATTTTTGTATTTTTTGGGGTGGGACGTTGAGTGGTTCCCACAGGTACCACTCGAACAGAAAAATGAAAATAACGGGTAGCGTTTTCATCCAACACCCAACAGCAAAATTTAACTGTTTAGTCACCATTATGACAGCACTCTCACTTCCATCTGTAACTGGACTTCAGCGATCTTGCCAGTGGGAATGAGAACAGCTGTCTTAAAAGTGACCAATAAAAACAAATTCTTTTGTGTTAAGGTTGCTTCCAAAAGCAAGAACTTTCTTACAATCAACAAATGAACTCAATTACCCCTTTTTGCAATTTTTCAAGATGTTAGGGGTTGTTAATAACTCGTGAAAGGGACCCACTTGTGTGAGGTTTTTTTTTTCCTTCATCATTCGTCTATCTCTCATTTTGTGGAAAATATTGGTAATTAGTATGGTCTCCCAAACAGTGTTTTTAATGGAATGAGACCCTTACGTGCTTGTAATGTATGTATAGTTAGACTAAATCTATCATTGTGTCCAAATTGGCCCTTCGTGTGATCGTGAGTGTGGCTGTTTGTCTCCATTTGCCCTGCGATTGGCTGACAAACCAGGTCATGGTGTACCTTGCCTCCTGCCCGTTGACAGCTGGGATAGGTTCCAGCACTCCCCGCGACCCTTGTGAGGATAAGCGGCTAAGAAAATGGATGGAGGGATGGATGGTTGTGTAGCTTGAGGAAACTGACCACGTTTTGGATGCACATTCCCTTGTGGATTATGTCACGCACAGGTCAAACAAGCCCTACAAATTTTTTTTTGCATACAAGTTAAATCCATGGATCATGTAATGCCTTTGTACCAGGGCTACCATTCCCCCTGTTGAGACCTGAGACTTCCCATGGTTCAAGATTGCTGCCCACTTAAAAAATGTTTTTGGTAGATTTTTTTTTTTTTTTTTGTATCTGTGGTGACATAATTCCCCATTTTGTAATGTAGCACCTTTATTTTTCCACATTTTTAGTTCTGCTGGTAAGCTTTGTTGTTGCATTTTGTTTAACACATCATCTGAAAGTATGTCTTCATTTGTTGCATGGTCAGCTAATCCCATAAAGGTTTTGGCTGCTACTTCTTTTGCCGTTTTATCTGTAAATCCATTTCCTAATGATACTTTGTATTTGATGTGTGTACTGCACATTTACATATGGCTATTTCTTTTGGTAATTGAAGTGCTATGAGCAAGTTTTGTAGTAGCTCTGCATGTGTCACTTTGTTCCCTGTAGTTGTCACTACTCCTCTATTTTTCCAGTATTGTCTGCGTAGATTGTGTTACCACCGTGAATACAGCAGCATCTGGTCTCAGAATGTTTAAGAGTGTCCAATAAGATATTGTCTGTACAATTCAGTCTTCCCAATCCAAATCTGGTTCTTTTTCTGTCCAATCAAGAACATTTTGTTCTACCAATACAAATTGTCCCAAACTTTTCCACTCCTGCTAAGTTTGTTTGTGCGATGACGTGTAAGGTGGTGTCCATTCCTTGTGTAGTGCATGTAAGTTGTGAGTCAGTCTTGTTCCTACCACCACGACCGATATACCATCTGAGCACAGATTATCAATCATGATTTTGGCTGGTATGGGTTGTTCAAAGTTTACAGTATCTTATACTACATAGTCACATGCAACGAGTCACTTCCCACGTCATTTTGTGGTTGTTCAATCATGTCTCGAGCTATTTGCAGCAAGAAATCTGTTCTTGTGGGAGGTTTGTTTGGAATATCTAAGGTGTAATAATAGAGTGCTGGATTCCTATTTTTTGAGACATTTAACTGTCTTCCCAGTAATTCCTTTTTTCTTTTTACTTCTATATTTCCTGTCAGAGAGGGAATTAAGCCCAGTCCTAGTTTCAGCAAGCCCTCTCTTCCCAACAAACGTATGGGGCAAATTAAAAAGTTGCATTTTGGGAGGATTTGTTGTGACATTTTTAATGGGGAGATGGCTGCTCTAGTTATGCGGTGGTGGGTGTTTTGTTTTTTGGGCAGTCACGTGAAATGTGACCTTTTTCTCCACAAGACGAGCAAATAATTTCTTTTTGATCAAATTTGCATCCCCACCCCATTACTCTTCCCCTGCCTCTTCCTCATCTGCGGGCACAATTATTAAATGTTTCGCATAAAGCTCCATAAATTTCTCCTTCCTCTGTCAGAAAGGTGTCAACTTTCTTTTTCTTATTTTGTACCACTCTTTCTGCGTGTTGTGCTTGGTTAATGTATTGTTACAGGCTGTCACTCGGTTTGTCAATCCAATGTTTTTCAATCCATTGTTTTGTAGGATTATTTGAATTTGCACAAAGAGCATTTTTTAACTGCCCTTGATACACATTCCCTGCAGTGTGATCTTCAGGAATGCTACTGTTTGCTTTAAAACATGGAATCATTCGAATTCTATATTCTTCAAATGGTTCATTTTTGTTTTATTTTGCTCTTACAATGGCAGAAAAATTTGCTTTTTGTCTAAATCTGGCAGAAGTGCGTGATATTAAACCTTGAAGTCCCTGCTGCTGTGAGAAAGTACTTTGCTGCCATCCAAATTTGTTGTACTTCCACACCATTTAAGTGGTAAGATTTTATCAAGTCTTCCATTCCCTGCACGAATTATGTTACATCAACTTTATGAGATGTGATACCTTTTATGGCCGTTTTCACATCATCTTGAGTCCAGTTTTTTTTTTTTTGTTTTGTTTTGTGTATGTTTCTCTTATTTTATCCTGCAGGTTAACTTTATATATTTTTTTGTATGTATGTTGAACTGGCCAGCAAAGTCATATTGTGTTATCCACAAATTTAGATGTTTTATTTTTGTAGGACATTTGCTTTCTACAAACTTCCAGTCCTTACACATTTTTTTTCAGATGTTCTGTTTTGACTATTTTGCTATTTATCAACTATTTTGCCATTTGTTTTTCCCCTGTTGGAGTCAGTGGTTCACCTCGGGTGACTATACTGACTTCCCCCTGAAGAGGATGACAGTTACGTTCTGTTTGCGGAAATTCTCAAGCTTCTACCACAAGTGGCGGAGAATTCATACCTCTGCATCCTCAAACAGTTGTCACTCAATTTCCTGTTCAAATGAGGTAGCGAACCTCCACTCACACATTGACACATGCACACGTTTCGCGGAGCTCGTGTACAGGACACACCTTTCCCTTTTCTTGGTTTTATAGACTAATTAGTCTACTCGATAGGGACTAGTATTCTCGAGGTTTGATTCTGCCGCAGTCACCCAGACGCGCATTCACTCATTCCTCATGAGTGTGGGAGTTTCCTACTCACCAGAGATGCCTTTACTTCCTTCGGGGATTCTCGTCAACCCTCAGCCTCCAGACGCAAAGTCGAGGCCCAGTCCCGGAAAGGGTCTCGAGTGCGTTGGCCACTGTCTTTGTCTGGACGTCGACTCAGCCCCTGGAAACCTCAGGTATCTTGAGATCCGGCTCGAAGGACCAAGTAAATGTCAGGTTCACCAATCAGGCATTCATTAAACAGGACAAAAAAGGAAGCAAAGACACCAGTTCAAGTCTCGTGAGGAGAGGAACTGTCTCGTACAATTCACCACTGCACTCTCTGATTATCCTCTCGTCAGCACCTCTATTTATTTAGTTTTAAGACGCCCCTTATTTACATGGATGTTACAAAAAGGAGTCGGCAAGCAAAACAGTTGGAAACAAGGTGTACATGTTTGTTCATGTCCGTGTGCATGTGTGGAAGATTGCTGAATACATGTGTGGTCATCATTTCATTAACAGGCAGCAGTTCTAACAGTTCTGATGATTAGATGTTTTTGTTCTTGCTATCTCCTGCTAGGAGGCTGCCACGTTATCTTGAGCAGAGCAAAGCATTTCTTTATTGGAAGCAGATGTATGATAATTATGATCACAATTATTCCGACACTCTGTCACAGCAGATTTACGCATACAGTGACACAGTTCCTCTCTTTATACTCTGTCATAGCCTTTCTCTTGATCAACTAAGACACAATATAACTCCTTCTGGCCTTCTCTGTACTTTTCAAGGCGAATAATACATCCGCGCTCTTTCGATGCAGGAAACCATGCTGTTGCTCGCAGGTACTTAGTTCTGTCCTGAGTCTAGCCTCCACTACTCTTTCCAATAACTTCATTATGTGGCTCATTAACGTTTTTCCTCTATAGTTTCCACAGCTCTGTAAATCGCTTTTGTTCTTAAAAATGGGAACTCGCTTACTTTTCCTCCATTCTACACGCATCTTCTTGCCCGCTAGTATTCTGTTGAATAAATTGTTCAAAAACTCCACAGCCACCTTTCCAAATTGCTTCCATACCTCCAGAGGTATGTCATCAGGAACCAACTACTGTTTTTCATTCTCTTTTTTGACTTACTAACTTTTTCACCCTTACTAATAATTGCCACTTCCTGGTCCTTCACACTTGCCTGTTTTGCACATCCTTCTCTCATTTTCTTCCTTCGTCAACATCTTGAAGTATTCGTTCCATCTATTCAGCACATTACTGGCATCAGTCAACACATTTCCATCTCTAACATTAATAACCCTAAACGGTTGCACATCTTTCCCATCTCTATCCTTCTCTCTGACCAACCTGTCGAGGTCCTTTTCTCCTTTCATGTCCTACCTGGTGTACATTCATCATATGCCTCTTCTTTAGCCTTTGCCACCTCTACCTTTGCCTTACGTGGCATCTCATTGTATTCCTTTCCTTTCTCCTCAGTCTTCTGTGTCTCACTTCTTTGCTAACCTTTTTCCATGTTTGACTCAATATATTTTCGAGTTCCACCAGCAACTGTCCTTCACCTCTTTCCTATGAGAAAACACACCATGTAATCTCCTGCCTCTCTCTCTGATGACCTTGGCTGGAGTAGTCTAGCCAAAAGCCCGTCTCACATCTTTCCAAAAGGCTGCACAATATTCTTCCTTTCTTACCTACCACCCCTTGGTTCTCTGCTCTACCTTTGTCTTCTTAATCTTCCTAACCACCACTTTTGAAAACTCCACTACCATCTGTCCCTCAAAGTTTCTTTCCTGGATGCCATACTTACCCATCATTTCTTAACCGCCCCTTTTTCCTTCACCAACAAGTCCATGACAATCTTCACCAATCACAACTCCCTCTGTCTGGGATGCTCAGAATTACTTCCTCTAATTCCTTCCAGAAGTTCTCTTTCAACTCTCGGTCACATCCTACCTGTTGGGCATAACCGCAAATCACATTATAGATAATACCCTCAATTTCAAATTCCAGCCTCATCATTCGATCTTTTACTCTTTACCCCTCCAAGACATTCTTCGCCAGCTCCTACTTTAACCCCTGACTCCATTTCTCTTCATATCTTCTCCATGGTAAAATAATTTAAACCCTGCTCCAGACGTCTACCCTTACTACCTTTCCACCTAGTCTCTTGAATGCACAATATTCCAACCTTTCTTCTAATCATCAGGTCAACCAACTCCTGGGGTTTTCCTGTTATTATCCCAATGATCAAAGTCCCTACAATCAGTTGTAGGCTCTTGTGCATTCCTCTTCTTCTTCTAGTGAAGAATCCGCTTTTTTTCCCCTCTTTGCTCCGGTATGCAAAACGGTTATTTGTTTGGCAACTTTTAAGATAGATTCCCTTCCTGAGGCAGCCCTCTGCATTTATCCGGGCTTGGGACCTACCTACAGATTGTACTGGCTTCTGTCCCCATCGGGCTGCATTGGAGACATCAAGGCATATAGGAGATATTGGAAGATCATTTTCTGTGACACCATATGGCTGCACGTTTGCAAATAAAGAAAGTTATTGCATCTTTTATTTTCTTTAAAAAAGTTAAGTTTGCAGTCTTGGCTCATTCTTCAGACTACTAACCAGAGATGAATCTGGACAGAGCATCTATATTCATACCATTCTCCATGTTTAATAAGATTCATTGTGCTGCCTGTGCCTATATGGTCCTCTGTGGAAAAAGTGATTTTCTTCTAAACCTAATAACTGCTTGGAGCATCTCTATCAGCAGAAAAACTCAAATCAAGCATTTGTGATACCTTGCCATTGCAATTCTCTTACAGCTTTGTCGAGGGATTTAGGTTTACTCATCATTGCAGAATTGTTGTAATGGAGCCACACTGGTGAGTTTGAGCACGGGCCGCCATGACTAAGTCTTGCAACAGTATTGCAATCGGAATAAGGTGTGGGCTTTGACGAGACTACTCCAAAGTCATTTTGTTTCTCTCCAGCCTTTCTGAGGTGAACTTCCTGGTGTGTTTTGGATCATTGTCGTGCTGCAGAACCCAAGTTTGATTCAGCTTGAGGTCACAAACAAATGGCTGGACATTCTCCTTCAGGATTTTCTTATTAGATAGTATAATTCATAGTTCCACTTTCCACAGAATGTCCTCCTGGTCCTGAAGGTGTAAAATAGCTCCAGACCAGCACATTACCACCAACACATTTTCCTTCTGGTATGGTTTTCTTTTTCTAAAATGGGGTGTTATTTTTACACCAGATGTAATGGGACACACTCCTTCCAAAAAGTTCTAATTTTGTATCGTCAGAACACAAACTATTTTCCCGAAAGCCATGGAGATTATTAAGATTAAAATTTTTGACAGGGCAAAATGTTCTTTTTGCTTAGCAGTGATTGCATCTTGGAATTCTGTCATGGAGGCAATTTTTGCCCACTTCTCTTATTGTGGAGTCACAAACACTGAACTTAACTGAGGGAAGTGAGCCCTCTAGTTCTTTGGAACTTGTCCTGTGGTCTTTTGTGACATTGTGTTCAATCTGGATTTAAAAACATTCACACTTGGGGCTGATTGTCACCGCTGTTAGCAACTTATTTCATTTGTGAGCAGTATAACAACTAAATGCTGCTTAACAATGTTTGGTTTGGACTACTATTCTGTCTGTTTATCTCAGAGCCCTACTGGGTTTGTATTCCACATTTTTTTATGTATTCAGGACCTAAAGCAATTTGTGGTGCATCGACCAGGAGAGCAACTTTAAAATCTATTCTAAAGATGATTGGAAGCCAGTGTAAAGACTTGAGATTTGGAGTTATATGCTCTGACCTCTTTGTTCTGGTCAGAACCTCAGCTGCTACATTCTGAATAAGCTGCAGCTCTTTAATGTTCTTTTTATGGAGTCCCGTCAGAAGACCATTATAATAGTCTAGTCTAGTTGAGATTAAAGAATGGATGAGCTTTTCCTTGTCTGCTTAACGTATGCAAACCTTCACTCTAGATATGTTCTTCAGATTTTTAAAGGCAGTTTTTGTAATTCATTTGATATGACTGTCAAAAGTATCAGGAAAACCAAGATTTCTTTTTTTAAATTTATTTATTTATTTTATTTTTTTTTTTTTTTAAGATAGTGAGTCCAGCCAATTACTAACAGCAATCCTCTTTTCTTTATTCCCAAATCAATTATCTCCGTTTTGTTCTGGTTTAGTTGAAAATTGTTTGGGCTCATCCAGTTATCTGCTTTAGAGAGTGACACAACACCTCAATTGAGCTGTCTGCATCTGGAGACTGCTAAATATAACGATGTGTCATCTGCATAGCGATGATGGTCAAATGAAAGTTCTGAAAATTTTGACCCAAGGGTAGCATGTCCAGGCTCAACAGGGGGGTTTTTGTGTACTTCAGTTTGTCAGGCAGGTCCTCTTTAAGTGATTTCTTTCGTGAGAACAAGTGTGGCAGTGTCAGCGCTGGGTGTGGCCAAAGAAACTGAGCTCAGTTATTATAAACCTGTTTGTTTTAACATGACGGGCAATCAGTTTTGCACACAGGGCCATGTAGCTTGGGATTTTTTTCTCTTTTTAAAAACTTAAATTTAAAAACTGACTGTCGTTGGCTAATATTTAGATTTGGTGATGGGAAGCATTTAAAGGTCTACTGATATGTAAAGCATGATTTTTTAGTACGTTTTTGATTTAAAAAAAAAAAAAAAAAAAAAGGCGCAGCCAGAATGGACCCATCTGTTTTTTCACCACGCATTATGATCTCGTATATGGATTTTTTTTATCTACCGCCATGAAAATCCTCTCGATCCATTTATTTTGGAGAAGAGCCAGGAAGTGTTTTTTTTTTTTTTTTTTTTAAACATACGCCCACACTGGTGGGTTCATTTCTGTATACCAGTTTTACCACCGGGAAAGTAGCCGTTTGTTCCTGCGTGTTAGCCAAAATGCCATCTCGTTGTATTTCTGGATTTTGCTCGAACACTCGGGAGGATGGATTCACTCTTCACACTTTTCCAAAAGACCCGGTTCGTGAAAAATTGATTGCACAGGTGCAAAGGACGAGAGCTTTTGGGGTTCTAAATGACAGGTAGGTGTGTTTAGAGCTATTAAAAAGCATAATATTTGGGTGGGGGGAGACAACGTAATCCTTCATTCAGAACGTAACAAAAGATACGCGTCATAATAACTTAAAGTACGTAGGTCAGGGGTGCTAAATGTCTGTGCGCGGGCCGGCGTTCATCGTTGCTGCGGAGGTAGATCAGGAAGGGAGGCGAAAAGAGCCCCCCCCGGTCACCGGTGTCTGGGCATCCCTGAAGTAGTTACTTCGCCCGCCATAGGATCCTCCTGAGTATCCTACATACTGTCGGGGAGTCTGTTGTTAGTCAGAAGTGATCTGCATATCATCTAAATATGGCTCGAAACGATTGGGTAATATTGTACTTGTCACGTCAATCGATTGTGAGATGTTCTCTTCTTCGAAAAGAGCATCCATGTCAGAAGGGGCGTCGGAAAAATCTGAAAATCTGTTATTCTCCCATAGCAGGTGGCACAGTGTCTTCTCAAAGGCGACTTTCTCAGTGATCTGTAAATGACGTTGCAGGCAATATAGCTGCCACTGGGATGTTGAGTGAGACTTCCGCAACTTTGCACATGAATGACACGCTCTCCGCTCATTTGCTCATTTTTTATTCGTATGGACATTGAAGTGAATAATATTATGTATTATGTAGTTTTCATAACTATTTTAAAATGTATATAGGGATTTGAGTAGACCTTTAAGTGTAACATGCAAAAAATAAATCATGAAGGGCAAACACTTTCACATAACTGTAATCGGCCCCAGAGACCGTGTTTATTGGGACATTTACCTTACAGTAATGTTGGAGTCCAAAATACTGGGTGGACCACATTTGTAAATAGAGGCAGAATAAATTCTAAACAAATTATTGGTGCAGAGATGTAAAAAGTTACCTACAGATGCACATGCATCCTGCCTGTGTTTTTGTGGTTTGATACAATTTGGTTAATCGTCCATCCATCCATCTTCTTAACTGCTTATCATCACTAGGATCGCGGGAGTGCTGGAGCCTATCCCAGCTATCAAAAGGCACATAGTGGGGTACAACCTGAACTGGTTGCCAGCCAATCACAGGGCACATACAAACAACCATTCACACTCACATTAACACCTACAGGCAATTTAGAACCTACCATCATGTTTTTGGGACGGGGGAGGAAATCTGAGTGCCTGGAGAAACCCACGCACGCGCTGGGAGAACATGCAAACTCCACACAGGCGTGGGTGGCATTTGAACCACATTCCTCAGAACTGAGGCAGACGCTATAATCAGTCACCAACCGTGCTGCCTGGTTAATCTTCCCATCCCTATTTTCCTGGATTGATTCTATTGATTTGAGACCTCGTCTCCGTATGTTTTTTGAACGAGTTAAACTGTCATGTTGTGAACTTCATTTGAAAGTCTTGCAAAGCTAAATTTTGGATTGAAAAATTAAACAGAGGAGTCTAGTATATAAATTTGTGAAGTTGTACGTGTTCACTGAGAAATTGATTAAAATCATGTTATATTCTTTAATTCAGGAAAATACCTCAAGCCACCAATCACCAGTGTCTAACCTCCACCAAGATTGTCACCTCGTCGTCTCCCACCTCAATAATCAGCGCATCCTCCACCTCATTACATTCTAAAATCCACTCAGCTTGTCAATTGAAGACCTCCCACAAAAACATGTCATCATCGTCATCTTGCAGTCGTGGGCCCGGGAGACATTTGACAGATGTCCTATCAGAGTATTATGGAAGCAGCGGTGGTGGTGTGGGAGGTTGTCACCTACTCACTTCAGGTAATCCTGAGGGTGTGCACCATGAAAGTCCAGGACAGCCTAAGAACCCAGTTGGGCGTCCCAGCAAGCAGATGCAGAAGCTGCGAGAAAATGCCGTTGCTGCTGTCACCCTCCGCAAACGAAAAACCCCATCTCAGGAAGGGAAGTATTCAGGTCCCAACAGGAACTGTGTTACCCAACACGACCAGTGCCGGCCACTCTCCATAGCCTCTTCCCCCTCACCCTCTTCGTCTTCTTCTAAAGCACCCATTCTACCACCTCGTCCCCACGAGAAGATCAATGGTATGCTCTCACTTGGCAGCAAACCCCACCCCCAGCCCTGTCCTAGAGAGTCACACGCCACAGCTGCAAAAACAGTCTGGACTTACAGACGGACTCATCCTCTTTTGAGTCATTCATTATCCCCAGAGCCCTCTTCTATTAACAATTCCCACTCTTGGAATGCTATTGGGGACTCAGGACTGCTTGGCCAGGGCGGCGGGCGAACGTTTGAGCACCCTGGTTTGATTAAAAAGTGCAAGGGAGGTGGCCTTGAGGAACACACCCCTTCAGCTCACCGCCTGCCCTCTTCATCCTCTGCCCCTCCTGCTTCCTCTTCTCCTATCTCTACCTTCTACCCATGGAAGGACAGTAATAGTGGAGCCCTGGCTGTGGGGATGGAGAAAACGCTGGGCACACAGGTGAGTTTTGACTAAGAGGAAACAAGGAACTGATCTGGAAATACCAAAATAAGGTGAAATGTTTGGTAACTTTTGAGCTGGCTGTGATATGAGTTTTTGCTTTCACAAATTTGCAAAAATTCCAACAATTTTATTTTTTTCAGTCAATATGTTGTGCTGTGTGTACATTAAGGAAAAAATGGAAGCTGATTTTAGAAAATGGCTACCATATAAAAGTGCAAAATTTAAAGGGGTCTTAATACTTTCCGTACTCACTGTATATATTGTTACTACAATATATGGCCACAACCATACCTTTAAAGTTGAACAATTTTGTTTTGTTTCTAAAAATGTATTTCAAGGTACAGTGAAGAAAATAAGTATTTGAACACCCTGCTATCTTCCAAGTTATCCCACTTAGAAATCATGGAGGGGTCTGAAATTTTCATCGCAGATGCATATCCACTTTGAGAAAGATAATATAAAAAGAAAAATGCAGAAATCACAATGTATGATTTTTTTTTTTTTTATGATTTATTTGTGTGATACATCTGCAAGTAAGTATTTGAACACTTGAGAAAGCCAATGTAAATATTTTGGTACAGTACCCTTTGTTTGCAATTACAAAGGTCAAATGTTTCCTCTAACCAAAAAGTTTCAATTCGGTCTCATCTGACCACAAAACTTTCTCCCACACTCCTCTGTATCATCCCAATGGTCATTGGCACACTTAAGACGGGCCTTGACATTGTTTGTGTAAGCAGGGGAACCTTCTGTGTATGCATCATTTCAAACGTCTTCGTGTATTACCAACAGTCACCTTGGAAACTGTGGTCCCACCTCTTTTCAGGTCATTGACCAAGTCCTGTCATGTAGTCCTGAGGTGATTCCTCCTTTCTAAGAATCATTGAGACCCCACGAGCTGATATCTTGCATGGGTCTCCACTCCGATTGAGACTGACCGTCATGTTTAGCTTGTTCCATTTTCTAATGATTGCTCCACCAGTGGACCTTTTTTCACCAAGCTGCTCGGCAATTTCTCCGCAGCCCTTTCCAGCCGTGTGGAGTTGTACAATTTTGTCTCTGGTGTCTTTGGACAGCTTTTTGGTCTTGGCCTGTAACATTATAGGTTTGAGTCTGAGTGATTGTATGGGGTGGACAGGTGTCTTTATGATGCTAACGGCCTCACACAGGTGCATCTGATTCAGGATAATACATAGAGTGGAGGTGGACTTTTAAAGGCGGACTAACAGGTCTTTGAGGGTCAGAATTCTATAACTTGGAAACTAGAGGGGTGTTCAAATACTTATTTTCTTCACTGTAAGTTTCTGAAAACGGGCAAAGAGTGAGAACACTTTCACTAAATTGATGAGATGTACAAGTGGGGCAATTAATTATTTTGCCGCCAATTGTGTAAGTTCTCCCAGTTAAAAAGCTGAGAGAAGCATGTCATTTTCATCATAGGTATACCTCACATAAAAGTCACATGATTTTCCATTTTTTCATTATGGTGTAAAATAAGTATTTGGTCACCTACAAATAAGACTTCTGGCTCTCACAGAACTTGTAACTTTTTCTTTCAGAGGCTCCTCTGTCCTCTACTCGTTAAATGAATTGATGGCACCTGATTGAATTTATCAGTATAAAAAACACCTATCCGCAGCATCACAGTCAGGCTCCCTAGTCCACTTTGGCCAAGACCAAAGAGCTATCAAAGGACATCAGAAACAAATGTGTATTGTATAATTGTAACATCATCTGGATTAAAAAAGAAATCTGTGATGAAAATCCAGGATGAATATTCCCGGCCCCTCTCATTTTAAGTGGGAAAAGTGGGAGAACTTCCACAATCAATGGCTGAGGTAGTAGTGTGTGGGTAATGGTAAACTCTTATTCACCATCTCAGTTGGCTGGATGTTTTCCAGTCGGGGCTAGAAACTGATGAAGGCAGGCTGGAGCATATACTTTCTGCCATGAAGTCATCCTCCACGATGTAACTAATCCATCCATTTATTCACCCATCCATTATCTGTTCTCCTTATCCTCACTAGGTTCACGTGCAAGCCTATCCCAGCTATCTTTTGGGCGAGAAGCCGTGTATGTCCTTAACTGGTTGCCAGCCAATCGCAGTATATACTGTAACTGAGTGCAGTCTTGGGTTATTCGCTGGAATGATGAGATGAATTTCGTGGTAATAGTCGTGCCTATTTTTTGCACAATTATATCTATCGTGTGGGTCGCCATCAAGTTATGCCTACCACCCGAAAGTGCAGTAATACTTTGTAGCGTCACCTTGTGCTACAATTACGTCTGCAAGTTGCTGGGGTATGTCACTATCAGTTTTGCACACCGAGAAACTGAAATTCTTGCCCATTCTTGCAAAACAGCTTGAGCTCAGTGAGATTGGATGGAGAGTGTTGGTGAACAGCAGTCTTCAGCTCTCCCCAGAGATTCTCAATTGGATTCAAGTCTGGAGTTTGACTTGGCCATTCTAAGTTTATTTGTGAACCATTCCATTGGAGATTTGGCTTTATGTTTGGGATCATTGTCCTATTGGAAGATAGTCTCAGGTCTTTTGCAGACTCCAACAGGTTTTCTTCCAGAATGGCTCCTGTATTTGGCTCCATTTATCTTCCCATCAATTTTAACCATCTTCCCTGTCCCTGCTGAAGAAAAGCAGGCCAAAACCATGAGGTTTTGCCAAAACCATCAACACGTTTGACACTGGGGATGGTGTGTTCAGGGTGATGAGCTTTGTTCCTTTTATGCTAAACATATTGTATTGTGGCCAAAAAGTTCGATTTTGGTTTCATCTGACCAAAGCACCTTCTTCCACATGTTTAGTGTATATCTTTGTTTGAAGCCTGAAATGTGGCGAAAGGTGGAAAGGTCAAGGGGGGCGAATACTTTCACAAGGCAATGTACATATTAACTGGCGTTAGTTAGCTCATTGACCGCCGGCTTTATGAGTTCCGTCGAATACGACACAAACTTGCTCCATGCGTCATACATAGATGAGGAGAGACTTAGAGCCAAAGTTAACTGTTGATTACATTGTCTATTATTACATTGACTAGCGTTAAACTCCAGAAGGTTACTGCCTCACGCAGAATTGTCTGTGGGTCTCCCCACAAAACCATCACCACAGCGGCACATTCAACTAGCTTGGAGGATAAGAGTGAATGTTTTGGCTTGAGTTGTCTCTTGCACCTTCAGTGGACACAGTCCTGCAGCTCCAGGGCGCCTTATTTTTCATGATTCCAGTCTTGTTTAACATATATGGTATATATTTTTAATCATTTAAATTTACCTGGCTTTTTAAAGGGCCACTGTAAGGAAAAGCATGATCTTTAGTATGTTTTTAATATAAAAAAAATAAAATAAATAAATACAAAGTCACCCGGAATCGGCCCATCTAATTTTTTCACCACACAACACATGATTTTGACGCATATGCCTTTTTGTAACTCCAGCGATTAAAATCCTCTTGAGGGATTTGTTTTGGAGAAGGGACGTTATCAGCAGGAGCCCACTCAGGCGGCCTCGTGTGTTTATACCAGTTTTACCTTCGGTAAAGTAGCTCTTTGTTCCTTTGTGTTAGCCAAAATGCTGGCTTGTTGAATTGCTGGATATTGTTCGAACATTCGGGAGGATGATTTACTCTTCATATCTTTCCAAAAGACCCGATTCGTCGTGAAAAATTGATTGCACAGATGCAAAGAACGAGAGCGTTGAGGGTTCTAAATGACAGGTACAGTGAAGAAAATAAGTATTTGAACACCCTGCTATATTGCAAGTTCTCCCACTTAGAAATCATGGAGGGGTCTGAAATTTTCATCGTAGGTACATGTCCACTGTGAGAGATAATCTAAAAAGAAAAATCAAGAAATCACAATGTATGATTTTTTTTTTTTTTTTAAACAATTTATTTGTGTGATACAGCTGCAACTAAGTATTTGGACACTTGAAAAAAACAATGTTAATATTTGATACAGTAGCCTTTGTTTGCAATTACAGAGGTCAAACATTTCCTGTACTTGTTCACCAGGTTTACACACACTGCAGGCGGGATTTTGGCCCACTCCTCCCCACAGATCTTCTCCAGATCAGACAGATTTTTTTGGCTGTCGCTGAGAAACACAAAGTTTCAGCTCCCTCCAAAGATTTTCTATTGGGTTTAGGTCTGGAGACCTGCTAGGCCACGCCAGAACCTTGATATGCTTCTTACGGAGCCACTCCTTGGTTTTCCTGGCTGTGTGGTTCGGGTCATTGTCATGTTGCAAGACCCAGCCAGGACCCATCTTCAACGCTCTGACTGAGGGAAAGAGGTTGTTCCCCAAAATCCCACAATACATGACCACGGTCATCCTCTCCTTAATACAGTGCAGTCGTCCTGTCCCATGTGCAGAAAAACAGCCCCAAAGTTTGATGCTACCAACCCCATGCTTCACAATAGGGATGGTGTTCTTGGGATGGAACTCATCATTCGTCTTCCTCCGAACACGGTGAGTAGAATAATGACCAAAAAGTTCAATTCTGGTCTCATCTGACCACAAAACTTTCTACTATTACTCCTCTGTATCATTTTGTCCCTTGTCAATTTTGTCTCTGGTCTCTTTGGACAACTCTTTGGTCTTGGACATGTTACAAGTTTGAGTCTTACTGATTGATATGGGGTGGACAAAATCATACGTTGTGATTTCTGGATTTTTCTTTGGATTTTCTCTCTCACAGTGGACATGCACCTATGATGAAAATTTCAGAACCCTCCATGATTTGTAAGTGTGAGAACTTGCAATATAGTAGGGTGTTCAAATACTTTTCTTCAATGTAGGTGTGTATAGAGCTACTAAAAAAATAGTTGGTGAGAGGGGACGTATCCTCTCAGAATGTAACAAAAGATCCATGTACGTAAGTCAGGGGTGCTAAATGTGTCGATGTGCACGTCAACGCTGTGTCCTCCGATCACGGCTTTGGCCAGGGTGGCTCATCGCGACGGCTAGCCGGGCCCCTTTACGCTGTTGTCGTCGCTCGCTGCTGACTACGCTACATACTGTCATACATACTGTCGGGGAGTCTATTGTTAGTCAAGTGATCAGCATATCATCTAAATATGCCTCGAAATGATAGGGTAATCTTGCCTCAGTCACTTCACTCGATTGTGAGGTGTTGTCTTCGAAAAGAGCTTCCGTGTCAGAAGGGGCGTCGGAAAAATCTGAAAATCTCTGTTATTCCTTTACTAATGGCAGGTGCCACTATGTGTTTTCAGTGGGGAATGTCCCAGTGTGATGGCGTTTGGAGGCAATGTGGCTCCCACTTCGATGTCGCATGAGACTTCCACAACTTTGCGCATGGATGACACACTCTCCGCTCATATTTTTATGTATTAACATTAAAGTGGATGTAATTAATAATGTAATTTTCATTGCATTATCTGTTTTAGAAGGGTGAGTTATAGGTACTGTATGTCCGTGGCCCGTTAAAAACACTTCTCTGTGGTA
Organism: Syngnathoides biaculeatus; assembly: GCF_019802595.1. NCBI lineage: Eukaryota > Metazoa > Chordata > Actinopteri > Syngnathiformes > Syngnathidae > Syngnathoides > Syngnathoides biaculeatus. The sequence continues at coordinate 31,200,434 of NC_084649.1, forward strand.
TATCAACTTTACATTTTTTGCTTTCTTTAAGAAGAGAGGATTCCGTACCGTGTAGGATGACCAGTGGTGGTTTGGAAGATTAAGAAAACAAAGGTAAAGCACAGAACCATGTGGTGGAAGCTGAGAAAGGAAGAATGTTGTGCGGCCTTTTGGAAAGTTGTGAGACAGGCTCTCGATTGACAGGAGGAGCTCCCTGAAGACTGGACTACTACAGCCAAGGTGATCAGAGAGACAGGCAGGAGAGTACTTGGTGTGTCTTCTGGTAGGAAAGGGGAGAAGGAGACGTGGTGGTGGAACCCCAAAATACAGGCACTCATATAAGGAAAGAGATTAACGAAGAAAAAGTGGGACACTGAGATGACGGAGAGGAAAAAAGGAATACATAGAGATGCGACGTAGGGCAAAGGTAGAGGTGGCGAAGGCTAAACGAGGCATATGACGATATGTACACCAGGTTGGACACAAAAGGAGAAAATGATCTCTACAGGTCGGCCAGAGAGAGGGATAGAAATGGGAAGGATGTGCAGCAGGTAAGGGTGATTAAGGATAGAGATTGGAATGTGGTGACTGGTGCCAGTAGTGTGCGAAATAGATGGAAAGAATACTTTTAGAAGTTGATGAATGAAGAAAATGAGAGAAAAGGAAGAGTGGAAGAGGCAAGTGTGAAGTACCAGGACGTGGCAATGATCAGTCAGGGGGAAGTTAGAAAGGCACTGCAAAGGATGAAAAATAGAAAGGCAGTTGGTCCTGATGACATACCTGTGTAGGTATGGAATGAATTCAGAGAGGTTAATGTGGAGTTTTTGACCAACTTATTCAATAGAATACTAGGGGGTGAGAAGATGCCAGAAGAATGCAGGAAAAGTGTGCTTGTTCCAATTTTTAAGAACAAAGGCGATGTTCAGAGCCGTGGGAACTATAGAGGAATAAAGTTGATGAGCCAGACAATGAAGTTATGGGAAAGTGTTGTGGAGGCTAGACTCAGGACAGAAGTAAGTATCTGAAAGCAACAGTATGGTTTCATGCCTAGAAAGAGTACCACACATTATTTGCCTTGAGGATGCTAGTGGAAAAGTACAGAGAAGGTCAGAAGGAGCTACATTGTGTCTTTGTGGATCTAGAAAAAGCCCATGACAGAGTACCAAGAGAGGAACTGTAGTACTGAATGGCGTAAGTCTGGTGTCGCGGAGAAATATGTTAGAATAGTACAGGACATGTATAAGGGCAGCAGAACTGTGGTAAGGTCTGCTGTAGGTGTTAGAATAGTACAGGACATGTATAAGGGCAGCAGAACTGTGGTAAGGTCTGCTGTAGGTGTGACAGAATAATTCAAGGTGGCGGTGGGACTGCATCAGGGATCAGCTCTGAGCCCCTTCCTGTTTGCTGTGGTAATGGATAGGCTGATAGATGAGGTTAGACTGGAATCCCCTTCGACCATGATTTTTGCAGATGATATTGTGATATGCAGTGAAAGCAAGGATCAGGTGGAGGAACAATTCAGAAGGTGGAGGCATGCACTAGAAAGGAGAGGAATGAAGATTAGCTCAAGTAAAAAAGAATGTACGTGCGTGAATGAGACCGTTGGAGGGGGAAAAGTGAGGCTCCAGGGAAAAGAGATTGCGAGGGTGGATGACTTCAAATACTTGGTGTCAACAATCCAGAGCAATGGTGAGTGTGATAAGGAAGTGAAGGAACGGGTCCAAGCAGGTTGGAACAGCTGCCGGAAGGTGTCTGGTGTGTTATGTGACAGAAGAGTCTCTGCTAGGATGAAGGGCAAAGTTTACAAAACAGTGGTTAGGCCGGCCATGATGTACGGATTAGAGACGGTGGCACTGAAGAAACAACATGAAGCAGAACTGGAGGTGGTATAAATGAAGATGTTGAGGTTCTCGCTCGGAGTGACCAGGTTGGATAGGATTAGAAATGAACTCATTAGAGGGACAGCCAAAGTTGGATGTTTTGCTGACAAGGTTCAAGAGAGCAGACTTCGGTGGTTTGGACATGTTCAGAGGCGAGAGAGTGAGTATATTGGTGGTAGGGTGCTGAGGATGGAGCTGCCAGGCAAAAGAGCGAGAGGAAGACCGCAGAGAAGGTTCACCGATGTGAGGGAAGACATGAGCGCACTTGGGCTTAGAGTGGAGGATGCAGGAGACAGGCTAAGATGGAAAAAGATGACACGCTGTGGCGACCCCTGATTGGAAATGCCAAAAGAAAATGAAGCAATAATACAGCTTTATTACCAACAATGGGTTGTTTTCACGTGACATCACCCGTTGGGCTGCCTCGGACGATGGCCATTTTCGATCGCTGAGCTGGATGGAACTCATCATTCTTTTTCCTCCAAACACAGTTAGTGGAATTATGACCTAAAAGTTCAATTTTGGTCTCATTTGACCACAAAACTTTTATCCCATGACTCCTCTGTATCATCCAAATGGTTATTGGCAAACTTAAGACGGGCCTTGACGTGCTGGTTTAAGCAGGGAAACCTTCTGTGGCATGCATGATTTCAAACTATTGACGTCCTTGTGTATTACCAACAGTCACCTTGGAAATGGTGGTCCCAGCTCTTTTCAGGTCATTGACCAAGTCCTGTTGTGTAGTCCTGGGCTGATTCCTCACCTCACACAGGTGCATCTGATTCAGGATAATACATGGAGTGGAGGTGGACTTTTAAAGCCGGACTAACAGGTCTTCGAGGGTCAGAATTCTAACTGATAGACAGGTCTACAAATACTTATTTGCACCTGTATCCCACAAATAACGAATTTAAAAAAAATCATACAGTGTGATTTCTGGATTTTTCTTTTTAGATTATCTCTCTCTCACAGTGGACATGCACCTATGATGGAAATTTCAGACCCCTCCATGATTTCTAAGTGGGAGAACATGCAATATAGCAGGGTGTTCAAAGAAATCATTTTCTTCAATGTATGTGTATATATTTCTGCATATGTATCTTTGTAGTTATATATTATTTAAGTATTAGCAGATGACTGGGGGAATCAGATGTAGATTATACACCTTGGACCAAAGTTGCATGATATTTTGTTTGAGGATCATACTATACTGATCTTGTACTTGAGCATCATACTGTATTATACAGTATGTGTGTGCAGTAGTCACACCCTGGGCCTGCTGCGATTTTGGTGTTCCATAATATACAGTAATATTATACATACAGCTGTAATATTAAAAGTGATCAGCAGAGGTGCCTATTTGGACATGCTCATACATTCCATTCCATTTTCCAAGCCACTTAACCACACAAGGGTTGTGGGAGTGGTGGAGCCTATCCCAGCTAACTTCTGGTGAAAGGCAGACTAACCCTAACCCTATGCTGGTTGCCAGTGCTTCTCAATTGTTTTCTGTTACAATCCTCCCAGGTTGAAGAAAAAAGTTCAGAATGTTGGTGTACCCGCAGCCCCTGCGAGTACACCTCCATAGGATAATTTAATAGCATCCTTATAAACATTGAAGAAAGTACAAAAGAAAGATCAACTTACAATAAATAAAGAAATGTATTAATGTTGTTAATTATGTTCTTCAGGCTCTCACACGCCCCCCCCGGCATCGCATCGCAACGCAACCCCCCAGGGGGTCATGCCCCGCTATTTGAGAAGCACTGCGCGAATAGACCGTACACCGGCTGCATTTCCTGTTTCACTCTTCAGAATGAAACTAGGTAGGCATTTGGCAGCTACGTGAGTGTGCGATGTGCATTCAGGGACTCTGCATAACTTGGAGTGAATGTTCTTTTGTCATACAGTTACATAATTGTGAAACTTTATACAATTATATCACAATGCCTTAGGTAAAATACTGTCCGAACAGACTGAATTGTTTTGTATTATGAATTATAAATTTTGACATTGTTTGCCGGACTTGTGAAGAGTGCATTCAATCCTTTCCCCATTGTTCCTGTCATGCTGTGAGAATTCCTCATTTAAACAAAAAAATAATAACAAGCAACATTTTTTCTTCATAATTGTCTGTGAAAGGCTGCAGCTGGGGGTTGGGAGGGAGTGGACTTGTTCATTTTTGCACCGGTGAAATTTAGTAAAGAAATTGGAATTATGAGCTTTGAACAGAACTAGTTAATTTTTGGAATGTGGAATAATGTCCAGCCCTGCCTGGGACTGGTAATAATATATAATAATTGCAGTACTTACAAACAATTCACACATGAACAATTTGAATCATATTTTTTGTATGCATGACCAAGCCGTAGTAATCGGAAGGAAAAACCACAGAAGTATGGGAGAACATTAATGCCACACGGGGGTACAATCAAACTCGAGGCTTCTCGATGGTGAAGCAGACATGCTAACCAGTGCCTCCTAAAACATCCTAAACTTCACGGCTCCTCACAACTATGTATTAATTTTAGTTTATGGGTGAAGATTATTTTCACGTTACGTATTAAAGAAATTGACCCAAAAGTTACATACACAACTTTAGTGGACTAGAAAGACATTGATTATATAAACCCTGGAGCACTTTAACAGCTGTTAATATGTAATGTGTATATTTTTTTGTTCCACAGCCAAAACTGCACCATTAACTGTGCCTGCTTTTACAAGCTACGTGAGGGAGCCAGCTCGACCCATTCCAAGACTGTAGTAACAGGATTGTGGAAGCAAGTGCACACTTTGTTCAACATGCCAGCAAATGATTTATGGATGCTTTGACGGGAATCGGCTGAGCCTGAGTGTGTACGAGCTATCATCTGAATGAAAGACGGTGAAAGGGTCACACATTTTGAATGAATGGATATGAACTTAAAATACCTCAAGATGATCCTGCTATGCTGCTAAACTAAATGTTTATTTAAAAAAAAAAAAAACAGGAATTAAACATTTTACAAATCTGCTGACTTTTGTGATTTTTCTAGCAGAAAATAGCTCTTCATCAAATGCTTGTACTAGTTTCACCTGTCCACTATGTAGAACAATAGTTGCGCTTCAGTTTCAGCATTAGGCCATTTATTTCTCATTCCTCATTTAAAGTCAACTCACATTTTCAAAATGTGTGCTTGGGGAATTTGAAAACTTTGCCTGGATGTGTTTTTCAGTGACCTTGATTTCTAACCAGTTTCTGTGGATGGGATGTTACCATTGCACACCCACCAAACACAACTTTGTGACTGGCTGAAGGGTGTCATGACAGTTATATGTTCATGAATGAGAGGGGCAGAGGAGGAAGAGTGACGCTCCAAGGAGAAGAGATAACGAAGGTGAATGACTTCAAATACTTGGGGTCAACAATACAGAGCAATGGAAAGTGTGGTAAGGAAATGAAGAAAGGGGTCCAAGCGGCGTGGAACAGTTGGCGGAAGGTGTCTGGTGTTCTCTCTGAAAGAGGAGTATTCGCCAGGATGAAGGGCAAAGTTTATAAAACAGTGATGAGGCCGGCCATGATGTACAGATTAGAGACAGTGGCTCTGAAGAAACAACGAAGTGAAACTGGAGGTAGCAGAAATAAAGATGCTGAGGTTCTCGCTTGGTTTGAACATGTTGGATAGGATTAGAAATGAGCTCATTTGAGGGACAGCCAAAGTTGGATGTTTTGGAGACAAGGTTAGAGAGAGCAGACTTTGATGGTTTGGACATGTTCAGAGGTGAGAGAGTATGTTGGTAGAAGGGTGCTGAGGATGGAGCTGCCAGGCAAAAGAGAGAGAGGAAGACCAAAGAAAAGGTTGTTTGTTGTGAGGGAGGACCTGAGGACAGTGGGCGTTAGAGAGGATGCATGAGATAGGCTTAAATGGAAAAAGATGACACGCTGTGGTGACCCCTAACAGGACAAGCCAAAAGAAGAAGAAGGATTCAGATTAGCATCTTTCTAGAAATGACTACAGTAATTGCAATTTGTTGGAAGTTCTTTGACAGCATGTGTAGAAAGCATATTTCTTTGGAGTTTTTGGTTAACCACCATAAACAATGCCAAGCTGATGTGTGCTGTTTAATGACTGAATGTCCATGCAATAATAGCCTCCATTTGTGTGATTATGACCCAGCAGGGCTTCATTGGAATTAGTATCATATTTCAGCATTTATAGACATTAATAGTTCTGGCACATTCTGCAAAACATGACCAAGCACTTCCTCTTGGTTTGGGTGAATGGCGAAGGGGACTGTGACAAACGAACAGCAGGAACTTCAAATGTCTGGCGTGGAGGGATAATATCCATAAAGCCTCTCGGACCTCCAGCAGTTGCAGCGCCCCTCCGGTTCGCGCAGCCCATGTCCCAGCTGCAACCTCATTGCAGATGATGCAAGTTGGCTTGCCATTTACAAATGCAGACAGGACAAATCCATACTTTGCTTTGTACTCCCTACGCTAGCTGTCAAGTTTTATTTTCATTTATTGACATTTCGCTAGCCCAAACAAATTATCTAAAAAAACAAACAAAAAAATGTCACATAAGAATTGACAGCATTACTAATGGCTAGCCAAGTCATTACAAAAGGCCTAAATGTCATGTAATTAATTCAGATCAGACAAGTATTATTTAAAATCATTTAACTGTTAAGTCTTCAAAGACGTAAGTGATTAAACAGTCATCTCATTATTGCAAGACCGTCTCGCACCATGGTGAGTAACTGCAGCAGTCACAATGTAATCAAAAGGCTGTAGCAAATTCCATCCATTTTCTGAACCACTTATCCACACAAGGATCATAGGAGTTCTGGAGCCTATTTCAGCTATTTTCAGGCAGGAGGCAGGGTACACCCAGAACTGGTTTCCAGCCAATCCCAGGCAGCTGGAGACAGACAACAGTCACAGTCACAATCACACCAACATGCAATTTAGAGTCTCAAATTGATAAGTGTTTTGTGTTTTTTGTTTTGGATGTGGGAGGAAACTGGACTGCCTGGAAAAATCCCACACAGGCAGGGCTGGGATTTGAACCTCGGTCCTCAGAACTGTGAGGTAAATGCTCTAACCAGCAAGGTTTAGGGTTAGGGTTAGGCACGGTGGAGCAAATGGTTTCACGTATGTGGTTTCAGAGTATGTGCTCTGTGTATGGAGAAAAAGTGGTGAAACTGGACTAAATTCTCTCTTTCAAGCGAAAATGGACTGGTCTGAAAATTGTGTTGCGAAGCCAAATCTGAAAGTTTTCGGAATGAAACCTGTGGACAGAATGGAAGCTAGACTACCTCAAGCAACGCATCCAGCACATTTGAAAGCAGTATTGCACGCAGACGTAAGATAGGAATCTGGATCAGTACTTTGTGGGAGGAGATCGCCAAAGACAGAAAATTAACGAGCTGACACTGGTAAACAAATCAAACCCAGAGCAGGTTAAAATTCCCATTGAGAATATTCTCCTAGCCATCAACAGGAATGCATCTCTGCTGTCAGTTCAACAACATAATCACATGGCAAAGTTTCTGAGTACTATACCAGAAAGTTGACGCACCAGAAGTCACGCCGTTAAATTTTGTAATTCAATTAGTCAGTTCAGGATTAGACTGTGTGGAATGTTAAAATTCCACCTTAGCACACCATCGTAGGTGAAAGTGCAGACAATACAGGGAGCAAAATAACATTCACCATAAAACTCTTTGGAAGCATCATTCAGCTGTCAACATGCACAACAAAAGATATTGTGGAAACTATAATTCAGTTTCCTACCAAGAAAAACAGATGGGGAAATTGTGAATTAAAAAAAAAAATAATTTGGAAGCGGGCTTTCAATTTTCTTTTTTTTGCATAGTTAAAAGTACATTGACATTTTCATTGGAAGTTTGCCAAAGCACATAAAATTGTTTTTCATAAATGTGTTCTGTTGGGAATGTAATGCTGTATTTTATTCTTTTAATAAGCCATTGGTCAAAAATTGCTCGACGGTAACATTGACCTGGAATTTTCAAAAGCAGTCTCAAGTTAGTCACTTTGAAGAATCATACAGAAAAGCAGTTTTTAAAATAAATAATGACGCATCTCCAGACTAATGCTGACATCCTATCAACTGCAGCTGAGACTTCCAGCCTTGGTATTGTTATCTTTGTTGGTGCGACTCTAGCCTTCCCCATGACCAGAGTACAATGAACCTTTCCAGACTTCGAAATAGTTTAATGGTAAGAGCACATTCCATGAACGGAGACACTTAAAAAAGAAATGCTGGTATTTTAAGATTCAAGGACCGTCTAGAGTATGTGCAAATAGAAGAAAAAGTGGTGAAACTGGAGAAAATTTCTTTTTCGAGCGAGAAACGTCTGGTCTGAAAAAATGTGTTGCAAAGCCAAAGTTGAAAGCAAGTTTTCAGAAGGAAGTCTGTGGACAGAATGGAAGCTAGACTACCTCAAGCGTCACAGTTAGCATCAGTCATTTGAAAAGAGTTACAATTGTACGCAGATGTAAGATGGTAATTGGGATCGTTCTTTGTTGGGGAAGCTCGCCAAAGACAGAGAAAACTAACGAGCTGACACTGGTAAACAAATCAAACCCAGAGCAAGTTAAAATTTTCATTGACAATATTTTAGCCATCAACAGGAATGCATTTCTACCGTCCAACAAATTCACAATCACATGGCAAAGTACCCAAGTATACCTAAAAGCTGACAGAGCAAATGCCTTGAATTTTTTATTCAATCAATCAAATAGTGTAGGATGAGATGGTGTGTAATGTTAAAATTCCACCTTGGTACACCCTCATCAAGGATGAAAGCACAGACAATACAGTGCACAATAGGTAATTCTGTATTTGAAATACAGGGAGCAAAATAACATTTACCACGAAACTGTTTGGAAGGATCAATCAGATGTCAGCATGCACTGCAAAAGATATTGTGGAAGCAATAATTCAGTTTTATAACAAGAAAAAGAGATATCATTGTGAATTAAAAAAAAAAGAAATTTAGAAGTGGGCTTTAAAATTTTAAAAGTTTTTTGTGTGGCTAAACGTTTATTTTAATTATAAGTTTCACTTAAAACTGTTCTCAATAAAAGTGATTTGATGGGGATGGAAATGCTGTAATCATGTAATGTATTTATTAAGCCAAGTATGAAGCATGGATGACATTTGATGTTGCTCATAGCGGTCAAAGGGGCTGTTTTAGGACTTAGTGTGTTTGCTCAAACAAAAAAAATGAGAAGGAACATTACTCCATGCTAACACTAACCCGGGATTTCCAAAAAGGACTGAAATTGCAGTCACAGGTTAGTCACTTAAAAAAAAAAAAAAAAAAAAAAAAATCGCACACAAAAGCAGATGCAATATTTAGAATGAAAAAGACAAGACTGACGCCTGCATTATAACAACTGGCTTGAAACATTGCAAGGGCCAAAAAGCCAGACAATGAAGGGGACGTCGCTGAAATCTTGTGTCCTGAAAACAACAATCTTCAACAAACGCGCCACACTGAACAGAGAATAAGGGCCATTAGCATGGCTACTAAGTGACAGTTGCAGCCAGATGAATCAGATCCATTAGATGAGACTTGACATACTGTGCCTTGTGATGAAAGTATTCGGGCCCCTAGAACTTTTCAAACTTTCGCCACATTTCAGACTTCAAAGACATAAAATTAATTTTTTGGTGTCAAGAATCAGCAACAAGTGGGACACAATCGTGAGGTGGAACGAAATTTATTGGATGTTTTAAACTTTTTTAACAAATAAAAATGTGAAAAGTGGGGCGTGCAATATTATTCGGCCCCCTTGCATTAATACTTTGTAGTGCCACCTTTTGCTGCAATTACAGCTGCAAGTTGCTTAGGGCAGTGTTTTTCAACCTTTTTTGAGCCATGGCACATTTTTTACATTGCAAAAATTTTGTGGCACACCACTAACCAAAAATGTTACAAAACTCTGTATAGTATATTTAATTACAATATAATTTCTCTATTTATACTCAGTCAGTGTGAAACCTGGGCCTGTTTAGATGAACACAAAGCCAACCCTGAACCAAAGGTAAAGTCTTAGCAACGAGGGCCTCACGGTGCAAAAAACAGTGCGTAACAATCAGATCTGGGTTTCTTTCCTTCACTCTACTCACGAAGCCTTTGGTGCACCCGACCATGGCTGCAGATCCATCAGTGCACACACTTGTCCAGTTTTCCCACGTAAGTCCTCCCTGGTCAAGATATTCCGACGTGACCCGAAAAATTTCCTCTCCAGTTGTTTTTTCTGGCAGTGCCTTGCAAAATAGGAAGTTTTCTCTAATGGCACCTCCATCCACAAAACGCACATTGGCCAAGAGCTGAGAATGTCCACTAATATCCGTAGACTCGTCAACTTGCAACCCAAATTTCCTACTGATGCGTATCTTTTCCAAAACATGGCTTTCAATGTCTGTAGACATGTCATCAATACGCTTGGCAATTGTGTTATCAGAGAGCGGGACTTTAGCGATGTCTTTAACTGCATCAGGGTCGTTGACATTGGCTTAACAGGCAGGTAGTATTAATGTCTCTGCCACAGTGTGTGGCTTTTTTGATTTCGCAACAAGTTCGGCGACTAGGGAACTAGCTTTGAGCGCTTTCTCATTTACCTTTGTGATTTTTCTCATAAACGTTGCCTGTTTCTCTATGTTTACACACAGGCGAACAGAATAGTCTATCGGCTTGTTTTGAAGCGACGGGAGTGTCGTTTGGATATGGCGTTTAAGCTTGCTTGGCACCATGGCGCTGTTGGATAGCTTCTCGCCACACACCAGGCATAACGGAATAGGTGTCGTCTCATCCCCGGTGAAAGTAAATCCAAACGAAAGATAGCTTTCACTATATTGCCTTGAGCTCACCGTCTTTGCTTTCTTTTTCCCACCACTCATACTCGGGCCTTCATCCGGGTCAGAATCTTGTCCAGGGCGCAGTTCGGAGTTTGCAGTTGTCCTTTTTAAAAACTTCTCCATGACTGTCACCACAGCCTCTTAGGTGCATCACTAATTCTCTTGGAGGAACGAGGCAATCAGCTACGTGTTGCCACACAGACAAATATTACATTAGTCTGCCAGCCTTTACAGCACGGACACTGGACAATGACATAATAAAAATTATTAATAAATGTTAATTTAAAAAAAAAAAAAGTGATATTGGAAAATTTCTCACGGCACACCTGATGATCTCTCACGGCACACTAGTGTGCCGCGGCACAGTGGTTGAAAATCACTGGCTTAGGGTATGTCTCTTATCAGTTTTGCACATCGAGAGACTGAAATTTCAGCATATTCCTCTCTTGCCATTAACTTCTTCAACAGTTAATTTACAATTCCATTGTAATATGATACCAATTTGGTTTGCAGATTATACCCAGATCTCAGTCTTATTATACATTATTCATGGCCTCACTGTTGTAGTCTCGCTTGCACCACTTGCATATTTGTTAATAATGGCCACTCATGCTTGAGAAGTATCTGCACCATTTGAAAAATGGTGAACTGCACAAGACTGTTGTTCGATTCATCACTGAAAACTGCTCCAGCACTCGGCATTATTTGCACAATTGTCAAAAAAAAAAGCATCGCCATTACCACATTAGTACCATTCTACCTCTTTATTCTTCAGTGACTGTGTTCTGTATGTTTCTCTGCCTCAAAAGTATTCACTGTCAATTGACTCACTGTACTAGAGCAGCTCCAACTACCAGAGACAAACTCATTGTTTCTGAAACACTCGGCAAATAAAGATGATTCTATTGTGTAAAATCTCAAATATATTGAAGTTTTTGATTATCACAACATTAAATGTGAAAAAAGGTTCAATGGGGTAGAATTTCATTTTCAAGGCACTGCACAGTAGATTTACATTGATTTAAATTTGTCCAAATACTTTTGAGTGACTGAAAAAGAAGGTATGCAAATTGTAAATGAAATCTCTTAAGGCTTCAAGTCTACAATTCAATCCGATATTATATGGCATTAATTAAAATCCAAATTGGTCGAGGTAAAATAATAAAACCACTGTCATTGTCCCAAAACTGCATAGGTCTCCGCAAAAGAAGGTAAAATTTTAACTGTTACAATTTTTTTTGGGTCAACCTATAATAGCTCAAAGACTGGTGCGTTGTGTTGTGGAACCAGTTGGAGAATTGACAGAAAGCAGCTAAAAATTAGCCGGTTTGTTTTCACAGATGAACGTAACAGAATTGTTTAGGAGGTCATACATATTGACCTCCACAACCTCTGCTGGGGAGGCGCCTTCACCTTCTCCTGCCACAGTCACAAACACTTGCTGGGTCACAGCCAACTGCGACTCTTTCTCGGAGGCTGCTGACTGCACTGCCTCTCCCTCTGGATGGTGCGGTGAGATCACCTGATTCAGGGGAGAGAAAGGTTTATCATTATTTTTGCAAGTTTCCCAACCAGCTCAGGTAAGATTCTGTGATGATTGGACCGTTTTGTGATATTTAAAAAAAGAAAAAAACTCCTTTGTCAACAAAAGACTACCGCATTTTCTGGAGGACAAGCTGCTACTTTTTTGGGGCACTGTGAACTCTGTGGACTTTATCCTATGCGCTTTTTTTTTTTTTTTTAAACACTAGCAGCTATGAGTTTAAAAGTACAAAAAAAAAACTTGTTTAAATCCAATTGTTAAAAAACCGGCGTCCCCGACAATGCACTCGGATTTAGGCATGTGCAGTATTCACCTGTATAGGAGAAGAAAACTATTTTTAGCAGGTGTAGAAGAAGAATGTACGTCAATCTAAAAATTTTATTAGTTTGCATGCTCTCCCCGTGCCTGCGTGGTTTTTCTCCGGGCACTCTGGTTTCCTCCCACATCCCAAAAACATGCAACATTAAATGGACACTCTAAAATGCCCATAGGTGTGATTGTGAGTGCGACTGTTGTCTGTCTCTTAAGTGCCCTGCGATTTGCTGGCAACCAGTTCAGGGTGTACCCTGCCCAGCAGTACTCCCCGTGACCCCTGTGAGGAAAAGTGGCAAAGAAAATGGATGGGGATATATATATATATATATATATATATATATATATAAAACACAGGGAGTCCTGGCTAATGCTTGTCCGTGTTTGTGCGCCGGACGTATCTTGACATTTTTACCCTCCTTTTTAGACATTATTGCCCGAAAGAAGAAAGGTATGTCTTTCAGCAATTCTTCTGCAGCCAAAAGAAAATCCAGTACCATGAAAATGAAGCTCAAGATCATAAAAAGATTGGTGAAAGGAGAGTCACCACCACCACCACCACCACCACCACGGCTTCAGTCGGTCGACTGTAGTGAGAGTTATTGAAAAGCCGGTATTTTAGCGCATCTGAAGGGTTCTGTTCCTTTGTTGGATACAATGATCACAAAACAAGGTTCTTTGATACTTGTCGAGAACAACTACAGGAAATGTTTGAGCTCTGTAATTGCAACTAAAGGCTACTGTATTATATTAACATTGGTGTTCAAATACCTATTTGTGGCTGTATCACACAAATAAATCGTTACATAAAAAAAAAATAAAAATCATACATTGTGATTTCTGGATTTTTCTTTTTAGATTATCTCTCTCACAGTGGACATGCACCTACGATGAAAATTTCAGACCCCTCCATGATTCCTAAGTGGGAGAATTTGCAATCTAGCAGGGTGTTCAAATACCACACACACACACACACACACACACACACACACACATATATATATATATATATATATATATATATATATATATATATATATATAAACACACACACACACACATACAAACATACATAATTTTAATATTAGTTTAATGATTCAAAGGATTTGTAAATCCTAGAAACAAAAAAGTTTGTACAAAATAGGTTTTGAGTTTGTAAAGTCAACAGCGGACTGCAATTTTTTTTTAAACACACCCCTTTCAACAAATTGCCCAAGTGCACAGCCTTAAGAGTGTGTATATCGGGAATGTGGGGTCTTGTTGGTTTTCTGAGAATCTATAATATGATATGATAACTTGTTTGACACGCAGCAATAATAAAAATACTGAAAATATGGATGAATCTGGTTGATCACTTTGGACTGCTATTATTTTGAATAGTACTGTATCCATCCATCCATTTTCTGAACGGCTTATCCTCACTAAGGTTGAGGGCATGCTGGAGCATATCCCAGCCATATTCGGGTGAAAGGTGGGGTACACCCTGAACTGGTCGCCAGCCAATCACTGGACACGTAGAAACAAACAACCCTTCACAGTTGCATTTACATCCAAGGGAAATTTAAACTTTAACCCCCAGCATGGTTTGTCGGACCAAAAAGATTTTTGGTACTTTTAATGCCACATTTCTCAAGATGGAGCATGGGAAGTTTGAAGGAATTTGACCAAAGCTGTAGGAGCATTGAGCAAAATTATGCACTCTTCCAAAAGCAAACATTTGGCAGTTTTTATTCAAAAGGTCATATATAGCTCACTTCCTGTAGGAGCTACGACATCAGCCATGCAACTTTTTTGTTCATCTTGATGCCCTATCTGCATATAAAATTTCAGAGCGGTATCGCATAGGTTTGCCAAGCTATCCTTCGTTGTTAATTTAGGTCATGTTTGTGGCAAGCGTGCCAAATGTCCACTTTTAAGGGCATCCCAGTCATATAGATATATAGAGATATAAAAAAATCCTTCAAGAACTTTTAATGTCCCCTGTGTGGAGATGATACACAGCATGTTTGAAGCGATTTTGACCAAAGCTGTAGGAGTTCACAAATGTACGAAAAAAATACAGTTTTGCATTTGTGCATTCAAAAGGTCATAGGTCACTTTCTATAGAAGCTATGATATTGTGCACACTGACTTTTTGTGCAGCCAGGTCCAGTCTATATGCATACAACATTTAAGATCTTTAGTGCATAGGATTGCAAATTTGCTCATGAATGAACTTTTAGCATGTTCTAGGTGGCGCTGTGGAGCCAATTTTTGGAAATGGTGCATGAAAACTCAAAAATGCAAAATTTTTCACCGGGCCCTACGTGTGCCAAATTTGGTGAGTTTTTGTGCACATTTAGGTTGTCAAAACGGCTGTAGTTGGAATGACTAAAATAGTAATATTAGCAATTCTCTTTGACGTGTAAAAACATTAGAGGCCCTACACTCACTCCCGAGCAGTCTATGCTCAGTCCCCTAATTAGTTGTATGACTGAGAAAGCAAGTGAAATACTTACACTACTAATACATTTTCAATACAGTAACTTGTAATTGTAACCAACTAAATTTCCAAAGTAATCTTCCCAACATTGGTAATAGCAAAGGGAGCTCTTACAGTCTGTGAACTGGAGGCCTCCTGCTCACCGCCTTCCTTCGGTGTCTGCTGAGCCCCCATGTGGCAGGAGAGGAGGTGCTCCTGCAGCTCCATTTCAGAGGTGCAGACCAGGGCGCAAAGGGGGCAGATGAAATCGTTGGTGCTTGTTGTGTACTGGCTGCACATGTGCTCCTGCATCTCTTCTGGCCCACCAAACACGACTTGACAATGCGAGCAGTGGACGGTGGATGCTGCAGAACCTGGGAAGGAGGGAATGAGAGGCACAAACAAAGAGCTCAGAAGAAAAAGCGAAGCAGCAAGAATTTAAAAACTACTAGCATTTAAAGATTGTAGATTCACAGTTGACGACATCAGCAAAGTGTAATCATAGATGGCATAACCAGGGGTGCACATAATGTAGTCCTCAGGTGCACACAGAGTATTAAATGCACACCTGCAAATTTGATTGTATCAGTACACACTTGCGTACCAACAAGCATATTCTTTCTTTTTTTTGGGAGGGGGAGGGGGGGAGACGGTGCTCAAGTGGCGTTGTCATTCACGAACAATTTGTTAAAACGAATCAATCTTTCGAGTTAACATACTGAATGGAATGATTTTAAAATGGAGCCATCCGACAAGGTGGCGAGCTCCATCAGTGTCTTGATTTTGCTGAATAGCAGCTACAAAATGGTCCGTCAACAAACAGTACGTCTTTACATGAAACCAAACAGCAACAAAAAAGAATGGGGACCACTGCTGTAGATAACTACTACAAATCGCATAAATCGTGTGGCCCCATACTGCAGGACAGCGTCGGGACGAGCTTGAATGCCCTATGTACAGGCTGTCCACCAGCTGGGATAGACTACTAAAGACAAGACTACTAAAATGTAAAGTAGCATAAAGAACTAAAAAGAGAAAAATGCTTATAGGGCAGTTAAAAAAAAAAAAAAAGGGCTTTTCCTTAATTTATTCAGAAACTAAAAAATAGGGTGCATGTCTATAAACAGACATAAGCTCATTTAGTAAGGGTGGTGAGCCTTAAAAAAATAAAAAAACAAGCAGCAAATAACAGCTTCTGGTGCCTACCGTATTTTCAAAATGACAAGCCGCTACTTTTTTCGGCCACCGTGAACCCTATGGTCTGTTTCATGTTGCAGTTAAATTTTTATTTTTCGTTTGCCAGTGGTTATCAATAAACATACTACAAAAACTTGTTCAAACATAATGCTTAAACATGACCGTTCCCTGTAAAGTTATGGGCATGCGGAGACGCCTACCATCCGTAGAAGAGGAATACTTCCATCATGCATAGAAGAATACATTAAGGTGAAAACAACTGGCCACAAGAGAACACAGTTCACGTGTTTTGAGCTTCACCGCTTCCGGACAAAAGCTTCTGTCATTGGTTATTTTTAAGCAGATCACTATGCTAAAAGAAAAACTCACAAAAGGCAGAGTCACTAAAATTAACAAAAAAGGTTGGCTGATGTAAAGTTTAATGTAAGTCTGACGGAGTGTTACAGTAGGTGCCCAGGAGCATTTTTTTGCTTGAAAAAAAGAGTTGCTCTTTTTGAATAGTAAAAGCATCCAAATAAGTGGATTCTTTGAAAACAGCCATCAAAGCTCAAACTCCATTCCAGCTGTTATTCCCTGTGGTAAAGTAAATGCTTGTAGCCAATAGAGATCAGTGTGAATCATGCACACCATGGTGAGTGGGAGGCTTGGATGACTAGCGGCAAGAAGTGTTTTTAAAAAAACTGGTTGCATCCAGTGGAACAATGGGTTAGAGCGTTGGCCTCAAAGTTCTGAGGAGTGGGGTTCAAATCCCGGACCCGCCTGTGTGGAGCTTGTGTGTTTTCCCTGAGCACTCCAGTTTCCTCCCACATCCCAAAAACATGCAACATTCATTGGAGACTCTAAATTGCCCCTAAGTGTGATTGTGAGTGCAGCTGTTTGTCTCGATGTGCCCTGCAATTGGCTGGCAACCAGTTCAAGCAGCGCTGTTAAAATAAGCGGCTCAGAAAATCTATGGATGGATGGTTGCAAGTGAAGATCTTCCTTCTCTGAGGTATGCTAGTGGATTTTGAATGCATGGGGCAGTGTGAAAGTATCTTCCATCAGTCGGTGACGAAGATACAGAAAGTGCATCACATGTAAAGATTGACACCCTCCCCCCCAAAAAATTTTTACGTTGCTTCTAGCCAATGGAAGGATGTGATGCCAGGACGGTGCCACAGACTAAGAGACAGGAAGTGCATCATGGCTCAAGATTGACATCACTCCAAGCCAAAATGATGCCAGGAAGGTTCTCCGGCGGTAGTCAATTGGAGAGCAGCTCTATTGCGCCGCTTTCAATCAAAGATACAGTACAGGATGTTGACGTTCGGTGGAATCCAGCGCTATTTTTTCCTTTTATACCCTGAACTTTTTTCGTAACTAGAGACAAAAATTTTCTGGGGAGGCTTTTCATAAAATAAATCTTTTGTTTGTAGAGATTCTCGTCAGTAGAGGTACCACTGTATTTGAAAACCACACCAAAATTACGTGCACCCCGGACATAACTATCAACTTATAAATTTCGTCAAACGTTATAAAATGTTTTGTTATGGGTCCCCTTGAAAAGCAAGACATTCAATCGCTAATGAGCATCCAAGAACATCATTTCCAAAGTGGCTGACAGGAAGAGCTTAAAAAAGGTTGTTTTTTTTTTTTTTTCAATAAAACTTCAGACAAGTAATTAAAAATTGTGAACATTTTAGGAAAAAAAAAATCTTTATACATGGGTTAAATTAAATTGGGTTAATTGCTTTTTGATTGTCCCCTGTAAAAACAGAGCCTTGTTGAAAAACAGTCACTGGTCACATTATCCCCTTCCATTACAATGGGTTGGAGTATCTTAGAAACTGCCATATAATGACGATAAATTTCATGAAGTTTGCACAAAAACAAAATCTCAAAATCAATTAAAAAAAAAAAAAACTTTTCCTTCCTTTAGCTTGTTTTGTTGGTTTTCAATTTTTGTGTCAATGGCTGCCTGACCTTGGCTTTGAGTAAAATTTTTTAAATGCAAATGTACAGGATTTTCTTCATGTTCACCTTCATGTTCAGCTTCTCTGTGTTTGGCCAGGCTGGAGGCACAGGGGAAGAATCTGAAGCAGATCTCACATTGGACCAGGGTCTTCAATTGGCGTGTCTGGTTAGCAAACACCTCAGGGTGATTAGTCCTGTTATGGTACCACAGGCCAGACAGTTGCTGTAGCAAGAAAGGGTGAACAATTACATTGACAATAAAACACCAGGTCAATATCAAGGGTTAGGGTTAATGAAAAAATGAACTGTGCATGAACACTTCTCTACTGTGTGAGGTCAAACAAGAAGAAGGCCATCCTACCTGGTAAGACTTGTTGCACAAGTTGCAGATAAAGGGCTTGACACCAGTGTGTATGGACTTGTGTTTGTCGAGCAGCAAAGCGCTGGTGAAGACTTTGCTGCATGTGGGACACTTGTGGAACACCTTTAAGTGGAGCTCCTCTATGTGCTTCTGATGCTCCTCTAAAGTCTGGAAGCTGAGGCAACACTTTTGACAGTTGAGAGGCTGCGACATGTCTGACAGAAAGCACGAGAAAAAACTGAGCATTTTGTTCATGTTTGGGGGTTACAGTATGTGGACTACGTATTTTTTGCTTTTGCTAATTTAGTTTGGATCGATGTTGCTTCACCCTCCCATTGATAGAGTATGATGCAATGGCAATTTAACATCATTAGGAGAAAGTGGGTTCTTTCTCAGGAATATTTAACCAGAAATGGAAGTTTCTAGGTCCTCGGGTCTCCGTTACATGAAGATTTTGACTTTTTAACAAGATTGTTGGTGTTTTCTTGCATATGCAGTATCAATAAAAGTATGAAGACAAACAACCTATGAGAACACGTTTTATATCTTTAGATTTTTTTTATAGTGTCACTATTTACCATCACAATTGTCCTTCTTAAACATGTACTTCTGGTGTACACCAAATCTACATTATTTACTTATTACAGATGAGCAACACAAAATCAGATTAAGAGGAAAATAACCACAGGCACTTTGTATTAATCGTCGACAACCTTCTATTGTTGTAGTTTTAAGCAGATGACTGAAAAAGTTCAAGAGTGTAACTTGTGTGCAGGGGAAATTCATTGACAAATGACTAATTTTTTACTCAAGTTCACAGAAGATTGAAAACTGATTAATGTTCTTTGATATTGTTTAAAGATTAAAAACAGAAATTAAGCAGTATCACATGAGATGTTTTACTCAATATTCACCAACCTTTTTGAAACTAAGTTACGCCTTGGGTACTGATTATGGCGAAGGGCCACCAGTTTAATATACAGATTAAGTGGGCCTCCATACATTTGCGGTTTAGCAAATTCAGCCACAGTAGTACCTCTATTTACAAAAGTCTTTACTAATGGAAGATTGACGTTACGAAAAGCCTCCCTGGAAAATTTTTGTCTCTAGTTACGAAAGAAATTCAGGTTATGAGAGGAAAAAAAATGGTGCTGTATTCCACTGAACGTAAATATCCTGTACTGTATCGTGGTTTAAAAGTGGTGCGATAGAGCTGCTCCCCCATTAGCTACTGCCAGAGCATTTTCCTGGCATCATATTGACTAGGAGCAATGTAAATCTTTTATTTTTGGGCGGACATCAATCTTTACCTGTGACACACTTCCTGCATCTTTGTCACCGAATCCACTGTCATACGCGCACACTTGTAGTCTACAACTTCTTTGCGGATATATCCATCTTTTTTCACCACGGGGCCCAAGAAATTGATGGCCATTGCCGGTGAGAAGAAGACGAGAGTTGTTTTCTCCATCAAAATAAACCAAGACATTGTTGCGAAATATGAAAAAGTAAAGTGTGCATATGGCTTCATGCTCATGCTGCTCCTCCACGCGAACTTGACTTGAGAGGTTCGAAGTAGAGGCCAAACGAAAGTTGAGGAAATTGTTTTTCTAGGAAAGGCTGACAAGTTGACTCTGGAGCACCACGAGGATCTTTCGATGGAGAGCTTGGAATCAATTAGGCTATTTACATGTAAAATGAGTTTCTACTTACGAATGTTTGACGTTACGAAATGACTTCAGGAACGGATTCATTTCGTAAATAGAGGTACCACTATGTATGCAATTTTTTTTGGAATGTAACCCTCGATTAGCAGAAAACACCACCTCCAAATGATTTTGTATTATGTGATTTTAAAGGGGAAATCCAGTGGTTTGCATTAACAATGTATCCAATAGGTCATGTAATATGTACTCTATCTTGACAATGTGATGTTAAATCCTTTCTCTTTTAATAGTGTTTTGAGAAGATTTTTAATCAACAATTGCAAATTTTCAGGGGCACTGCCATTTTCGTGAGTCACATGACCTACGTGAGCGTATGTGACGTGTTACGTGCTGTTCCAAACCCTGGATTACATGGGACACCATTATGCCCAGCGCTGATTTCTCGGATTTATCTTCATCTGACGAAGAAATAGCAGTATTGGTTGATCGGTAAGACGAAGGAATATTGCCATACAGAGCGGCGGAGCCGTGAGCTCGCTCGGCCGGGAAGCTCCCTTTGCCGAGCGGTGGAGCCATGAGCTCGCTTCCCGCCGAGTCAGGAGGTTGCTCGGCCAGGGAGCTCGTAAGATTCCGCGTCATTCCGCCCGAAGAACCATCCAAATATTCAACATTTACAGCCGAGCAGCGGTGCTCGCTCAGTTTACAGCCACAGGTTCAAATCTGTATGGAAGTGTTCCTCCGTCTTCCCGATGAACCGGGCGGCCGTCCCGCTTACGGCTGTGTATGGAAGTAGTCCTCCGCCTTCCCGATCAACCGAGCCGCTCATGGGTGTTTATGGAAGGCGAGTCGCTCACACCTTTGCCGCTCACAGCTGTGTATGGAAGTATTCCTGCATCTTCCAAATCAACCAATACTGCTATTTCTTCATCAGAAGAGGATAAATCAGCGCTTGGCATAAATGGTGTCCCATGTAATCGAGCCTTTGTTGCGGCATGGTACAAGTCACATCCGTGCATGGAGGTCAGGCGACTCGCAAAAATGGCAGCACCCCTGAAAATTTGTAATTGTCAATAAAAATCTTCTCAAAACACTATTAAATGAGAGAGAACATAACATCACATAGTCAAAATACAGTAGGTATGTAGATATGTATTTATATGTATCTGTATTTGGGAGAACAATTCTGAAGTACCAGTTGTTAAAATGTCCCGTTGTGTTGAGTATAGTCTCATCTTTCGCTCTAGATATGAGGTCATGTAAGCAAGCGCTAGTACGGTAGTATTGTAACACCTCTCAATGGTAAAGGAAGTGATGGTCGGTTATCTTATTGATCATGCAATGAACGTGCTACCGTGGGTCCATGTTTGTCCCATCCTTGTAGCTGACATCAGACCTAAATAAGTTTCTGTCCATAGTTTAATGCATCACAAACAAGAAACGATGTGCAAGTTGTGTCTGTTCTTACTGTGGAAGGTTTGCAGGTGGACGGTCAACCCGCTGGCCTGGCTGTGCCCTTTTCCACATTCCCGACATACGTAGGGCCGATCACCTGTGTGCGTTCTCACATGCCGCGTGAGCTCGATTGATTGGGCGAAGACAGCCTTGCAATACTGACATGCATACATCTTGCCTAAAAGAAAAAACAGTCAAAAACAGTTTTAGGCACTATTTGTAATGCCTTTACATTGATGATTCGACCTCTAAAATTAACCCATCAAAGCGATGGACACAACCAGCAGTTGTGATGTGAAGACACCATCATGAAGTGTGCCTTGGTATGTGTTCATGCCTCACCCTCTGAGTGTTTCTTCTTGGTGTGGTAGGCCAGTGCGGCTGCCACACTAAAGCTCATGTCACAGTGTTTGCAATGGTAGGGCTTTTCCCCTGTGTGCAGCCGCATGTGATTCTTCAAAGAAGAGGTGGCGGGAAACTTAGCGCCACATGTCTCACAGGCGTATGGCTTCTCATCAAAATGCTCAGTCCGCTTGTGGTAAATCATACCTGAACAGTATTCATATGGAAGGAGCAGAGAGACACCAGCATCAGACTAAACAAAAAATGTTTTCATCCTAAACAATTGACTCCTCTGGACAGCAATTACAGTATATCATAACCAGAGTATAGGAATATTTGATGCCAAAATATAATGTAAAAATACAGTTAAGTTATGGTCACCCAGGGGAGTGGGTGAATAGGGAATTACTAAATCGCAACACAGTGGTAACTACTTATGAACGTGTCTTCTTCTGCAAGATTCAGGTTAGAAAAAAGCCTCCCCAGAAAGTATTTGTCTCGAGTTACGAAAGAAATTCAGGACATAAACGGAAAAAAATGGCGCTGGATTCAACCGAATGTAAATATTTTGCACTCTTGGTTTGAAAGCGGCACGATAGAGTTGCTCTCCCATTGGCAACCACTGGAGCACTTTCCTGGCCTTACTTTGTCTAAGAGATCTCAATCTTTAGCCATGACGCACATCCTGTCTCTTCATAAGTGCGGCGAAATAGAGCCAATTGGCTAGCACATAGCATCTTCCTGGCATCACACCCCTCCATTTGACTCAGAGCAACGTCAATCTGTTTTTGGAGGGGGGCACGTCAATCTTTATCCGTGACGCACTTCCTGTATGTCCTTCACTGAATCCATTGCCATATGCTCATGCACACTCAATGTCTTTGTGGATTTATTCATCTTTTTTCACCATGGACCCCAAGAAATTGGTGGGCAGTGCCATCATGCTACTGCCATGTGGCAACATCCTGTTGCTGTTCGACTTGAAGTTGAGGAAACAGTGTACTCTGTTCAGTGCCTTTCTAACTTCCCCATTACTAATCATTGCCACTTCCTGGTCATTCAGGCATGCCTCAACAGTACCTTCTCTCCCATTCTCTTCATTCATTAACTTCTTAAAGTACTCTTTCCATCTACTTAGCATACTACTGGCACCAGTCAACATATTTCCTTCACTATCCTTAATCACCTTTACTTGCTGTACATCCTTCCCATCTCTATCCCCCTGTTTGGCCAACCTGTAGATGATATTTTCTCCCTCTTTCGTATCCAACCTGGTGTACATGTCATATGCCTCTTGTTAGCCTTCGCCGCCTCTAACTTTGCCCTACATCGAATCTCAATGTATTCCTTCCGCCTTTCCTCAGTCCTCTCCATGTCCTACTTCTTCTTCGCTAATCTCTTTCCTTGGATGACTTCCTGTATTTTGGGGTTCCACCACCAAGTCTCCTCCCCTTTCGTACCAGAAGACACCCTAAGGACTCTCCTGCCTACCTCTCTTGAGTACCTTGGCAGTAGTATTCCAGTCTCCCGGGAGCCAACCAAGCAAACTATGAACTATAAATTTGAAAGGTTGCTTGCCACTTTGTTTATTTTTAAATCACAATGATATCCCCGTCTGTTTTTCTTGGTGTAAAACTGAATTATCAGAATATCTTGAGCAATGCATGTTGAAAGCTGAATGATGCTTCCTAACAGTTTTAAGGTTAATGTTATGTTGCCTCCTAAATTTAAAATACAGAATTAGCTTTTTGTCCGCTGTATTGTCTGTGCTTTCATCCTTGATCAGGCTGTGCCAAGGGGGAATTTTAACATTTTACACCATCTCATCCTGTACTTTCTTACTTTGGCTTCAGACCAGACCTATTTTACTCAAAAAAGAGAAAATCTCGTCCAGTTACATCACTTTTTCTTTTATTATTCATTTACCTCGACATTCACTAAAGAAATGGCACTTTTTAATTTACTTTTACCATTATTAGAGAGTAAACACAAGCAGCGTGTCTAACTCTCTTTGCTTTACGTTGCCCAGACTGTGTGGGTGGACAGTGTTTGTAATTATGAGTGTACCCCTTAAAGACGCGAAGGGGGGCGGAGCCAGGTAATCTAGCAGGAGACTGTGCTTCCGTGGGGGGGAAAAAAAAAAAAAAAAAAGTCAGGCTGTGGCCCATTGCGGTGGATTGGTTTTCATGTGGGCTGAGAATGTCAATGTATTTCTACTCATAACAAATTTTGTGTGGGATTTTTTGTGCTAAACTGTGCATATTTGCGAGTGTGATGGCGCACGGGCGTAAACGCACCTGTCAAATCACAGTGTCTAAACCAATAAGATGAACTGTATTTCATCTCTGCCTGCCACATAGTTTTAATGTCTGTGATCATTCCATGCTCTTTTTGTCAAATTACGAGAAATGAATGTTTTGATCTTTGTACTGGGAGCTGCTGATCGGTCAGAAAAATGCTTGACTGTAAACTTTAAAGGTCAAGTGTAATGAAAGAATGATTTTTAGTACGTTATTAATGAAAAAAACGGCAGCTGGTATGAACCCATCTGATTTTTCACCACAAACAAGATTTTGACATATATGGCTTTTTCTAACTCCCGCCATGGAAATCCTCTCAAGGGACTTGTTTTCGAAGAGCAGGAAGAGACTAAGGCAGTAGCACGCTCAAGTGGACTCGTTTCTTTCCATTAGTTTTACCTGCGGGAAGATAGCTCGTTGTTCCTTCGTGTTAGCCAAAATGCCGGCTCGTTGCCTTGCTG
Organism: Syngnathoides biaculeatus; assembly: GCF_019802595.1. Taxonomy (NCBI): domain Eukaryota; kingdom Metazoa; phylum Chordata; class Actinopteri; order Syngnathiformes; family Syngnathidae; genus Syngnathoides; species Syngnathoides biaculeatus. The sequence continues at coordinate 31,225,218 of NC_084649.1, forward strand.
GATATTGCTCAAACACTCGGGAGGATGGATTCGCTCTTCATACTTTTCCAAAAGATCTGGTTTGTCGTGAACAATGGACGAGCCGCCAGCCAAGATGTGCCTCACAGATGAGCACGGCTTTGGCCGGGGTGGCTCACGCATACTGTTTGGGAGTCTGTTGTTAGAAGTAATCCGCATATCATATAAATATGGCTTGAAACAATAGGGTTATATTGACCCGGACACTTCACTCGATTGTGAGATGTTACAGTAGATGCAGCCAGTATGGCGACCACTTGGATGTCGAATGACACTTCGGCAACTTTGCGGATGGAAGACGCGCTCTCCGTTCATATTTATTTTTTTTGTGTAGACATTGTGAGTGAATAATGCTATATGTATTTTTCATTTTAATGTCTATTTTACAATATTTATAGGGATGACACTTGACCTTTAAAAACATGGACCACATATAGTAATGGAAATTGAGTAATGCATTACCAAAGACCTCACTTGAAGTCGCATTTGGTGATGCATTATCGAATATTTCAGAGAATGTAGGAGCGGTGTCAATAGTCCTCTCACGTGCATTGCTGTGATTACACATCATCCTCTGCACCTATATTGCCGTTGACTCTCACTGCACCACATTTAAAGGGAATAAGAGGACCCACTTTGATTGGTTGCAAATGAAGCCTGCTATAAACACACCCACAGTGGCAAAGACCACCCCCTCCTGCATCCACCAGGTTGCGCTAGTGCAAAAAATGACCAACACCAGTCTAACATGTCCATGGCACACAGTTTTTCACACCAGTCACAAAAATAAGACTGCATGAAATGTTGATCAATTTCTGATGCCGCTGAGTGTTTTACTCTTTCTTTCATGCACATCTTCAAATGACGATATGATCACAATTGCCATTCTGAACCATGAGCGAAACAATCGAAAAATTAACTGGCACTTTCTGCTACTTCCATCCTGGTTTATGAAGAGACATTCACCTGATGGGTGTGCAAAGGTTCTTCCACATAGGTCACAGGCTATCTTCTTCTTCTTGTCTCTTACAGTGCCTGGGTGAGACTCAGCCAAATGGCGCTGTAATGCCCGCTGGTTGGCCAGCTTCACAGAACATTGTGGACACTGCAGCTGACCTTCCTTGGACATGGGGCAGCGCTTCATATGGGTCATAACACGGCACTTGTAGGCAAAACTCTTCTTACACCAGTGACAGCAGTAAGACTTTGAAGACGAACAGTATGCATCTCTCTCATGCACTTCAGGGTCCTCTATGTTGCTTTGCTCCAGCTTTATTACACTTCTGCTGCAGTTCTCCTGTTCACAGCCGCCTGTGAAGGTAAGACAACTATTCAGCACCAACACAAATGCGGCATCTTTAAAAAAAAAATAAAAAAAAAAATCACTTTAGTGGAGTATCTCTCAGACCACACAAGGTTTCGTCTGCTTTACCTCCAGTCTGGTACCCATCTGGCTCCTGCATATTCTTCAACTCCTCCAGCTGAGAGAGCAGTAATACAGGGAAGGAAGAGGGAGCCCTTTGTTGGACAGTGCGGAGCAGCGTCAGGAGAGTTTGCTCACTGAAAAGTCCCTTCTCCACTTTGCCCAACAGCTTACTTACTACTGTGCTTGGCTCAGCTTCTTCACAGCACTTGCACACTAACTGACAAGAACAGAAAATCATCCTCTTATTAACAATGTCCATTTTCTTTATTTTGTGAGAAGCCTCTATCATCATTTCAAAGCTATTTCAATGAGTCAAGGAAAGTCAAACCAACATTTACATTTTTTTTTCAGTTTGATACACAGTGAACCCTGGGGATAAGATGCTGACCCACTACAAATGAAATTTCATGAAGATATTTTTCATAGTTCTATCGCTCCCACGCGTTTTAAACACAGTAACATAAAAACACATTTGAAACATCTGATTCTGAAAATTTTAAAAATGCAAACATAAAAAGTACTGGAAATACTATCGACGGCAGAGTAGCCGAGTGGCGAGTAGATCTGCCACACTGTTCTGAGGACTCAGGTTCCTCTGTGGAATTTGCATGCTCTCTGTGTCTACATTCTCCCAGTGCCTGTGTGGGTAGTCCCGTTTTCTCCCACATCTTAAAAACATTCATAAGATAAATAATGAACTCAAAATTGTCCATAGGCATGCATGTGAGTTTGAATAGTTATTTGTGCCCTGCAATTGTCTGGCAAGCAGTTCTGGGTGGATTCCGCCTCTCGGCCAGAGTCATCTAGGATGGGCTCCGGCACGACCACGACCCTGTTACGGTACAGAAAGTATTCAGACACCCTTAAATTTTTAACTTCATTACACTTACACACGGGAGAGCTCAGTGGTTAGAGCACTGGTTTGGTAAACCAGGGGTTGTGGTTTCGTATCCCACTGGGGCCTCCACTCCCTGAGAAGGGTTGCGTCAGGAAGGGCATCCGGCGTAAAAATTGTGCCAAACATATGTGCGTTCATCTGAGATGACACGCTGTGGCGACCCCGAAAATCAACAACCGTAATTTCTCATGAGAAATGCACAAAATTTTCTATAATGGTACCGCTACTGACTAAATTAATCCGTTCTGGAAGTTGTTTCATAACCTGAATTTTTTTGTAAGTAGAAGCGCGTTCTACATGTAAATAGCTTAATAAGTTCCAAGCCCCACGACCGTACCCCCCAAAAAATAAGCCTTCAAAGACCATAATTTAAACAAGAAGAATGATTATATTATTATAGTAATTATGTTCATTTACCTTTGGCATTGGGGCAACTATGCAAAGAGAACAGTGAGTGACAAGCAAAAGGCATCATTAGGGATGGAGGAGGAGGGAAACAGAGCCGAGATAAAACATATATGAACGTACACACACAAACTTAATTCCACTAAAGTTTCTTGGAGGCCATGGTGAAGAAAGATGAATAATCTTGCAAAAAATATCAACAAAAAAGTTGTAATTTTCCAATGTGAGTTTGCTTGTGACAGCACCAGTGTGATTCGGTGACAGTAGAGTGTCCAAGAGAGCAGCTCTATCATATAAACCAAAATATAGGAAGTACATCAGGGGTAAAGATTGACATCCAATCCAGCCAATGGGATGCCAGGAAGATCCTACGTAATGGCCAATAATGTGCCACACAATCAAAGATACAGGAAGTACATCATGGGTAAAGATTGATGTCCCTCCTAACCAATGGGATGCCAGGAAAATGCTCCTACGATTGCCAATGGGAGAGCAGCGCCACACAAACCAAGATACAGGATATTTACGTTACGTGGAATTTGGTGAATTGAGCGTGTATTTTTTTTCTTTTGCATCTTAAATTTCCTTCGTAACTAGAGACAATATTTAGAGACAATATCCAAGGAGGCGTTCCGTAACCTGAATTTTTTGTTGCCAGAGACATTCATAAAGTAGAGGTACCACTGTATTTTCAAAAAGTCTATGGACCGCATTATATTTAGGTATAGATTAGAAATAAAAAGGAAATCATATTGTAAAGTCATATACAGGTGCCGTAATTTTTGAGTATATTGCGCCCTGAAGTGTAACGCACACCCCAAAAGTTGACGTAAAAAAATTTAAAAAAAAACAGGAAAACCCTTCTACAAATGTACTATGTGCACCTCCAATTTGCTGCTACATATATGCTCAAAATTTTTTGGAATTTCTGTATTTATATTTTGTTAGGTTTGTACTTGTATTGTTTTTCAAAAACTATCAGTATAAAAATCATTAATAATAATTATTGTGCATGTGCTGATGTAGCGGTTAATATATAACTCGGGATAGGCCACAGGACACGCTTGTCCTGGTCCCTGTAATTGTCAGAACAGAATCCCTCAACCAGCTAAAATAAATGCTCAATGATGGCATAACATTTTATTAATACTGTTGATAACACATAAAAGTCTTAAACTAACACTTTTTAACTTTTTTTTTTTTTTGCATTAAATATTTGTGCATCGTCCAGTTTATCCTCTACATTACACATCCTTGGCCAAGACTTCCAAAGAAGCATCTGACTCATCTCCAATCTGAAAAATATCCATCATAGCTACCTTTGGTGCACCACTGTCGAACTCATCATTGATGACTTAGTCCACTTCCGGTGCCTCCTGCATTGCATCATGAACATCATCCTCTGTGCCATCTATGGTGCTTGTGAGGAAATATGTTTTGAATCCCAAGATTTTGGTTCAGCAGCGCACTCTCCATTCAACTACAAATCTGTAGCATCTTTCACTATGGAGTCAGGTGGCTATCAAAACAACGTGAGCTCAAACTACGTAGAAACGAGCATAATGGGCACATTTAAAAAAGTGAGCATTTCAATTGTGTTTGGTCTCGCTTTTTTTTTTTTTTTTAATGTACTCATTACGCCCTTACTACGTAGTTGGAACTCACGTTGTTTGATAACGACCTGAAGCCATTGAGCTCTCGTTGTTTTGACTGCTGCACTGTTTCCGGGTTGCTTGCGTCAGCGATGACATTTCTTTTAAAAGCGGCTGCATAACTAGTCGTTGCAGTAGACAGTTTTTGTCTTAGTTTAAGTTAAAACAAACTCACGTGCATTCATTTCTGATCTTTGGCGCAGTAGCAACAAACATGCTATGCTAACGATCGTAAGAACTTGACCGTAATAAATATAAATGTGTAACATAAGACATCGAATATCATATCGAATTGTATCTTCTCTTTTTTTTAACCACTAAGTACCTGTATACGACTATATAATGTGATTGCATTTTTTTATTTTTCATCCATACCTAAATATAATGCGCTTTATTAACTTTTTGAAAATATTTTTGGAAAAAAATGCACATTATTTGAGAAATTACGGTACCTAAGGGTGGTGATAAAGGTGTCGATTTACATTCCAGTATGATATGCAATGTCTAATGTTAAATTTATATATATTGCGGTAATGTGTGGCGATGTCGGGGGGTTGTCTTTCGGGAGTGTGGGATACCGAATGGTCTGCTACTGGCTGTTTGGTTCCTGTACAACCGGTGTCAAGATTTTGGTCCGCATCGCCAGCAGTAAGTGGGACTTGTTTCCGGCGAGAGTTGGACTCCGCCAACCCTCCACTTTGTCACTGATTCTTTTCAAAACTTTTATGGACAGAATCTTTAGGCGCAGCCAAGTCGTAGATGGGGTCCAGTTTGGTGACCTCAGTATTGCATCTCTTTTTTTTGCAGATGTGGTTCTGTTGGCTTCCTCGAGCCGTGATTGCCAACGTTCACTGGAGTGGCTCACAGCAGAGTGTGAAGCCGCTGGGATGAGAATCAGCACCTCCAAATCTAAGATCTTGGTCCTCAGTCGGAAAAGGGTGGCGTGCCCTCTCCAGGTCAGAGATGAGATTCTGCCCCAAGTGGAGGATTTCAAATATCGTGGGGTCTTGTTCTTGAGTATGGGAAGAATTCCGTGGGTGATCGATAGGTGGAATGGTGCAGCATCTGCAGTGATGCAGACTTTTTAATTGATCCGTTGTGGTAAAGCAGGAGCTAAGTCGAAAGGCGAAGCTCTCAATTTACCGCTCGATTTACGTTCTTACCCTCACCTATGGTCATGAGCTGTGGGTTATGATGATCGAGATCCCGGATACAAGCGCGCGAAATGAGTTTCTTCCACAGGGTCTTCGGGGCATCCTTTAAGATGGGTAGGAATCTCATTCATCCGGGAGTGGCTCAGTGTCTGGGGAAAGGGTAGTCTGGGCATTCCTGCTAAAGCTACTGACCCGTAAAAGCGGTAGAACCTGGATGGATGGATGTGTATCGCTAATCTGAGATTCCTGATCTGCTTGTGGCAGTTTGCCATGTTATAATGTTTAGCGTAATATTTTGTTGCTAATGTAACAGATCCCTGTGTATGTTTTAACATCAACTGATTGAATTCAGTCGACTAAAAAGGCTGGTTAAGCAGCCACTTTTAAAAGAAATCACCGCTGCTAAAGAAACTGGAAACTGTGAAGCAGGGCGGCAGTTCAAAATGGCTGTGGAGGTAGACGAAAGAGAAAATCATCAAGGAAAAAGCACAAGAAAGAGCTTTGAGATGTGGGGAAACAGTTCCCAGAGATGGTGGAAGAGCTGCTGCAGTTTGTAGCTGAAGAGAGGGCAAGATGCTGCACTATCATCACTGTTGAACTTCACCACTGTGCATGATGCATAGCATGACCCACCGGAGCAGGAGAAACTAGACCAAGTTGTCAATAATGAGTCTACCATGATGAATCACATTTAGCTGCTATGGACCTTCTTTTTCAGAGTGGAGACGAGTAAGATGCTTATTTTGAAAGCTTTGGTGAGTATGTCTAATGTTGTTGATAGACCCCACTATGCACAAAAGCTTCATGCACATATATTTAGTACAGGAAAATCTTTCTTACACAAAGGTTTCTTAAGCTAAAGAGTGTTAAATTGTTTATTGAATAATTAAGACCAATACTTCTTGACAACAGGTTACACAAATATATAATACATAAAAAGCTATACAGGGTATCCTTGTGACTTTGCGCTTCAGTTTTTGAGACTTCAGTGCATCACGGGTTTTTATTAATCAAAAGAAAAAAAATACAGGTAGATCAGCATATTGCGTAATGACATGTAGATACAAGGCGTGTGAATGGTTCCCTTGTGTGACATCAACCAACGAGAGCAAGAGTGGCTTCATCCCGTGAGCAGATTAGCTGCACATCTTCGAAGCCTCACCAAGTAACTTCCCTTGTCCCACCCATTTCCTTGTTTTGCCTGTTTCGCATATTTACTGTAGCTTAGTGTTTTGTTCGTGATAACTTTTTAAATTTTTTTTTAAGCGATAACGTTTTTTGATTATGTAGTTACAATACCACCTCAGCATTGTGCCCCAGTGAAAGTTTCCTCCGTGGCGCCCAAGAAGTGATAACACCACGGGCACTTTTGTCCTTTTAGGGATCCAGTGGGAGGAATGGACTCCAATTTGGGAACACTTTTATCAGGCATTTGGTTTGACTGAATGGAAAAAAAAAAAAAAAACGTTAAATAGCCAAGGGTCTGGGGGCTACAAACATGATCAAAGGATGATCACCAATTTTAACATGCAAGTTTTACAAATTGTATTATGAATGAAATATATCTAGTACATCTATAAATAAATGCTATTCTGATTTCAAAATGTACACGATATGATCATTCATTATTTAGGTGCATACCTTTACTCCCAAAAATTACAAATTCAAATACAAATTCAACTAATTAAACTACTAGAAGTGAAAGTAGACTGAATTCAGATTTGCATCAAGGCGCGCAAGCATGCTTTCATAATGTGTATATCGTATGGATTCAAAAACATTTTAATTTCTTGTTTTTGTAAATGATTGAAATGCATGAATTGAAAAGAAGATGTTAAATACTCTCTCATTTAATAGTGTTTTGAGAAGATTTTAGACAATTACAAATTTTCAGTGACGCTGCCATTTTCGCGAGTCACATGACCTACGTGCGCGGATGTGACGTGTACCAATCCGCAACTAAGGCTTGATTATATGGGACACCATTTATGCCCAGCGCCGATTTCTCGTATTTATCCTCATCTGATGAAGAAATGAGGATCGGTTAATCAGGAAGACGGAGGAATACTTCCATACAGATTTGAACTTGTGCCTGTAATTAATGTTGAATATTCGGATGGTTTTTTGGGCAGAATGACACGGAGTCTGGCTACTCAGGCGGGCCGCGAGCCCTGGCGGCGGGCCGCGAGCCGAGCTTCGACATCCGGGGAGGCCTTTAGCCGAGCTTCGGCATCCGGGGAGGCCTTCAGCCAAGCTTCGGTGGCGGCGGAGACCTTTAGCCTAGCTTCGGTGTCTGTGGCTAACGGCCTCCACCGCCGGAGCTCGCTCGTCAAACTCGCGTCATTCCCGTCCAGAAACCCATCCGCGGCTGCTGGCCCGGAGCTCCCGGGGGCCTTTGTTTACGCACTTATGTTGCGTGTAAGCCTCCGAGTAGTCAGACTCCGCGTCATTCCACCCGAAGAACCATCCGAATATTCAAGATTAATTACAGCCACAGGTTCAAATCTATATGGAAGTATTCCTCCGTTGTCCCGATCAACCGATACTGCTATATCTTCATCAGATGAGGATAAATACGAGAAAGCGGCGCTGGGCATAAATGGTGTCCCATGTAATCGAGCCTTTGTTGCAGCACGGTACACGTCACATCTGCGCACGTATGTCATGTGACCCGGGTACATATTACATGACCTATTGGATACACTGTTCATGCAAAGCACTGGATTTCCCCTTAAACTGGATGAAACAAGCCCACGCATACTTTAAATATTTGTGCTTTATCCTCTAGTTTTCGCCGAATGCCGAGTGCAAGGTAAAATGCAGCGCATCATCTTCTCTTTTGTCACGCATGCTACGATCCAGCTATCCTCAAACCTGAGCAACAGTGAAAGCTTGCATGTTTCAAGCTGACCAAGAAGCTCATCCTTGCTTTTATCTCAAGTAGATTTGATTATTGCAATGGTCTTCTGACTGGACTCCCCAAAAAGAGCATTAAACAGCTCCAGCGCATTCAGAAGGTGGCGTTTGATTCTGTGTGTGAGCTGTGGCCGACAATAACTTCATGAGTTTGCTCATGGTATTTAGTAAGTTTTACTGTCCTCGCTGCACTGAATGTACTACAAAACCCATTAAAAGCAATTGCTATGAGCCGCACATTTGCGTGGTATAGCAGGGATGTCCGCAATAGGCAAAAAAAAAAAAAAAAAAAGTAATGTAAGCGGGTCCATGATTTTGCGAAAAATCCAAATGTAGTCACATTTCAACAGATTACCCACTGCCGCATATTTACCTGTCTATATAGATCTCTCTGTCTGAAATATAAGTAATTCGTTCATTCATTCATACATTAATAAGCAGTTGCAATGTGAAATACAAAATACATAACTTGTCGTCACATATGTCGTACTAGAGCGGCTCCAACAACTGAAAAATTCCGTGTATATTTCCGACATACGTAGCGAATAAAGATGATTCTGAAATACATACTTTATCGTAAAAATAAAACCATTAGATTTTCTGAATTTCAGAAATGGTTTCATCCTTTTTTACAAATATACAGAACACGGGAGACGAACGTTTTGTTTTTTGTACGTTGTTTAGTAGGCCACAGCCGTGACTGAACGGATGTCGTGTACACTACTTACTAACCCCCAATTCACACATAATTGGGCTGTTTTTGTCCTGATTTTGCCCCTTCCTGACCGAAGATGACAAAATCAAGAAAGGACTTCACTTAAGAACAAGGGAGCAGCCATGAATATTTTTTATTTCAAATCCTACCCAATGTCATTTTTTGTTTTAGCACTAGAGCTCATGTACTCTCCACATCTATAATATTTGACCTGTTATGCACAATTAACTCCAGTATGATCTAAAGGAGGATAGGTGAAGACAGATACCTGTCTCTCCTGCTCATCCAGACAGCTGTGAGCTGATTGGCTAAACAGCTGAACAACATCTGGCATGCCGCAAAGTTGCTCGGTCAGCTGAGAAGCAAGCTCCAAAAAAACAGGTGTAGTCTTTGCGACTGTTGCATTAGCTTCCTCTACTCCACTTTTTGAGGCTTTGTTTTCTTTGGACCCTGAGTACAGATAGAAAAACAAGGAATCTTAACTAGGGTAATATTTAAAAATACACTTTGGTTTCTCTCTGACTGTTTTCTGTAAAGGCCAGGGGTCGGCAACATTTAACACTCAAAGAGTCATTATGGCAAAGACGAAAGTGGGAGCCGCAAACACTTTTCGACATGTGAAATGAAGATGTTAGCCTACATATTTTTTGGTGTTTGTACATACACCCTCAAAAGAATTACACTTACTTTACACTTGTAAAATAGTCTGTTGCTTATGAAATGTAGTCAATTTTTCAGAAATTACATTTTACTCATTAAACGAACATATCTTGAACTACAAAAGGTTTGGAGTGTTAAAGGTCTCTTAAATCAATTAAAAAGCTGAACTTAAATTATTGATCTAACTAACAAAAATGCCGTGAGCCATCATTCCCTGGGCTTTCATAATGTGTAGCAGAGCCTTGAAGTGAATTTAAAAATACTATAATATCTGTATTAATGAGTGTATTCCTTTGAGTGTACAGGGGGGCGGAGTACGGCAGTACGGGGAGCGCAAGTATCACCGAGCGACTTGTGATTTTGCACCACCCAACTGAAGATGACAAAGGCCAAATTACTTGGATATTGGAGAGTCCGGTGTGCTGCCAGAGTGTTAATTAAAAAACGCAACTTAAAAACCTAGCGCTGACTACTGTTCCTCATTGCCCATTGCCGAGGTCATTACAATACAATGGAAAAAAGCACTATTTCACTGAACAATGAAAATGAATATTTGCAAAATAACTGCCTGAATATTTATTTTACTTGGTTAAATGTGACTTCTGCTTCTGAGCCTCCGCACACAGTATCTGCAAATCAGGGCTGTAGGAAGTCACTTTCATCTTGGTAAATTGCCTTCTGTGAGGCTTTTCGGCGTCTGAGAAGTTGATGCTTATTTTATTTATAAATATATATATTATTTTTAATATTTCAAGATCACAATAATCTTACAACTTACAACTACTTCTTCTTTTCCTTTCAACTTGTCCCATTAGGGGTCGCCATGGCGTGTCATCTTTTTCCGTCTTAGCCTATCTCCTGCACCTTTCTCTCTAACCCCAACTGCCCTTATGTCTTCCCTCACCACATCCATCAACCTTCTCTTTGGTCTTCCTCTTGCTCTTTTGCCTGGCAGCTCCATCCTCAGCACCCTTCTACCAATGTACTCACTCTCTAGCCTCTGAACATGTCCAAACCATCGTCCAAACCTAAGTCTGCTCTCTCTAACCTTGTCTCCAAAACATTCAATTTTCTAATCCGATCCAACCTGCTCACTCTGAGCGAGAACCTCAACAACTTCATTTTTGCTATATCCAGTTCTGCTTCGTGATGTTTCTTCAGTGCCACCGTCTCTTATCCGTACATCATGGCCAGCCTCACCACTGTTTTATAAACTTTGCCCTTCATCCTTGCAGAGACTATTCTGTAACATAACACACCAGAAACCTTGCGCCAGCTGTTCCAACCTGCTTGAACCTGTTTCTTCACTTCCTTTCCACACTCACCATTGCTCTGGATTGTTGACCCTAAATATTTGAAGATGTCCACCCGTGGTATCTCTTCTCCCAGTAGCCTCACACTCCACCCCTCTCATTCACGCACATATATTCTGGTTTACTTCGGCTAATCTTCATTCCTCTTCCTTTTTCCAATTGTTCCCCCACCTGCTCCCTGCAAATCACAATATCATCTCCAAACATAATGATCCAAGGGGATTCTAGTCTAACCTCGTCTGTCAGCCTATCCATTACCACTGCAAACAGGAAGGGGCTCAGAGCTGATGCCTGATACAGTCCCACCTCCACCTTAAATTCTTCAGTCACATCTAAGGCACACCTCACCATTATTCTGCTGCCCTCATACATGTCCTGTACTATTCTAACATATTTCTCTGCCACACCAAACATACGCATGAAGTACCACAGTTCCTCTCTTGGTACTCTGGTCATTCGCTTTCTCTAGATAAACAAAGACACAATGTAGCTCCTTCTGACCTTTTCTGTACTTTTCCAGTAGCATCCTAAAGGCAAATAATGGATCTGTGGTACTCTTTCTAGGCATGAAACCATACTGTTGCTCGCAGATACTTACTTCTGTCCTGAGTCTAGCCTCCACTACTCTTTCCCATAACTTCATTGTGTGGCTCATGAACTTTATTCCTCTATAATTCCCACAGCTCTGAACATCACTTTTGTTCTTAAAAATGGGAACTAGTACACTTTTCCTCCATTCTTCAAGCATATTTTCGCCCGCTAGTATTCTGTTGAAAAAGTTGGTCTAAAACTCCACAGCCATTCTTCAAATTGTTTCCATACCTCCACCGGTATGTCATCAGGACCAACTGCCTTTCCATTTTCCATCCTTTGTAGTGCCTTTCTGACTTCCTCTTTACTAATCATTGCCACTTCTTTGTCCTTCACACTTGCCTCTTCTACTCTTCCTTCTCTCTCATTTTCTTCATTAATCAACTTCTCAAAGTATTCTTTCCATCTATTTAGCACACTACCGGCACCAGTCAACACATTTCCATCTCTATCCTTAATCACCCTAACCTTCGGCACATCCTTCCCATCTCTATCCCTCTGTCTAGCCAACCTGTAGAGATCCCTTTCTCCTTCTTTTCTGTCCAACCTGGTGTACATGTCGTCATATACCGCTTGTTAGCCTTGGCCACCTCTACCTTTGCCCTACGTCTCATCTCAATGTCGTCCTTTCGCCTCTCCTCAGCCTGACAACTACAATTAAACAAATGAACAGTAAAAAAAAAAAAAAAAAAAAAAAAAAAAAAAAAAATGTTCAGATATTGCGCAGTTTTAGAATCGCTGGGCTTTTTGCGCATGCCAGCTGTCAAATCTGCCTGCTGACACATCAAAAGATGATCACAGAATTTGCACAAGGTTTGAAGAAAGAAGTTATAAAATTTGACAATTTATTCTCCCAAGCCACACAGAGCCAGAAGTTAAGGATTAAAGAGCCACATGCAGCTCCGGAGCTGCGGGTTGCCGACCCCTGGTTTAGGCCGATGGCTGTGGTGCATAGCTATACATACACCATACCTATATTTTTTTTCACTGTATATTTATATCTTGAATACAGTAAGTTTCTAAAAACAAAAACATTTTTGGGGATGCTAGCAATAAAAACTGACCTGAGGACTCGGAAAACTCTGGACAGACTCTTTTACATAGAGGTCCCTTTACATTATCATTTCCATCTTCGCATGTTTCCCGTGATGTACCCTCCATATGTAGCCCACCTTGAGCTGAGTTGTCTTTAGTGGATGAAGCAAGTGAAACTTCAGGATCTGGGCTGGGAAGTTTGTTGGCTGGGGTGAGGATTGGAACCTTCGTAGAGGAGGGGGAGGCTGGGGACTGCTGGTTAATAATGTTGGTGAGGACATTTTTAAAGCTCACAGCTACATCAAACATCTGCAGGCTGTCTGCAGCGGCGATGATGCGGCTGACATTATGTTTTCCCAAAGGTAGCTTGCCTGTATAGACCATGTCCAGAAGACAGCTGAACTCCTGCGAGGAAACCAAAGTGGTATCGATGGAGACAGTATCCGAAAGATCCAGCAGTGACCTAAAGAGATAGTTTCTTTTCAGTGATAACAAACTTTTGCTAATCATCTCATATAATTTTTATATAGACCAGTGGTTCTCAAACTTTTTAGAACAAGTCTCACCTGCAAAAAATCCTTAGCTCTTCATGGAGCATCATCATAACCAACATTAAAATACAGGAGCATAGTAGGCCTTGGTGTTAATCAAAAACGAGGCATAGGTTTTATTCCTCACCCACAAAAGGATGTTTAATATTAAAGGCCACTATAAAATTATGCAGTTTCAATATTAATACTGCTCATATACATTAAAAACTTCCATTGCACATAATTCAATTACAGTGCCTTGTGAAAGTATTCGGCCCCCTTGAACTTTTCAACCTTTCCCCATATTTCAGGCTTTAAACATAACGACATAAAACATTTTTTTTGTCAAGAATCAACAAGTGGGATGCAATTGTGAAGTGGAACAAAATTGATTGGATACTTTCAACTTTTTTAACAAATAAAAATGTGAAAAGTGGGGTGTGCAATATTATTCGGCCCCCTTGCATTAATACTTTGTCGCACCACCGTTTGCTGCAATTACAGCCGCAAGTCGCTTGGGGTATGTCTCTATCAGTTTTGCACGAGAGACTGAAATTCTAGCCCATTCTTACTTGCAAAACAGTTTGAGCTCAGTAAAGTTGGATGGAGAGCGTTTGTGAATAGCTGTCTTCAGCTCTGCCCACAGATTGTCGATTGGATTAAGGTCTGGACTTTAACTTAGCCATTCTAACACCTGAATACATTTATTTGTGAACCATTCCATTGTAGATTTGGATCGTTTTCTTGTTAGAAGATAAACCTCCGTCCCAGTCTCTTTTACAACAGGTTTTCTTACAGAATGGTCCTGTATTTGGCTCAATTCATCTCCCCATCAATTCTAACCATCTCCCCTGTCCCTGCTGAAGAAAAGCAGGCCCAAACCATGAGGCTGCCACCACCATGTTTGAGAGTGGGGATGGTGTGTTCAGGGTGATGAGCTGTGTTGCTTTTACGCCAAGCATATCGTTTTGCATTGTGGCCAAAAAGTCTGATTTTGGTTTCATCTGACTAGAGCACCTTCTTCCACGTTTGGTGTGTTGCCCAGGTGGCTTGTGATAAACTTTAAACGAGACTTCTTACGGATATCTTTGAGAAATGGCTTTCTTCTTGCCACTCTTCCATAAAGGCCAGATTTGTGCAGTGTATGACTGATTGTTGTCCTATGGACAGACTCTCCCACCTCAGCTGTAGATTTCTGCAGTTCATCGAGAGTGATAATGGGCCTCTTGGCTGCATCTCTTATCAGTTTTCTCCTTGTTCGAGGTGAAGGTTTAGAGGTAGATTTGCAGTGGTCTGATACTCCTTCCATTTCACTATGATTGCTTGCAGAGTACTCCTTCCGAGTTGTTTAAAGCTCGGGAAATCTTTTTGTATCCAAATCCGGCTTTAAACTTCTCCAAAACAGTATCTCGGACCTGCCTGGTGTCTTCCATGGTGGACAGAGCAGGTGCATTTATATGAAGACTTGATTACATACAGGTGGATTCTATTATAATCATCAGTCAACATTGGCTAATTCAGAGATCCTTACTAAACTTCTGGAGTGAGTTTGCTGCACTTAGAGTAAAGGGGCCGAATAATATTGCACACCCCACTTTTCAGTTTTGTATTCGTTAAAAAAAAAAAACTATAAAATATCCAATAAATTTTGTTCCACTTCATGATTGTGTCCCACTTGTTGATTCTTGACAAAAAATGGAAATGTTATATCTTTATGTTTGAAGCCTGAAATGTGGCAAAAGGTTAAAAAGTTCAGGGGGGGGGGGGGCAATACTTTCACAACGCACTGTAACATCCGAAATAAATGAACAACAAACTTCAAAATTTAATACAACACCTAAATGTACTGTACAGTGGAGCTTCTGTTTAGGAACAAACCAGTTTATGAAAAAATTATGATTTTTTTTTCCCACCACCATAAAAACTACCTTGGGTTTCATACTAACCTTGGAAAAAGCACAATGTTCTGAGCCTTCCGTGGGCATGCCAAGACTATCCTTTGCCAATTCTTTACAATCATGTTTTGTTCCATCTTCCGGAAATGGCAACATTTGCTGGATTAAGAGTTGTAGATCTTTCTATCACAACATGTGTGATAGAAATGTCATGTTGAGTAGTAGGTGGAACAACAGTTAGTGCACTTATTTCTATGAAGTCACAAAGTGACCTTTGAAATTGCTCATTTGATAAAAAAAAATCTTATCACAATATGGCAAAACCAAGACCGTGCTTGTCACGAATGCTTGCTTTAGGTTGCAAAATGTTTTTTCTGCTTCGGCCCTCTATTTCAACAATGAGGTCATTTGTAAGTCTTCCTCTTGCATCATTGTGTAATGAAGCCGTTAATTTGGCTAACTTGGTCCCCAAAATCAGAATTAATTTGTCTGTCCCAAAAATGACATAAATTTGTGAATTTGTTTATCTTTAGAGCTTGTAAAAAGTTTAAGCTGTTCTTGGAAAATTTGGGCTTTTTGCTTTGTGCCCATCCTCAGCCAGATGCTTTTAAAAGAGCCACCGTCTTTCACGTTTCCTACCCATGGAGTTGAAATTTAGACTCCAAATGTAAATGCAAACCAAATTTGTCATTCTTTACTCACTGGGGTTGAGAAAAATGCATTACTTGTATCTATTTCGGTGAATATTATTGCATCTGGTCTGAGGGAATTAAAGTGTCAGGGTCAGGCACGCAAGGTAGGTTATTTTGTATGTCCTGAGGTACAGTCGGCACACTCCCCTTAAAAGTTTTGTCCAAGTCCAGTCCATCTCAGTTCATCGTTATTTTTTGATGTCATGTCATATTGTAAAAAAGGCAGTTGGGTTAGAGAGGATCGTGCACTCACCTCTCTTTGTTCTTAATTTTCAACTTTCCTTTGTTCTCATGATGTCAGTCCTGTCCCGTCATCATCTTTACAATGAAACATTTATTTTTCCTCTCCCAACTTTCTCTTCTTTATCTCGTGCTATTTTCATCCAATATTCTATATAGCTCTTTTTTATTACTTATTTTATTATATACTCTAGCAAGGTCGCTATTTTCTGACTAGGCCTCTGTTGACCCATGTTGCATTTTTGCACATGGTACATTAGGGCACCTTTTCCAGTTTACCGACTTGGCATTTTGCCATTATTGACCAGTGTTGAACAATTTCAGATAACCTGGAACCTTGCTTGGTAAACACTGTTAACTGACCAATGAAATTGTGTTGGATATCCATTTATATAAATATTAGTTTCGTGTCAGATTTAATTTTTTCAACATATTTCCAATCTTTACAGTGCAGTGTGTCCCTAGGTTTTTCCTTACAAAATACCGGCTGAAATCCTAAGGCAGCTTGGGATCTGGCTTGAAGGACCAAATTAATGTCATGCTTATGCAGAAATTTGGCTAATCAGGGATCGCTTAGTCAGGGACATGGTCAGTGACATGTCCGGTGAAGGCATCCGGTGATAGCCAGCCTCATGCAACCTACGACATTTAATGTACATTTTCTCAAGGAAGCAAGACAAGAGGAACTTCTTGCTCGCAAGGAGAACGTGGGATGTGTCTCTTTCACAATTTCGAACCCGTTCTAATCACATCTCCATGTCTCCACTTTTTTATTCCTCAGTGAGGTCCGCAACACAACAAAGCAAATGTGTCAAACAAGCAACCGTGACAAAAATAGTCCATGTAAACTGACCAATGAAATTGTGTTGAATATCCATTTATATAAATATTAGTTTTGTGTCAAATTTAATTTTTTCAACATATTTCCAATCTTTACAGTGCAGTGTGTCCCTAGGTTTTTCCTTACAAAATACCGACTGGAATCCTAAGGCAGCTTGGGATCCGGCTTGAAGGACCACATTAATGTCACGCTTACGCAGACATTTGGCTAATCAGGGATCGCTTAGTCAGGGACATGGTCAGTGACACGTCCGGTGATAGCCAGGCTCATGCAACCCAGGACATTTAAAGTACAATTTCTCAAGGAAGCAAGACAAGAGGAACTTCTTGCTCGCAAGGAGAACATGGGATGTGTCTCTTTCACAATCTCCAACCCATTCTAATCACGGCTCCATGTCTCCACTTTTTTATTCCTCAGTGAAGTCCGCAACACAACAAAGCAAATGTGTCAAACAAAGCAACCGTGACAAAAATAATCCATTTGACTCTTTGCGATGTATTCACCATCTTCTCGAGATCGTCAGTCTTCATGTTGTCTTCTGCATCACTGTCTGGTGATTCCATGGCACCCAGTGGGCCTCTTGTTTGCATCACATTAAGCAATGAACCATGAAAACAACGAAGAGCAAATATGAGAACTTTATATCCAATTAATCCAACAGGACTCAGGGTGGGCCACCCACTGGACACCTGGCGGGACTCAGTGTGAACCCACAGACAACCCCCCGAAGTGAAACTAAATTGAATTCAGATTTACATCATGGCATGCTAGCGTGCTTTCATAGTGCATATATCGCATCCATTCAAAAACATTTTCATTTCCTGCTTTTGTAAATGATTGAAACATGTGAATTTGACGATAATTATTAACATTATCAGGAAATAATACAGACATTTTTAAGTAATTGCTTCTGAACTCTCACCTCATTATTAACTACCCTGACTGCAACTGGGGTTGGTTATTTTGGTGGATCTTGCCTCTCAATACTGGTTGTAGTGGACGTAAACAAGGGATGAAGTCTGTAAGGTTTGTTGGCCTTGGGTTGACATCCAAATATACCAACTATGGAAAAGTTTGTTTTCCTTGCTTTCAGTTGTTGACCTGTTTTGTTGTTTCGCATGAACCTCCAATGCCTTGAAACCTCTTGATCCGTAGTCAATAGTATCCTGACACCACATGCACAATGCTTTACCAGGTGAATCGATTTTGCGAATGAAGTCACTTAAAGTGGTAACTTCCTTCTTTCCAACTTTATTGATGATTTCTCGTTCCATCCAATCCCATTGGAACTTATTTTTGACATATCTATCAATTTCTTTCACTTGAGAGGAGTCTTTCCTCTCAAGCACCGCCATTGTGTTCACTTGCAAATGGCGCCATAAACTGCCTCGTATACCACAAGCATTTTTAATGGTCAGGAAAAACACATTTGACCAATCAACAGACACATATCAAACTTTCCACTGCGCCTGCAAAAGGACGATCGTAAAATGAACGAATGTGGATTCTGGTATGGGTTACAGTCGGAATATAGCAGAAAAACGGGACATTTTTATCTATGCAATTTAAAAAGACAGAATTCTGCCTATGAATGGAAAAAAATCACATGCTTGAACCTTTTTCTTAACAGTGGAAAATGAGGGATTACTGTAACAGCCGATGCGACACCTGACTTGAAGAAGTGCAGCACATTTTGAAAAAGCACATCAGTTGCATGCAAGTATTAAAGCAAACTGCATGCAGGAAAGCCACAGTGATGTCAGCGCTGTCGCTGCCTGTTCATGTATAAATCAGCCTTGATACTTCTATGTGGGGAAAACACCTAGTAACATGTTTTATTTCATTTACAGTCATTTCCAAGTTTGTCAATATGGGATGCTTGCTTTCCATTTCGTTACACCTCACAAGTTTCCGTGTCATGACTTCCCCACACATATGAAGAGTTTTGGTCATAATTTTGAACGAGTTCATTTTTTTAAGATTGTTGGGCACGACCCATTTCTGACCCTTGGATCAGGACAAATACATTCATGATACAACTCATACCCATGGACACTCTTATACAGTCACTCACGTTTGAAAAATGTGCGAATGTGGTCAGTCATGCTCCCAGATATAGTTACGGGTGTGGTCCAACATTCATTCCCGCAGATAAAGTTGTGGGTGTGATTAGGGATGGAATCTTAAGACCTTAAAATAACTTACTGGACTAATATAACATAACTGTAAATTAAAAATAAAATAAACAAATACATGAAATTGAAAACAAAAGTGAAAAAAATGATCATTTCCAATTTCAACTGATATTAGTAGAACATGATATATAAAATGGTATTTAAAATTTTCATCAATAAAAATTCTTGATCTGACGAACTTTATCTGAAAAAGTTAAATGCACTGGCCTGTCAAGGAATAAAAATTAACAGTCTATACCCACAATGTTTTGAAGAAAGTTAAGTTCAACATTATTGGCGTTAGTGGCAACAAGCTGGCGATACATTGGAACAAACATTCCTGTCAGCAATCTTAATGTACTGTTGTGGGAGGGAGGGCACGCATCGCGGGGCTGCCGTAAATAGGAGGCCGGCTTGCTAGAACGTGCCATTATGTGTGTGCGCTCAACGTATTGGCCACAGTTGAATCAAGCGACGAGGTGTCTTTTGCGGCTTTTGGCAAGCCGTCACACTCCCTCGCGATCAACGCAATGAGTACCCCTGGTTAACTGACTTTCCTTTGACACGGCTCATTATGTTGATGACTTTCGACGTAAATGCGGTCGCAGTACGTGAAGCAGCTCTGAACACGCGCTTTCGGACGAACTTTCGTACATGCTCAGTACGGTAAACTTGCATTTCCTGTTTCCAGGTGAATACTGATTGTATTGGAGCAGGCTTGTTTAGTTAACAATGTTTATGAAATAAACACGTGAATTGTCAAGACTACACAAAATAAGTAAGGTCTTTCAATCTCTATTTTTTTACTCACAACAAATTTTTCGCGCGTGATTTTGCGTGCTCGACTGTGCAGATTTGGAGTACGGAGGCGCGCGAGCGTGATCGCGCTCGTCAAATGTGAGTGACTGCTTATAGGATAATCCTTTAAAACCGATTGTCTGGTGTTTGTCGTACGTGTACATTATAAAAACACTTGAAAGTGAACTCACTGTAATTTCATCATCAGAAATGATGTTTTTACCTATTTCCCAACTAAACATTTATTTTTCACACATAATGATCAACATAATGTAAATATAACATCGAATTGTGGCAGGAACGGATTAATTGCATTTCCATCATTTCGACAGGAAACATTACATCATTTTGTGGTTTCAGTTGAGAACAGGGTCGAGGACCAAACTAAATCCATCACCCGAGGTTCCACTGCACATGAGCAATTAAAAAAAAAAAAAAAAGGTTACTGTTTAACTTGGACATTAAGACTGCTTGAATATGAAAATATAAAAATCATACAAAGCTTGCTGTGCTTTGGTTATGGGTGTACCATAGAAACTAAATAGTGGATTTCACACAAGTCTTTAGACAAATGGAAAAAAAAACAACTTTATCGTCGGAATACTTAATTGTGTAAGTAGTACACACATACCCCAATCCCAATACCTGAAAAGCATGCTGGAAGCAGCCAGCACCAGTTTATGTGCACGGTGAGGGTCTTCTCCCACCAGAACAGTGCAGTCACAAAAGTGGCCCTCCTTTTGTAGGGCCCACAGTTGCTGCATCAGCTGGGCGCTGTAGTTTGGGAGCTCAATCATTTTGTTTGTCTGAACAGGAAGGTTCATCACTCCTTGCTATGGACAAAATTATGTTATATGGTTAAAACAAAGTTTTATGTCCATGTCTACGTTGTGAGCAAGTGAAAGGACTTGCATGAATTACCATTTTGCAGCTGCTACAACATGAAAAAATTAGAGTTCAGTTTTATTAACTGGTAAAGTCACGTTTCCTCAGAATACGCGAAAACTAGCTACGGATGCTAACAAGACAACATTGATTAAGGCCGTGGGGAGAAGGCAGGTTACACGGCGACAAAACCGGCCAAAAGCAACGGACACGAAGCTCTATTTCAGGGGTTGTCTTTACCTTGAGATATTAAAACCTTCGGGTTCTTTATTTAAACTTCGTTGCTTAGCAAATCCAGAACCCGCAATAAAGATTGGCTGTTTTTGAACATGGCGAATATAGATGTAGCACGGAATCACATTTCCGGTTAGGGAAACGTTATTTCATGGGCGTATGCGAGTTTTCTTTTCCTAGGATGATCAGGGGAAAACCGCGCCCCCATGCCATTTGATTGGTCCCTGCAAAGTCCCTCGCTTTTACCTCGAGTGCGCCTCCTTCGGTGGCTGAAAGGAAATAATATTGATTATCCGCACTATTCCAAAACAATGGATAATATGATTATCACAGGCCTAAACGCATTAATGCTGCTGCACTTTGAGTTGTGTTTGCTGTCATGCAAGGTGCTATACTACCACTGCTGCTCCTACTGCTAATACTAATACTAATACTAAAATTCGCCAGAAAAAATATATACATTTTTGGCTTATTTTATAGTAATAGTAGCTAGAGTAACAGTATAGAATATATATATATATTTTCTGGCAAATTTTATTATGCCTATTTTTAGTAGTAATAGTAGTAGCAGAAGTAGAATAGCACCTTTCATGACAGCAAACATACTGGAGTCGTCGCACCAATTACGTAAAATGAAAATTAGATTGCCCACGCTGCATTTTATGGAAGCCGCCATGGTCAATGGGCATGATAAACACACATCGTGATGGGAAACGATACGATAAATCTAAATACTGTGTTTGGAATGTTCAAGAATTGTGATCAGGCTGTGATATATGGCTGTGGTACTGAAATATCAGTGACTGTAATGCAAAATAATTGTGACGAAACTGTGAAACTGAAATAAATGATCAACGATAGAAGCCTCTTATACACCTAGATCTAACACTCCAAAAATATTAACCTGCACTGTAACGATATATTTCCACATTCATAATTATAATAATTACTTACAAAGGTTAAACTGAAACACACTTACCGATGAAAAGTTACTTCTTTGCGACCGCCTGCAGTTTTGACAGCAAACAGCGCAACACGAATTAACCATATTGACACCAAAAAAGATGAAAAATAACTTATTCGAATTAAATTCGTTGTTATTATGTTTCGCAATGTGCAATGTGTAAGGTTGCCAACCAAAGCAATGTTTTGCCCTGACCAGAAGTTGAACACGAATTACCACCCCAAAGGGGTTTCTGTGTAGTGTCATTGAGTCGCACCTTCGTGCTGTAGCAGTCCGGCTAACAAGCGTAATTGTGTGGTAGCCATGTTGGGGAGGTCAACGTTTCCATTAAGTCAAATTAACTTGCTCAATCCCAACCAATTTTCAAGACGTTTGAGTCTTTTAGAAATACCGTCATAATTATATTCATCAAACTTTCTTGATCCGGCTTTGTCTCGACCCGGAAGACGTTCTGCCCCTGCCGCTAAATTCTCATTATTATTACAATATTATATATATATATATATATATATATATATATATATATATATATATATAATATTATTACTTAGTATTGCATTCATTTTCGGACACTTCTCTCTGAACGCATTTACCGATTTGACTGAAAGTTATGCTAATGTTTTGTTTTGCTTTGTTTTTAAATCTCCACCGTTAAATTGTCATATCTGTCAAAATCCGTGATTATAAATCGGAGAAGAAGGTCAGATAAGTGCCTGTTTTCCACTTATCAAACCAGAAATGACTTGACTCTTTTCTTGGTTTTTGTTTAGATACATCGGAGTGAAAAAAAAAAATAATATCATCCAAACACCCTCCACTTCTTTATTTTTGTGTCCCTGTTTTCCTACATCGGGGAAAAACGACTGGCCACAAAGTACGGGGGCCAAGTATCCTCAAAGAATACTATCCTGTACTGTACTGTGCTGTATTACCTACCCCCTTGTGTCTGGCCAGCCAGAGAGGGTGTGGGGTGGCGCAATCTGGAGACCAAAGTTTGGGCAACTTTTTTTTTTTAATTGAGAGGTATCGCAGCTGGAAGCTACAGGTCAGATGATACTGTTAACAGTTTCCTGCTCCGGTTGCCTGACCATGGTAGGGAGACGTGGGGGAGATGTCTTTTCCTGGGCCGAGGTTGTCCTCTTCAGAAAATAGAGAAGCAGTATCAGGATTTTTATGTCAGCTATCGCAGGGCACACAGAGATAAACAGCCGCACTCACAATCACACCAATGGGTAATTTAGAGTATCTAATTAATGTTCCGTGTTTTGGGGATGTGGGAGGAAACCCATGTAGGCATGGGGAGAACATGCAAACTCCACACAGGGAGGGCTGGGATTGAACACGGATCATCAGCACTGTGAG
This sequence comes from Syngnathoides biaculeatus, assembly GCF_019802595.1. Lineage (NCBI taxonomy): Eukaryota > Metazoa > Chordata > Actinopteri > Syngnathiformes > Syngnathidae > Syngnathoides > Syngnathoides biaculeatus. The sequence continues at coordinate 31,248,616 of NC_084649.1, forward strand.
GCCAACGCTTTCCAGCTGCTCCACCGTGCCGCCATTTGTACAGAATATTATCCTGTTTTTCTAGTTCAGAACGCTCAAACAATTTGCGTGAATAAAATATTTTTCGCAAAGAATGACATATGCTGCTTTCCTTCAACCATGTCAACAGTGTTCAAAGTTCTCAGGAAATAAAAAATGATCAACATACCTCTGCAACTTGTCTTTTAACAAAAGCTCTTCGCAGTTTTGGTACTTTCTATGGGGGGGCTGAGCTTGTAGAACCGTGTCCAGGTTCAGCAACTGATCCAAGTTGGTGTTTGGTTCCTTTAGCAACACCGATTTGTTCAGGTGTCGGAACAGGCTGTATGATGGGCACTGATCCAGGTTTTAACAGTTTTTTACATTTAAAACCCATCTCAGACATGAGTCCACCAGTAAAAGAGTCCGGGGTAAAATGTTCACTGCATATGACAAAATGCTGACTCGGTTTGGAAAAATGAGCTCTCTTCATTTGCACAAACCTAACCCACTGTCTTTTAAAGGCTTGGGTCTTTGGGAAAATAATGTAAACTGTGACCAGAATAATTCGAATTGCTACAAAACCGAAGTCTACTCTCTCAAACCTTGTCTCCGAAAACAACCAACTTTGGCTGTCCCTTTAATGAGCTCATTTCTAATCCTATCCAACCTGCTCATTCCTAGCGAGAACCTCAACATCTTTATTTCTGCCACCTACAGTTCTGCTTCTTGTTGTCTCTTCAGTCCCACAGTCTCTAATCCGTACTGCATGGCTGGCCTCACCACTGTTTTATAAACTTTGCCCTTCATCCTAGAAGAGACTCTTCTATCACATAACACACCAGATCACATTGTCATTATCATTGCATGTAAACAGCGAAATTGCACATGCCCCCCTCCACGTAAAAACACAACATTCAATAATCAGCAACCGTAGCAAACAGAGAAAATGACATTTAAAAGTCCTCCAGTAAAAATGTATAAAGTCCAATCATCTTTGTGTTCAGATAACACAGTAGAAAGGGACATTAAAAAATAAAATAAAAATAAGTCTCAAATAAAATAAGATTCCTTTCCTTGGCATATGTAATGTACTGAAGAAAAGTATGTGGGTGAATCAGAAAGAATGGCTTTTGGGGAAAAAATGTTGATGAATCTAGTGTATAATTGACCTGTACCGCCTCCCTGAGAGCAGAAGACTGAAAAGGTGATGACTGGGATGAGAAGTCTCTGTACTGATGGTCCTGACTCTAGTGTGATAACAGGTGTTGGCAATGTCTTGTAACGTTGGAAGAGAGAAGGCAATTACTTTTTCTTCAGTTCTTTTAACTGTCTGTGTTGTTGTTTTATTTTTTTGTCCGCGACAGAGCAGCCTACATACCATGACATAATGGTGTACGTTAAAATGCTTTTAAAAGCAGAGCTGTAAAAGGCTACCAGAAGTCTCAGGCAGAGGTTGTTTCTATTTAAAATCCCGAGGACATTAATAGGTTGCCGGGAATACTTAACAACGGCTGTGGTATTTGTAGGCCAAAAGCGGGCATCCGGAATATAAATCCCAAGACATTTATAGCTGTGGATTTATTTCCATACAATCACCATTGATGAATATAGGTGATGGGTCAGCTGTGTATTTCCTAAAGTCCAATATAAGCGCTTTGGTTTTCTTTGCATTAAAAAAGATTGTTTCCAGAGCATCACAGAGACTGATTTGAGTGAGTACAACTGAAGTTGTGTCATCTGCAAATGTAACGATGTGATTGGAAGGGTGGATGGGTGTACAATCAGAGGTGATCGTACAGAAGAGGGCTCAGCACACAGCCTTGATGGGAGCCATTATGGAGAATGATGGGAAGGAGAGGATGCCTTAATTTTGCTTGTCTGTCTTAATTCTGTTTCAGGCCGTTCCCTTGACCCCATGATTCTCATTGCTCTGACATGCATCGTGAGCTGTAAGGTCTTATATATAGACGGGTGTGTGGGTTTCCTAATCAAGTACAATCAGTATAATCAAACAGAGCTGGACTCCAATGAAGGTGTAAACCATTTCAAGGATGATTAGAACAAATGGAGAGAACCCGAGTTAAATATGTCACAGCAAAGGGTCTGAATACTTATGGCTGTCATATCACCTTGTTTTCTAATAAATCAGCAAAAATGTAAAAAATGTTATCTCCCGCTGTCAATACAGGGTACTCAGTGTACATTAATGAGCTAAAAGTGAACAAATCATTTTTGGCTGCAACAAAGATTGACAAAGGGGGCCTGAAAATGTTCCATACCCACTGTATATGGACTGACAAACCAAAGCAAATTTGTATACTGCATTTCATACACAAGGCGCTTTGCATGATCAAAAGTATTTGAAAACAAAGAGATAAAACATTTAAAATGGGATGAAAACAAAAATGACAACAAAATATATATATCTTTTAAAAAGTACAATTAAAACCGGCTGCACGGTGGAGCAGCTGGTAAAGTGTTAGCCTCACTGTTCTGAGGACCTGGGTTCAATCCTGGCCCCGCCTGTGTGGAGTTTTCATGTTCTCCTCGTGCCTGCGTGGGTTTTCTCTAGGCACTCCGGTTTCCTCCCACATCCCAAAAACATGCTACATTAAATGGACACACTAAATTGCCCCTAGGTGGGATTTGAGTGCGACTGTTGTCTGTCTCCATGTGCCCTGCGATTGGCTGGCAACCAGTTCAGGGTGTACCCCGCCTCCTGCCCGGTGACAGCTGGGATAAGCTTCAGCATTCCCTGCGACCCTCGTGAGGATATGCGGCAAAGAAAATGGATGGATGGACAAAACCACGTGCAGTGAAATAAATATGATTAAAAAGGGGAAAGCATTAGGAAAAAAAGTTTTCAACCTGGATTTATAAACATTCACACTTGGGGCCGACTTCACCTCTGTTATGAACTCATTCCACAAGATAAAAGCTGATTTTTTGCAAACTGTGTCTCTCACATCTAGCACAAAATGTAGCATGGCATTTCACAAAAAGAACAGTCAAACAGTCTTGGGGTGCTTCGCTCATTCAGGACCTTGAAAGCCTGCTTAGATTGATGGAACCATAAATTCTGCTCTTTAACAGAAATAGTAAAGAATGTTCAATCCTCAGTTTGTGACCTCAAGGTGAAGTACACTTAGATTCTGTAGCAGCATAATGATACAAAACACACCAGCAAGCAACTTCAGAATAGCTTAAAAAAAGTGAAATGAAGGTTTGGTATGGCCTTGTCAAATTCCTGAATTGAATCTGCTAGAAATGCTGTGGCATGACCTTAAAAAGGCCATTCATGCTCATGTTGTTGGATTCAAACAATTCTGCAAGGATGAATAGGACAAATTATCCCTACAGAGATGTGAAAGACTCATTCCCTGTTACAGAAAATGCTTGATTTCAGTTTTTGTGTCTAAGGATGGCCCGACCAAATATAAGGTTTAGGGAATCATTTTTCACAAATTGCCAGGTATCTTTTAAGAGTTTTTTTTCTTTCATAAATGCAATCACCATTTAAACAGCATTTGAAGTACTCCTGGATTTAATTTGTCTATTTACATTTGTTTTGACGATCTAAAAGTGGAGAAACTATGCAAAAATATTATTTGAGAAGGGGCCCAATACTTTTTCGCAGCACTGTAATTTGTAATGTAATGGGGGTTGAATACATTTGAGTGCAACAGTAGAAAAGTACAGAAATGATTTTAAAAATAATTTTATTGTCAATAAGAAAAAGTGAAAATAATACACATCACTTCTTGCATTCAGTTTCAAACGTTCAACCAATAAGGTTTGCATTGCTAACATTTCTGTAGGAAATAACCACTATACATACTGTGAGGTAACAATCATTTTTACATACTTGTGCATTCACATAACACACATGGATAATCTCAAACGAGAATACAAGTTTCCACATCTTGAAACAGAACATAGTATTTTCTTCCATAATTTAAAAGACCAAGACAAAAACTGTAGAACAAAAAGGAAGGGACAACATAATTTATCTGTTTAATCTGCAATCAAGCAGAAGTGGGAGTCAAGAAATGATGGGGAACTTGCCTAACGCAGGAAAAAATTATCATGCTTTCAGCATAGGTATTGTAGCCATTTAACAATGGCAAGAGAAAAAAATAAAGCACTTATGTATGCGTGTATAAACGTAAGTTAAATTTCTTGTCCAAGTCAAGCATGGCTGCAGCAGACTGTCCTCAATGTCCAAGAAGCCCAGTGCCTACAAACACACACACACACACACACACACACACACACACACACACACACACCACACACACACACACACACACACACACACACACACACACACACACACACACACTATTTCTATATGGTTGTGTGTTTTGTTGAGATATTAAAATTTTCTTCCACGTAAGAAATACTTTCTGCGATATTGTCATTGCTTTATTATCTTCTGACCTTATAACAAGGAATTACATTACGATGCTGTTTTACTGTAGAATGGACACTTGGGAATAGCACTGACCAGTAGGGTCCACAAGAACATTTCGCAATGTGGGGCGTAAATGGTGCTCATAATCCAACTGAATGGAGAAAGAGCAACAGGTGTCCTGAGTGGCTTATTCACACAGACTTCTCATACCAACAGGTTACTCATTTCTTTTGTGACTACAGATGGTTATAAGCAAATATGAGTCTCTAGTATAGGTTTAAGCTAAAACTTATGTTAAGTGTGTTTAAATGTTACAGTACCTGACCTGGTTTGTGAGGTTGCAATTGAGAAGCTGATGTGTGACAGTTAAATTATGCATACTTTTTGTTTGTTTCTTTTGACACCTCTACATTTGTTTGTTATTTCAGTGTGTGGAAAAAAGTGACATACAATTGTGCGTGTGTTCTTTTGCTGAGAGGTGGCAAGTTAATGTTACTACCCAGGTTCAGGACTACTATGGCAGCAGTACTGTTCAAATGAACGCACTTTATTCTATTGAGAGGTTTACTTATTTTGGTGTAAAGTTATGAGACACCCATGTTTAGTATTTCAATTTGTTTTTATAGTGTAAAGGTAATATACCTTAACTGCAAATTAAAGGTATTTTGAAAGTGGGAAGACAATCTATACTTGTGACAGAAATGAGAGAACAATGACTGTTTAAGGGAGAAGCACACGCATCATTCACCACAGAAATGTGAATATGTAATCCAACTGAATGAAGTAGTAGCTGCAAGTGTCCACAATTGCTGATAAACATATATTTCTCATATCAAAAGCATACTCCATTCCTTGGTTTATCTGGATATGTCTCTGGAGACTAGGGCTGCACGATATTGGGGAAAAAATGTGAATTGAAATCGATGTGATTGAAAATGTTCATTTCCACACGAACTAGTTTAAATTTCAGTTCAACATTTAAAAATGAACTAGTTCATCGTTGTTTTTCTTTTTCCAAATCCTTAAAATACTGGCCTTTCATTTCTTTATCGTTGCCACCCATTCAGTCCACACTAGCCAGCTACAACTTTCACACTCCAATCTCAAAAAATGAGGAAAAATACGTTGCCTGAATCGTGTCTTTTAAAATGAGTGATTAAAGCAAAAAATATCTTTGTCCTCAATGTGCAAACAGAAACAGGCAACTATTTGAGAGGAAAAAGGTGAAAGGACTCCGATAACTATTCTTTGCAGTTCTGGCTGGGTACATTAACAAAATAAATTACCTACCATATTTTCACAACTGTAAGGTGAACTTAAAAGTCTTGAATTTTCTCCAAAATGGATGGGGCACCTTGTGTGTCACCCGAGTTCCAAAATCTGTAATTGACTGAGCATTTCCTGTCGATACGCTGCTTGTGTAGACGAAAAGTGAACGTATGATGCATGTGGACGTTACAGGGGGAAGTGTGGCCGTGGGAGAGGACGGTAAAGGCACGCCACCCGGCAGGTAAATCATTTTGGTGTGTGTTTTGTGCAAAACATCATTTTGGCTAACGACCCCTGAAAATGGCACTAATGATGGTACGGACGCTGATAAAGCCCAATGCAAAATGTAAGCCACCAGTTAAGCGCAGAAAATATGAACTCAGAGCTTGCAAGTATTCCGGGAGTACTGACAAAGGAACTCCAACCGGTGGACATCGGTGTAAGCAGAGCATTCAAAGTGAGATCGCGAGCAGCGTGTGAGTGATTGAGAACTTGCCCACCTGTTCATTTCGGATACAGAAGATGAGGACTTGGATGGATTTGTGGATGATGATTAATCAAAAAAATAACCCAAGTACGAACATTGTTAAATACTTCAATAAAGTACAAACAAACTCACTGTTTACATTGTTCAATACTACAATATAGTACAATGAACTTAGTTTTGCTCCCCCTCCATTTTTAAAGTGGGACAGACATCCCTATAAACATTCTAAAATAGATATTGTAATGAAAAATACATATAACAGTATTTACTTCAATGTCTCTATGGAAAAAAAGTGAGCGTCATCCATGCACAAAGTTGCGCAATTGAGTGTCCCTCGACATCCAAGTGGTCGCCATATTAGTCGCGCCCTCTGTCCTTGACGTCGTCATCACTTCTGCCGTTGAAAACGCGCAGTGCCTGCTACTATGGAAGCCGAACAACAGAGATATTCACATGTTTCTGATGCCCCTTCTGACATCTAAGCTCTTTTCGAAAAGGACAACACCACACAACCGAGTGAAGTTACCGGGGGAATATTACACTATTGTTTTGAGCCCTCAGGGCAATATTACACTATTGTTTCGAGCCAAATTCAGATGATATCCGATCATGGCCAAACCGCATCCCATCCGATCCACTCCTGCGGCGGAGATGAGCCATCGCGGGTCATCGCAGCTGGCCAGTATGGCTTATGTCAGAGCTGAGCGGTGCTGCTTTAGGGGGGTGCTTGCAGTCGAAGGACTGAGTAACGCATTCTCAGCTGGGTTCTTCAGAGCCGTCCATGTCGCAAAGCCCGACGCGCTGCCTTCGCAGAAGCTGTGATTGCCGAACGTGGTGGCATACGAGGAGGTGGAGCCAAGCTATGTTGCTTTTAGGGGTATGTTCAAAGTCGCCGCAGTACGCGATGAACACTATCGAGACATTGTTGGCTGGGCGACGCACACATCGACACATTTCGTACGCGGATCTTTTGTTACGTTACGAGAGAGACCGATTATGTGGTCTGCCCCAAACTATTATTTTTTTTAGTAGCTGTATGCGCACATCAACACATTTCATACGTGGATCTTTTGCTGTTGTGAGAGAGACCGATTACGTGGTCCGCTCCAAACTATTGGAGGTAAAACTAATGGAAACAAATTGAGTCCACGAGGGGGCGTCGCTGTCCTTTATGTCACTTCCTGCTTCTTCTCGAAAACAAATCCTGAGAGGATTTTCATGGCGGGGGTTAGAAAAAGCTGTATACGTCAAAATCATGTTTTGTGGTGAAAAAACACATGGGACCATATTGGCTGTGGGTTTTTCATTAATAATATACAAAAAATCATCCGTTTCACGACACTTGACCTTTAAAAAGCACGAGGCTGGAAATGCTCCCAGAGTGCTTGCATGGCTAAATCTGTACATAGATAGCATTTGAAGTACATGTTTTGTGTCAATTATTTCTTCGCTCATTGTTCTGGTTATTTTGTTGTCTGGTGGTTCTGCTTTTCTATTTGCTGTGGTGTGACACAGTGAGTGTGGATGGCGTGTTGACTGTTGACTTGATTCCACTGGTCATAGTGGGCGAAAAAGTGTAAGCTTATTCTTCGGCTTAAAAAAATAAAGCTTCAATTGTGCCTCACTGCCCCATGAGCGCAGCAACGTCTGAGCCCAATAATATGGTGCGCCTTGCGTATGTGTTAAAATACTGAAATTGCACCCGCAACTGAGACTGCACTTTTTAATACGAAGCACCTTATATGGTACCCTAATACAAAACTTCCATCGACCCTTGTGAAGATAAGCGGCAACGGAAAATGGAAGTATGGATTATCACAGTGTCATTCATACAATGTAATTAACTAAAATATTCGGATACAAACAATTTTCTGAGCAATCAATTTTTACAATTATGTACTGTATTACAAATATGGTTAGGAATTGTTTGAATGAAAGTGATTCCGGTCTGAATTCCGGTTCCAAATGATTTTAGATTTTAATTCTCGTTGGGGGCTTGGTCAAAAAATTTAAAATGGTTTCAATAAAGGGTGTCCAAATTATAAACAGACCGCAGCATACACGAAGATGAATATTTTTACTCCGAATTCTTTATAACCATGATCAATACCTAACTTATCAACAAAAACGCAATGTTGGTGGCAATAACCAAACTAACATTATGAATGGCAGATATAAGTTCAATATAGCATTGGTAAAATCGTGATCTGGGACTGTTTTGTAACTTCAAATGATTTACACGTGCAAATTTGAACTTAATTTTCAGTTTTAAGCTTGTAGCCTTTTATTATGAAGGGCACCCACTGGAACACAGCATTTTGGCAAAAAAAGTAACTTCAAATGGCACTGGTGATTATTATTTTTTTGAATGGATGGAACCAAATGCTTGCCAGACTGGGATGGTAGTCCCCCTTTTTAAGAAGCAGGACCGGAGAGTGTGTTTCAACGACAGGTGGATCACACTCCTCAGCACCCCTGTTAAGGTCTATTCAGGGGTGCTGGAGAGGAGGGTCCATAGGGAAGTGGAATCTGAGATTCAGGATGAGCAATGTGGTTTTCGTCCTGGCAGTGGAAGTGTGGACCAGCTCTAGGGTCCTCGAGGGTGCATGGGAGTTCAACCAACCAGTCTACATGTGTTTTGTCGACTTGGAGAAGGCTTTTGACCGTTTCCCTTGGGGAGTCCTGTGGGGGGTTCTTCAGGAGTACAGAGTACCGAACATCCCATGTACAACCAGTGTCAGAGTTTTGTCCGCATTGCCGGCATTAAGTCAGACTCATTTCCAGTGAGATTTGGAATCCGCCAAGGCTGTCCTTTCTCACCGATATTGTTCATAATTTTTATGGTCAGAATTTCTTGGCGCAGTCATGGCATAGAGGGTGTCTAGTTTGGTGGCCTCAGCATTGCATCTCTCTTCTTTGCAGATGATTTTGTTCTGTTGGCTTCATCAAGTCATGGTCTCCAATGCTATCTAGAGTGTGAAGCGGCTGCGATGAGACTCAAGACCTCCAAATCTGAGACCATGGTCCTCAGTCGAAAAAGGGTTGCATGCCCTATTCGGATCAGTGATGAGATCCTGCCTCAAGTGGAGGAGTTCAAGTGTTCACGAGTGAGGGAAGAATGGAGCGTCTGCAGTGATGCAGATTTTGTAGTGGTCCCTTGTGGTAAAGAGGGAGGTAAGTTGAAAGGCAAAGCTCTAAATTTAGCATTCGACCTACATTCCTATCCTAAGCTATGGTCACGACCCACAGCTCATGACCGAAAGAACAAGATACCGGATACAAGTGGCCGAAATGAGTTTCCTCTGCAGGGTGTCCGGGCTCTCCCTTAGAAATAGGGTGAGAAGCTCGGTCACCCGGAACGGGCTCAGTGTCGAACCGCTCCTCCTCTTAATTGAGAGGAGCCAGATGAGGTGGGTGGGGCATCTGATCCGGACGCCTCCGGGACGCCTCCCTGGTGAGGTGTTCTGGGCACGTCACACTGGAAAGAGAACCTGGGGAGGACCCAGGACATCCAGGAGAAACCAGGTCTCTCGGCTCGGGATCCCTCCAGAGGAGCTGGGTGAAGTGGGGGGGCAAAGGGAAGTCTGGGTATCCCTGCTAAAGCTACTGCCCCCTCAACCTGACCCTGAAAAGCGGGACAAGGTGGATGGATGGAACCAAATGCTATAAAATGTTGATTCCTTTCATTAGTCACCAATAAGGCACAAGGTTAGTGTTTGTGATACTGTGAGATGCCTATGTGAATTTTGTCCCAATTCATTGTGATGTAAAGTTGCTACGGTGAAGTTTACGCTCAATGTTAATGTTTTTTTTTAATACTGTCATTCCCTCTTACGTTGGTTTAAAGCCTAAAATAAATCCCCAAAACCTGTGCAAAAATGCACCCAACGATTTACCTTGTTAGCTGTCTCAATGTTGCCAGAAACGTATTTTATTGATTCACTCACCCAACTGACTAAGAGTTGACTTCACTGAAGCTACGTGTGGTGTAGGCTCACGCTCGGACCGCTTCAGACACTACACAATGTGAAAGCCACCTTTGCACGGTATAATTTTATTCCATGTGTTGCACTGATTAATTCAAAATAAAGACATGCGTCGCTGTAAGGCACAAGGTTGTTTTCATGCGTATTCTTGTTGGTTTTCGCCACTTCTTTTTCGGGATCGGTGGACTAGGCATTGAAATTGGGAACCAAAATTTTTAAATTCGAAAGATTCCTGGAGAACCAAAACGTTAGTCCCGGTTCCAATCTCTTGGTTCTTGAATCTCAACTATAATTCCAACAAAACATTCACTACCATTTAAGCAGTGTCCCTCAATGGAACTCTCACATTCACGCAACTGCAGCATGCCAGCCTGGTTTCACTCTGTTGAGCAAATGGGAAAATGGAGTAGGCATGCGTTCTTTTAGCATGTCCAAATGTCCTTCTGCTGGTTATTTTTAATATTACAGTTGAATCACTTTATACTACAGAACATCAACATCGCAGGAGACCCTGTGATGTGATGACTGCAGACACATACGAGTACATCGCAATGACAATGCTTAAACAAAATATCGTGCAGCCCTAGTGGAGACCTGTCCGTGACCCGCTACATCTAACTTTAAAAGAAAAAAAGCATAGGACCAGATACATTGGTGTAAAAATGCTTACCTTTAAATCCCTCTTCAGGCATTCCCACTATAAATTAAGTGGTGGTAAGCAGTGTTAGAAAACAGTATGTTACTCCTGTAATACGTGAATATATATATAATATACTTTCCTAGACGTATGAGGTGTGTCAGAAAGGTTCCAAAATTGGTGTCACAAAAGATAGATTTCAAACACAGACTGCCTCTTTCGTCCTTCAATGTGAGCCAGAGGATTAATCAGCACATCTAACAGAGACAACATGCAGCATTTGCATCATTCAGTACATGAGAAGAAGTGAGCATTGTATCACCGTGCTGGAGCAACCTCCCGATTGCCTCTGTGTAAATCTATCCTCTTTCTCAAACTCCAAGGGATGATCAAGGGGACCTGATTTGAAGACCTGGACATCTTGATGGTGGTGCTACGAAGGATCCCAGGAAATTGAATTCTTGAAAACTGCGTAATGGTGTGGCAAATGAGGCTAGGAAAGTCTGTTAGATTCCAAGGAAATTGCTTTGAAGTTGAAAACGTAGTTACTGTAGAATTTGAAATTAATCATTATGTGACGGCAGTCCTGGGGTCTCATTTATCAAGTGTGGATATGCCCAGAAGTGTGCATTAAGAGTGCATACAAAGCATGTCCATGCAAAGGGATTTATCAGCTTGGAAGTATGCTTTAGGACGTGCATAAATTTACACCCAAACCATACATACCCCAAAAATCTAGGAAAACAGTTAAACTAAGAGGGTCACCAAACTCATTCAAGTGCATATTTAGCGTCTGGGAGATTGGAGACATATGCAGCATTTCACAAAGTATAAACTGAATCATACCACTGCACAATTATTTCTCTGGTCGCAATTTACATCCAGTTACCTAACAGACATCATCAACAAGCCAAAATTAAACAAGGGGCTCCCAAACATATTAGTCATTTCACCCACATTTCAACAGAGCACCACCACACAGCCACCTCTCCAGGACCCTTCCATACCTCCCCAGGACCATCTTCTTTAGTGCCTTCCCCCTTGCAAATCATTTCTACTTCATGATGTACAAAGATTGTCTCGAGGTCAACTCCTCAATATACATTTTCCATCTCTCACACACCTGATTCATATCATTTCCATCTCTCCATCTCTGTCTGCCCAATCTATATCTTGATAGTTCATTTAGTACATTTTAGTCTTTTACTTTGTTCACCGACCCCACTCATTTTTATACCCTTAAATTTAGAAGACAAATTGGAGGCAAATTTGCTAGCATGCGAGAGAGCGTTATGTGTACATGTGCAGTTACACATTTCAGAAAAAGGCCAGGATTGGTCAAACCGACTGTCAGTCAATTGACACAATCAACGTATTTGGCACACCTGAATAAAGTGACAGGATGACATCTTTTTGTTCCACGCATTCATGCGATCGACCAACCACTACCTCACGATTGACTAATCAGTGCATTGAGCACCCCTGCTTTAACACCATTGGTCCCCAACCTCTGGTCCATGGACCGGTACTGCTCCATGGAGCATTTGTCACTGGGCCAGATAGAAAGACTAATTTATCCAATTTCCATTGTATTGCATTTTGTGTCAAGTGTTTTATTTTGAAAACTGAACGTATCTTCACTGCCCAGCAGCTGTACATCTCAAATGACACGACGAGACTGCACAGAATGCTTCAATTTCCCCCTACCCAGCCAACTCACTGATAGTAGCCACGGTAAACAAATCAGTCATTTCATCAACTAATTCAGTTCATTACGTTCATTGAAAAGATTTGTTCTTTCGAACAAAACATTCCCGATTGAAACACTAAATTGCACTTCAATCTCGTGATATGTTACAAAAATAAGGCTGTATGAGCTAAAAGATTTTATTTATTTATTTATTTTTTTTTTTTTTTAAATGGAAAATAGAAATCTGTATAAATACAGCTTTTAAATATCAGGAGTCCTACTTAATATACAGATTTCTCTCTCATGCATCGAGCCAGCTTTACGTAAGACGAGCCAATGACACGTGGAGAGCAAGCACCCTGGACTAAAAGCAGGATTCATACTCAGTCCGACCAAAAAAATGTAAGGGCTTTTTAGGGGCATTCTCAGGGGCTGACACGAAAAATTTAGGGCTGACACGGAAAAAATTTAGGGCCGACACGAAAAATTTAGGGCCATCGTGGGAAATCAAGAGTACGGAAAAAAGACTCACCCAATGGTGCCATCAACCGTTTTTGGTTCATCAAATGTTCCAGTATCTCAGTACCTGTGACAGTGATCACCTGTCGCCCCTTGTGGTAGTTCTCATTGATATGACCATTGTCAAAGTCTTCACATAACAGTCTACAGAAAAACAGATTCTAACTACAATTGCAAATATATACGCAAATTTCTTCTAACGATATCTGTCTCAGAACCCCTACGAGTCTAGCTCCTTGACCCTACCCAGTGACTCCTCTATTTGTTGCTGCAGAGGTGCCAAAGTGGCTCTCTTGTCCTTTGCTCTGCCTCTGAGTGCATTGGCCTCGGTGATAAACCTCAGATTCCTCTTTTCTTCTGCCTTCTCAATAAGCGTAGCTATGTCAGTCTCTATTCTGGCTTTTTTGGCTTTGAGGCAGTAGAGATGAAAAGTGGGCAGCAATGCCAAATGTAGCCAGGTACGAAGTCTTCCTTTCCCCACAGTGGTAGTTTTTAGCAATGTCACTGTCTGGGAACATGACTGCAAACACTTTCCAATTATTTTCACAAGATTTGTAACTGTAATGGCTGCAGATCACTTTTAAAGTCCACACGATCTCTGCATTTAACGAGTCCGTCTTCGTGTATTGAACTACGTTGATAAAGCCTGATTTCTGGCTGGACAACTGTAGGTGCGCATTTAGGGATCGCAACCGGTTGCAAATAACCGGTTATAACCGTTTTTTGAAAACCGAAACCGTAATCGGACTTTCGAAATCGGTCAAAATTTCCAATCATTTCTTCCAGTTCCGGTACTCCACATCGCGATATTTTTTCAACATCACTTCCACTTTTTTCAAGTTTCGCTGTTAGAGTAACGTTGGACTCAAATGAACATTAAGTTAAATCAAAGAAACATCAAACATGGCATCGAGGAAATGCTCCAAAGTATGGCAGTAAACTTATTTTATTGGCAGACATCAAAACACTACTCGCATAACAGGGGAACTCTGTGAACACGTCACTCCGGAAGAGCAACAACAAAAACAGTCCGTGCGGAATCCCACACGCCAACTCGAGGTCCCGCGGGTGAATTATGTAAATACCACTACGGTACCGGTTTTTTGCTACAGCTGTTCGGTTAAAACCGGTTATGAAAGTAAGCGTTTTTTTTTGCGATCCCTAGTGCGCATGCACTGCTAGTACCACTGCCTGAAGTTGATGCTTCACTATCTTGATATTTTAGAAACAGATTCATACCAACGGAAGATGAGAGTCTTCGCCAAATCAGCGTGTCTCCTGTTTTTTCGGTGCGACTCCAGCGCTTTGACGCCCATCTTTTCAAGCTGGAAACTCTGCTTGCACAGATGGCAGCAAAACATGTGCCGATCTTTTGGATCTCGACAAACCCAGCTCCCAAACTCCTTACTTTCAACCCAAGCTTCTTGAAAAATGCACTTCCCCGTGATACAAGTTGGATCGATGAAACAACTACGCTATGTCGTAACGGAGACAAAGTGAAATGCCTACTCAGGGAAAAAAAACAATGGAATATTGACAAGATGGCGACTAGTTGTCAACACGGTGACTTCCGTTGACAATTTCCGGCTGATTTGGACGCAAGACGGATCACTATTTTTTTTTAAATAAAAGATTAATTTATTTTTTAGGAAGAATTTTGGCGGTAGAGGTCCTCCCTTTGATTTTTTTTTTAAATTTAAGGCTTTTTTAGGGGCTTGACGGGTTTTCGCGGATTTTAAGGACTTTTAGGAGCCCCTAAATGCACCTTCGAAAATTTTGGGGTTTTTAAGAGACTTTTAGGGCCGCGTTCGAACCCTGTAAAAGATAAGTCATTGTCGTTTTTTGTTTTTTTTTTTACAAAAGAAAAACTGATAAATCCTGCAACCATTTCCAAGATCCTATCTTTGTAAAGCGGCCTTTTCTGCAGTGACCGTATCGAAGACAAAATTATAGAGTAGACTGGACATAAGAAGGAACCGCAAGGCTCACACTGATCCTGCGTTATAGTGAGTTGTTGTATTCAACGTACATTTTTAAGACTGTTGTGTTCATGTATATTTTTGAATGTCTATGCTGAACCGGTGCAAGGTGCAAAAAATGTTGGGTTAACACTGCTTTACATTCTATAATGTCCCCTGTATTCACCAAGATCCTTCAGATTACATTTGCACAACATGTTTGTGTGGTTCTACTGACCCGCTTGTGGGTCACTTAATATTTTGCCTCTTCTGGAAGAAAGTGGTCACTACAGCCATCTCTATTCTTTGACTACCTAAGTTCAACCACCGTCTGTCCCTCAAAATTCCTGTACTGGATACCAAACCTACCACTGTCTTCATCGCCACTTTTTCTTGCCCCAATAACTACACATATAATCTGCCTCTTGCTCTCTCTGCCTTGGATCCTCTTACGTAATCAATAACAATAAGACAAAAATCTAGATTTCAAGCTTCAGCCTCATCTCTGACACTTTCTGACACACCTCTATTTTTAGTCACTCACCTTGATAGACGTCATCCATTGCAGCAAAACCAGCTATAGGCTCATCAGCCTGAGATAACACAAGAGGGTGAAATCCTTTTAATTTTGTGATTCTCTGAAAAATCCATATAGGGCACAAACCAAAGCAGAACTAAAAAACAGAAAAGATGGAAATAGTGACTATGTGATGCTTACCTTTAGAGAGATGATACTCTCTGGAATGACACCCAAACTACCCAATGTGGCTGAGTCGTCCGTCAGACTTTTCCCATCAATGGATAGGTGTTGGTCAAATGGCGCCACAGAGAATGCATGCATAATCTAGAGTGTTGCGAGCACAGCAAATGAGGACCAGATTGCTTGGTATTTTACAGGGGGAAAATGATTAAACACTTTATAAGTAAATGTAAATTAGTGATTCGAAGCTAATGTAAATTAGCGATATCAGAATACGATAAATCAATCCCAAAGTGTTTCTTGCATTCAATCATTCAGTGGTTCCTCTACTTAAGAAATTAATTTGTTCCGGAAGTTGTTTTGCAATGTGATTTTTTTCGTAAGTACAAGCATTTTTTTTTACAAGTAAACAGCCTAATTTGTTCCTCGTCCTCCCCTCACAAAAAAGGACTCAAAGTGCATAATGTAAAGAATAATAAAAAATGTTAATTTTCCTTTGGCATTGGGCGACTATGCGAAGGATGAGTGAGAAGCAAAAGGCATGGTGGCGGACGGAGGAGGCAAATGTTTGACAGCTGCATGCACACACTTTAATTCCACTACAGCTTCTTGGGACCCATGGTGAGGAAAGATGAATACACTACCAATGAACACAAAAAACTCACGAAAAAATTTGTACTTTACCAATGTGCGTTAGCATGTGACAAATCGTGTCAAAGCGCTAGGGTGTGATTCGGTGACGCGAGTGTTGAAGGTAAAAGGACATCATGGGTAAAGATTGAGGTCATTCCTAGCTCATGGAAAGCCAGCTCGACGATAGCCAATGGGGGAGCTCTATTGCGGCACTTTCAAACCAACAAACAGGATGTTTATGTCCAGTGGAATTTTGGGGCTGCGAATAATAGCTTATTTTTGCCTTTCATATCCCGAAGTTTCCTTAGGAACTAGAGAGAATATTTTTTCGAAGAGGTGTTTCGTAACCTGAATTTTTCGTTACAACAAGAAACATTTGTAAGTAGAGATATCACTGTAATATTAATAATGTAGTCCACATGTATCTTCTACACATCCACAGATACACACGCACACCCCCCCCCCCCACAGACACACATACAGACACTCGATATTCTCAGCACTCAAAAACATTTTACAATCTCATGCATTATTCATTTCGTCTTCAGTCACACCTGGTGATGACAAACCACTTGTGTAGTCACAGCTGCCCTGTAGCAGTCTAATGGAAGCATGGCTGCCATTCTAGGCCTACAGTCCTGCCAACCACCAAACATCCAGCCACATTCATTCTAGGGCACTGTGGATCAAGTGTCTTGCCCAGGGACACAATCATTTTATTCAAATGCTTTTTTAAAAAAGAACAAAAAATAAGCGATTATGAATGGACTCACCTGAATTTTCAGTTCTTTGAGGGTCTGATTTGCTGAAACAATAAGGGCTTTTTCACCTCTGAGCTTCCGGTGCCGAGTGCTTCTCCTGATTCCACTGAGTTTGTTTGTGTTGGTTCCTGGAGAGGCCACTCCTTCAGCGATATTACCGTCACTTAGTTTAAGCCGCTTTGCACCATCTTCTGACTGGAAAAATAATAATACTGTATAATATAAATACATTTTACAAATAAAAAAAGCTGTTTTATAATAGATGTAACTGTTGACACACAACAGTCTGACATCACCAAGGGGCTATTACTTGGGTTTGGGGAGTAGAGGTAATCGAGATTTATGGTTCTAAGTTATGTAGCGATAACATATACACTGACTGAGCTGTGCTTGACTGCTGTTGTTTTATGTAGAGAGCAAACAGTTGACTGAACTTGTCTTGTTCATTAATAACATCTCCATGGTATTGGTATTTTCAATGACAGGTGGAAATGATATTTCCGTTTAATTTAGGTAAGAAACCCCAAAATTTTAATTGTGAAAATTAAAAAAGTTCTAGACTCCATTTACTAAGTATTCACAGCGCTGCACATTTTCCTCACATTGTTAGAGCCTCATTCCAAAATGTATTATTTTCTCTCGCCTAAGAAATGGCGTGCATATAAGGTTTTTAGTTCAAGGGCTTTCTGTTTCCACTGGTCATTTTTTCAGATGTTTCTACAGCGTAATTGAAGTCCACTTTGGTAGATTCAGTTGACATGAATTTGACAGGCACATGTCTACTTAAATAAGCGCTCAAAGTTTATTGTATGGCAAAGCAAAAACCAAGCATAAAGTCAACGGAATTGTCAGCAGACCTCCTTGATAGGATTGTCCTGATGCACAGATTTGGTAGAGATGAAAGTGGACTTTCGGCAAAATTCCTGAAAATACAAATGTGACCACTGAAGGTGTGAAGTCTTGCTAGGGTATGGTGACATTCACCCCTGGGAATTTTTTAAAAAAATGGTTGGCTGTGGTGCATTCTGGCAATATCTGTGAACAAAATTCAGACAAAAATTGAAAGTAAAATTTCTAAGTCCTGACCAAAGAAAAAAAAAAATTGGCCAGAAGTTCCCCAAGGGCCAAGCCCAGATTTTTTTGCCACTGGATAGCACAAAATCACATTTGTCATTAAATAAGCTTAAAATATGCTATCTTATCTCAAGACAAATGAATTAAGTGAACTATTCAGTAAAAAGACATTTAAAATTGTCCTTTTCCCCACATTCTACATATAGTATAGATATAGAATATACACGAAAATATATCCTAGAATTTCTACACCGTGCAGCAAAACATGTTAAATAAGTTGATCTGTAGTAATTATTATTAACGTTTAAGTCTCAAACTTGTTACGTAGCATTGTACAGATACACTCGACTATATATATATATATATATATATATATACACACACACACACACACACACACACACACACACACCACACACACACACACACAGGGTGTGGTTAGTCATGCAGGTATGATTAAGGATGGCCTTAAAATAACTTACTGGATTAATATAACTGTAAATTAAAAACTAAATAAATACATAAAATGGAAAACTAAAATTTAAAACTCAGAAATGATCATTTCCAATTTCAACTGATATTAGTAGAACATGATATACAACGGTATTTAAAATTTTTCATCAAAAATTCTTGATCTGACAAACTTTATCTGAAGAAAAGTGAAATGCACTGGCCTGTCAAGGAATAAACACGAACAGTCTGTACTTGTAATGTTTTGAAAATGCTGAAGTTTAGTTCAACATTATCGGCGTTCGTGGCAACAAGCTAGCGATACATTGGAAAAACCATTCCTGTCGGTAATCGTGACGTATTGTTGGGGGGGGGGGGTGTCACGCACCACAGGACTGCCGTAAATAGGAGGCCATCTTGTGAGAACGCGTCTTTATGTGCATGTGCCGACACCTGAATCAAGCGACGAGGTGGATGATAGTCTCATGTTTTTTTTGTTTTGTTTTTTTTATGCCGTCACACTGCCTCGCGATCGATGCAATGAGCACTCCTGGTGTAACTGAATTTCCTTTGACATGGCTCATAATGTTGATGACTTTTGACGTAAATGCGCTCGCATTACCTGAAGCACTTCTGAACATGCACTTTCGTACATGCTCAGTACGGTTAACTTGCATTTCCTGTTTCCTGTTTTGGAGCAGGCTCGTTTAGTTGACAACGTTTATGAAATAAACGCGTAAATTATTGTCAAGACCACACAAAATAAGCGACGTCTTGAGAGAATGCGAGTGGAGGGGCGTTACTGTTACTAGTATTAGTGCCTCAACATGGCTACACTCGTGAAAGCAAAACAACAAACTCAAACGCATGTTCGCTCAATGTTGTAACATAATATCCAGATTAATTTTAGGCAATATTTCCTCAATTTTCTGGAGCAATATTCATGAAAATTTAAAAATTCAGATCCGGGAAAATCCGGAGGACTTTCATCACTGATTTGGGAAAGTTTACGAAAAAAAAAATGCCGCTTTGAAGATCTCAAAGGAACAAAGTAGCCTCGATCATGGATGAATGGAAGAAGTTTGGAAATGGAGAAGGGCCATAGTCAAGGAGGTTATCAAGAGCCCGATAATTAAACTGTCACAGCCCGAAAGTTATTCTGTCACAGCTCCAGTGTTCCTCTGTGGAAAGAACACTGGTCTGATGAACCTAAGACTTGAAATGAGAGTTTGAAATTAACATTTTTTTTCAAAGTTTTTAAATTAAAAAAACAAAAACAAAAAAAAAAAAAACCTCTCTCCATGTCAGTATGAGGTGCGTAGAAATTTGAGGAAAGAACATTTTGGTATGTAGCTATAAAATTACAATATGTGGAAAAAATACTTTGCAGATGCACTGTATGTGTAAGTATATCACAAGCTGTTACGTCAAACCCAGGTTTCATTCAGATGTAATTCATACTGCTATGGCAACATCTTAAATGTAGCAAGGGAAAAAAATCTAAAATGATCAGATTTTTAGATTTCGATACAAGATCAGCCACTCAATTTTAAAATAAGTTCTTTCATTGTTCTTGGTGACCATAGTATCCTTATCAAAGCAGAGCAACATGTATGCATATAACAGTTCAAATTGCTAAATTATACTTTTGAGATGACAATTGAGATTATTAATCTGTGTAGTGCAACATAAGAATGAGTCATACAGTAGTGTCCAAAATAATAGCAGTCCTATGTGACTAACCAAATTAATACACGTTTTCGGTATATTTTTTTATTCCTACATGTCAAATAAGATACTAGTGGGTGCAGTAGATTCTCAGAAAACCAACAAAACAGCATTCATGATATACACACTCTTAAGGATTTGAAATTGGGCAAATTGTTGAAAGGCTTGTATTAAAAAAATATATATATATTGATTTACCGTTGACTTTACAAACTCAAAACTATTTTGTACAAACTTTTTGTTTCCATGATTTACAAATCCTTTGAATCACTAAATTAATATTTAGTTAAATGAAAAGATCTTTTTTTTTATAACTCCTTCAAATCTGTGTGGCATGTAGTCAACCAACTTGTGCCAGCTTTCAACTGTTATTCCACTCCAAATTCCTTCACAACATTTCACGAGTCATTTACATTTCTTGGTTTTGCTTCAGAAACAGCATATTTGATGTCACCCCACAAGTTCTCGATGAGATCAAGGTTCGGGGTTGGGATGGCCTCGCCAAGATATTAACTTTGGTGGTTTGGAACCAAGACTTTCCATGTTTACTAGTGTGGTTGGTCTGTCTTGTTGAAACACCCATTTCAAAGGAATGTCCTCTTCAGGGTTAGGCAACATGACCTCATCAAGTATTTTGACATATGCAAACTGATCCAACTGAATCAGAATTAGTTTTAATTGCCCAGTATGGAACAACATACAAGGAATGTGTCCTTGGCAGTCGGTGACCTTCATGTTGAGTACTGAGAAAAAGAACAAAAAGAACAATAGACATTCAAATAAGAGGAACTTTTACTAATAAGAGGCACAGTTGTGCAAGATACAGTCTTCTAGCATTTAGAGCAGTTTAGAGTGGCCCCCACATTATGTTAAGCTTATACAGAGTGTCCTTACCCGTTTGCCGTTCAAAGTTATAGACCAGTGGAATGACAATTGTGACAATTGGGAGCAGTTTAAAGGGATGAATCGTGTGATAGTGTACAGTATATAATACTAACACTTCCTGATTGGACTAGCAGGACGAGAGAGTGTGTTCCAACAACAGCTCAAGGCAGTAAATAGTTTCGCTGATCAAAAATTGAATGACTTAATTGCACGAGGGGGAAAAAAAACTGAATGCCTGCTAGTTTTGATTTGCATTGATTGGTTGCACCGACCCGAAAAAAGGAGGTAGAAGAGCTGGTGGCCATGATGTGGAAGAGGGGTGCTCAATGCATCGATCGTGATCAACCGAGGCACTCTTGGTTGATCGCGGGACGGCATGCCAAAAAAAAAAAAAAAAAAAAAAAAAGTCAATGTTCTCTCTAAACTGCGCGCATGCGCAATTGTGCACCACTGATGCAGTCCTTTCGCAGATATTCTGTGTTGCACGCAAAAAAAAAATCCAATGCAAATTGAAAGTATAACATACAGCTATTAAGTTTGTGGCATTTGGCAATGTAATTCAATGAGTGAAGAATGACTGGTTGTTACATCCAATGGCACAATTCACATACGCACTGTAAAAAATGAGGAAGCAACTGGTTTCTTGAGGCAGCACACAGAACTTTCTCGAACAAAGACTGCTGCTCCGCCACACTCTGTTTCCTACTTTACCTTACACCCGCCACCCCCACCCTTAAAGACATACACTCATAATTACAAATGTTACATACTTATGGTACTGTGACTGCTGCAGATTTCAATGGACATGTTGGCGAAGGAAACAGGGGCGATAAATAAGTGATGGCTAAGTACGGCATTCAGCAAAGGAACTTTGAGGGGCGGATGGTGGTGGACTTCGCAAAAAGGATGGAATTGGCAGTGGTCAACACTTATTTCCAGAAGAGAGTGGAACATTGAGTGACCTACAAGAGCAGAGGGAGAAGCACACAAGTGGATAATATTTTGTGCAGATGGTGTAATCTGAAGGAGGTCACGACTTTAAGGTTGTGGTGGGGGAGAGTGTAGCTCGACAGCATATGATAGTGGTGTTTAGGATGACTCTGGTAGTGGGTAAGAAGACTAAGAAGACAAAGGTAGAGCAGATAATCATGTGGTGGAAGTTGAGAAAGGAAGAATGTCATGTGGCCTTGCAGAAAGAGGTGAGACGGGCTCGAGACGGACAGGAAGAGCTCCTAGAAGACTGGAATACTACTACCCAGGTATTCAGAGAGGCAGGCAGGAGAGTACTTGGGGTGTCTTCTGGTAGGAAAGGGAAGGGAAGAAAATACGAGACTTGCTGTAGGAACCCCAAAATACAAGAAGTCATCCAAGGTAAGAAATTAGCGAAGAATAAGTGGGACACAGAGAGGACTGAGGAGAGGCGTAAGGAAGACATTGAGATGTGTCATAGGGCAAAGGTAGAAGTGGCCAAGGTTAAACAAGAGGCATATGAAGACACGTACTCCAGGTTGGATACGAAAGAAGGAGAAAAGGAGCTGTACAGGTTGGCCAAACAGAAGGATAGAGATGAGAAGGATGTGCAGCAAGTAAAGGTGATTTAAGGAGAGCGATGGAAATATGTTGACTGGTGCCAGTCGTGTACTAAGTAGTAGTAGTAGTAGTTAATGTATGAAGAAAATGGGAGAGGAGGTAGAGTAGAAGAGGCAAGCGTGAATGACCGGGAAGTCGCTTTGATTAGTAAGGGAGAAGTTAGAAAGGCACTGAACGGAATGAAAAATGGAAAGACAGTTGGTCCTGATGACATACCAGTGGAGGTATGGAAGCAATTTGGTGAGGTGGCTGTGGAGTTTTTGCCCAACTTATTCAATAGAATACTAGCAGGAGAGAAGATGGCAGAAGAATGGAGGAAAAGTGTGCTAGTGCCCATTTTTAAGAACAAAGGCAATGTTCAGAACTGTGGAAACTACACAGGAATAAAGATGATGAGCCACACAATGAAGTTATGGGAAAGAGTAGTGTAGCCTCGACTCAGGACAGAAGTATCTGCAAGCAACAGTATGGTTTCATACCTAGAAAGAGTACCACAGATGCACTATTTGCGTTAAGGATGCCCGTGGAAAAGTACAGAGAAGGTCAGAAGGAACTGCATTGTATTTTTGTAGACCTAGAGAAAGCCTGACAGAGTACCAAGAGAGGAACTGTGGTACTGCATGTGGAAGTCCGGTGTGGTGGAGAAATATGCTAGAATAGTACAGGACATGTTTGAGGGCAGCAGAACAGCGGTGAGAAATGCCGTTGGTGTGTCAGAAGAATTTAAGTTGGAGGTGGGACTGCATCAGGGTTCCGCGCTGAGCCCCTTCCTGTTTGCGGTAGTAATCGATAGGCTGACAGATGAGGTTGGACTGGATTCCCCTTGGACCATGATGTTTGCAGATGATATTGTGATCTGCAGTGAAAGCAGGGAACAGGTGGAGGAACAATTAGAAAGATGGAGGCACGCACTGGAAAGGAGAGGAATGAAGATTCGCCATAGTAAAACAGAATATATATGCATGAATGAGAGGGGCGGAGGAGGAAGAGTGAAGCTCTAGGGAGAAGAGATAGCGAAGGTGGACGACTTCAAATACTTGGGGTCAACAATACAGAGCAATGGAGACTATAGTAAGGAAGTGAAGAAACAGGTCCAAGCAGGATGGAACAGTTGGCGGAAGGTGTCTGGTGTTCAATGTGACAGAAGAGTATCCGCCAGGATGAAGGGCAAAATTTATAAAAAAGTGGTGAGGCCGGCCATGATGTACGGATTAGAGACAATGGCTCTGAAGAAACAACAGGAAGCAGAACTGGAGGTAGCAGAAATGAAGATGCTAAGGTTCTCGCTTGGTGTGTACAAGTTGGATAGGATTAGTAATGATCTCATTAGAGGGACAGCCAAAGATTTATGTTTTACAGACAAGGTGAGAGAGCGCAGACTTCGATGGTTTGGACATGTTCAGAGGTGAGAGAGTGAGTATACTGGTAGAAAGGTGAGGATGGAGCTGCCAGGCAAAAGAGCGAGAGGAAGAGCAAATAAAAGGTTGATGGATGTTGTGAGAGAGGACATGTGGGCAGTGGGTGTTAGAGAGGAGGATGCACAAGATAGACTTAGATGGAAAAAGATGACACGCTGCTAACAGGACAAGCCGAAAGAAAAAGAAGACAGTACTTACGCAGTCCATCAATGTGTTTTATAATGACAGTGTCCACCACCGATGCTTTAGTTACCAACACGTAGCGCAAAGACGAGCTGGACACGCTGCTTATGTTTACTTTTGATATTAATGGAGAAAGTTAAAAAAGAAATGCTGTTGTTTTCAGATGCAATTCCTGTTGGAGTATGTGAATAATTGAAGAAAAGGTGGTTAAACTGGATGTGATTTTCTCTTTTGCAAGTGGGAAAAGTCTGATCTGAAGCCAACGTAGAAAGTGGAGGATGAGAGGGTGTGTAATGTTAAAATTCCGCCTTGACATAGCCTGATCCAGGATGAAAGCACAGACAAAACATTGCACAAAAAGCTAATTCTGTATATTAAATATAAGAGGCAATATCACATTAACCTTAAAATTGTTTGAGATGATCATTGGTTAAGCTTTTACCATCCTGGTTATTCTGTGATCCATTTTGATGGTTGTCTTCCGTTTTCTTTCACCTCTCTGGTTTTGCTCTCCATTTTAAGGCATTAGAGATCATTTAGCTGAACAGCCTATACTTTTTTTTTATCCCTCTCTATAAGGATTCCCCTCTCCAATCTAACATTTAATCAAAGTACACTGTTCTCCTGAGCAATGTGTTGAATGACCGATTTTCCTTAGGCTTTCAAGTAGAAATGCATGTTCAACAGGTACTGGCTTCATTGTTAAATAGGGGCCACCTGATTCCCACGCGTTTTTCACAAAATTGATTATGTCACTGATTAAATACCACACTGCTATTTTTTTAACCCACCCCTTTCAACAAATTGCCCACCTGGATAGCTTTAAGGGTACAGTGAAGAAAACAATTGTTTGAACACCCTGCTATATTGCAAGTTCTCCCACTTAGAAATCATGGAGGAGTCAGAAATTTTCATCGGAGGTGCATGTCCACTGTGAGAGAGATAATCTAAAAAGAAAAATCCAGGACTCACAATGTACAATTTTTTTAACGATTTGTGTACAGCTACGAATAAGTATTTTAACACCTGACTATCAGCTAGAATTCTGATCGTCAAAGACCTGTTAGTCTGCCTTTAAAAGTCCACCGCCACTCCATGTATTATCCTGAATCAGATGCACCTTTGTGAGGTTATTAGCTGCAGAAAAGACACCTGTCCACCAAATACAATCAGTAAGACTCAAACTTGTAACATGGCCAAGACCAAAAAGCTGTCCAGACACCAGAGACAAAATTGCACAACTCCACACAGCTGGAAAGGGCTACGGAGAAATTGCCAAGCATCTTGGTGAAAAAAGGTCCACTGTTGGAGCAATCATTAGAAAATGGAAGAAGCTAAACATGACAGTCAATCTCAATCGGAGTGCAGCCCCATGCAAGACATCACCTTGAGGTGTCTCAATGATCCTTAGAAAGGTGATGAATCAGCCCAGGACTATACAACAGGACTTGGTCAATCACCTGAAAAGAGCTGGGACCACCGTTTCCAAGGTAATACACTAAGACGTCATGGTTTGAAATCATGCATGGCACGGAAGGTTCCCCTGCTTAAACCAGCACGTCAAGGCCAGTCTTAAGTTTGCCAATGATCATTGGATGACACAGAGGAGTCATGGGATAAAGTTTTGTGGTCAGATGAGACCAAAATAGAACTTTTTGGTCATAATTCCACTCACCGTTTTTGGAGGAAGATGAATGATGAGTTCCATCCCAAGAACACTATTCCTACTGTAAAGCATGAGGGTGGTAGCATCATGCTTTGGGGTGTTTTTCTGCACATGGGACAGGACGACTGCACTGTATTAAGCAGAGGATGACCGCGGCCATGTATTGTGAGATTTTGAGGAACAACCTTTTTCCCTCAGTCAGAGCATTGAAGATGGGTCGTGGCTGGGTCTTTCAACTTGACAATGACCTGAAGCACACAGCCAGGAAAACCAAGGAGTGGCTGCGTAAGAAGCGTATCAAGGTTCTGGCTTGGCCTAGCCAGTCTCCAGATCAAACCAAATGGAAAATATTTGGAGGGAGCTGAAACTCTGTGTTTCTCAGCGACAGCCCAGAAACCTGTCTGATCAAAAGAAGATCTTTGTGGAGGAGTGGGCCAAAATCCCTCCTGCAGTGTGTGCAAACCTGGTGAGCAACTATAGGAAATGTTTGACCTCTGTAATTGCAAACAAAGGCTACTGTACCAAATATTAACATTGGTTTTCTCAGGTGTTCAAATACTTATTTGTAGCTGTGTCACACAAATCATTTAAAAAAAAAAAAAATCATACATTGTGATTTCTGACGTTTTCATATTAGATTATCTTTCACACAGTGCACATGCACCTACGATGAAAATTTCAGATGCCTCCATGATTTCTAAGTGGGAGAACTTGCAATACAGCAGGGTGTTCAAATACTTTCTTCACTGTATATCGTGAACTGTATATCGTGAATGCTTCGTTTTGCTGCACCTACAGCTAACGTATTTGACATGACATAATGAAAAAAATATCCTGAAAATGTGGTTTAATCTGCTCAGTCAAATTGGACTGCTATCATTATGAACACAACTGTATCGTAATTAAGTGCTACTTTCATTGCCAATGCCTCCAATAGTCAAGGAGTAGCAAAGATAAAACTTAGTGCTGATTTACCTGGCTGAAGTCTGGATCTCTCTCTCCAGCTACCTTTGGTTGCTCTTCCTTCTCCTCCTCTGCCTCAGAGCTGCTGGCATTCAGCTCTGGAACCACTTCTTTAATCATCTATTCAAAACACAACTTTGTCATTTGGATGATGATTTGGAGGATATTTGACATACAGTGGTGTAAAAAGTGTTTGCTCCCTTTTTGAGTGTTTTTTTTTGCATGTTTGTCACAAACGTATCCCACCAATCCATCCATCCACTTTCTGTACCGCTTATCCTGACTAGGGTCGCGGGTGTGCTCGAGCCTATCCCTCGCTATCGTCAGGTGAGAGGTGTACGAGCCTATCCCTAGCTATCGTCAGGTGAGAGGCGGGGTACACCATGAATTGGTTGCACACCAATCGCCGGGCACATGTAAACATCAAACAAATGTGAATATTAGTCAAACAATGTAAGTGAACAAAATGACATTTTTACATGAAAGTTTTATTATTAAGGTAGAAAAAAAATCCAAACCTACATGGCTCTGTGTGAGGACATGATTGCGCCACCTGTTAAAACATAACTGGTGTATCACACCCGAAATTAATTTCTGTAGCCACACCAAGGCCTGATACTGCCACACCTGACCTCAATGAAGAAATCATTTACGTAGGACCTGCTAGACAGTCAAGAAGACCAAAATATTCTTGAGTGCTGTACATCATGCAGAGATCTAAAGAAATTCAGGAACAAATGAGAAAGTAACAGGTATCAGTGTGGAAAAAGTTATAAAGAAATTTCTAAAGCTTTATGGCTGGAGGAATCAAAGTGAAAGAAAGCCATTCCCAAATGACAAAAACAGAACCGTCGTGAACCTTCTCATGAGTGACCTGTGGCCCAAAATTACTCCAGGAACACACTGATGACTTATCAAACATGACACAAGAGACCCCACAAAAACAATAACACCATAAGAGACTGAGTAAAAATGGCCAGCATGACAGGGTTCCAAGACAAAAATAGTGTTGAACAAAAACAACATTAAAGGCAAGTCTCAATTTTACCAGAGGACAACTTCATGAACCCCAAGACATTTGGGAAAATAATCTGTGGTCTGATGAGACAAAAGTTGAACATTTTGGAAGGTGTGTGATTCATTACATCTAGCGTAATAGTAATACTGCATTTTAGAAAAAAACTAATGTGAATATAGTGTGATGGTCTGCAGCTATTTTGCTGCTTCAGGACCGGGAAGACTTGCTGTGATCAATGGAACCATGAAATCCGCTGTCGAACAAAAAATCCTCGTGGAGAAAGTCTGGCTTTCTGTTCATGACCTGAGGTTGGTTCTGCAGAAGGATAATGATATATAATACACCAGCAAGTCCACCTCTGACTAGCTGAAGAAAATTGAGACTTTTGAGGGGCCGATTCAAAGCACTGATCTAAATTCTACTGAGATGCTTTGGCATGTCCTTAAAAAGGGGTTCTTGGCCAAAATTCATCCACAGTGCTGCAAGCAACTCTGCAATTTATCATTAAATTCCAGTTGTTCCTGTTAAAGGTGGGCCAACCTTTCTTTATATTAGTGTGAGCAGGCAATCACTTATTCCACACAGGGCCACATAGGTTAGTTTTTCTCCCTCATTTAATAAGTATAATTTAAAAACTGCTTTTTGTGTTTACTTGTATCTTTTTTTTGAATTTATTTAATGATAGGAAACTTAACTAATTTCCTGCCAGCACTGCCCATAAGTTCATTCAGAATCGTGTTGTAGGATTCCCTCACTACTTCGCTCTAAACGTTTTGCAGCTTCAGTGCTTCGCGGTCCAACCCCCCCACCCCAAAAAAAAAAAAAAAAAAAAAAAACAGCCACATTGGCATATTGCGGGAAGATGCATTGATACAAGGAGCGTGATTGATCACAGGCGCAACATCGAACAAGGAGAGTATGTGTGGATTTATCTCATGTGCTGATTGGCTGCGCATCATCAAAACCTCACCCAGCAACTTCTGTTACACCCTTTTCCTTGTGCTTGCTTTCTGCCATTTTTGATGCTGTTGACTGAGTGATAACCTCTCGTGTTCACAACACCGCCAAAGCGCTATTCTGATGCAAAAGCTTCCTCAGAAGTGCCCAAGAAATAGAGGAAGAGGAAGATGATGATCAGCGAAAAAACGTAATTTTTTTTGGATATGATCAAAGACGGCAGAATTTACGCTTTTGTGACGTGCCATTATGGCATGAATGGAATCCACAGTGCACTACATAAATTCCACAAAACCACTTAACTTTTAACCAAGGAAGCGAAACATGCGGTGACTCTGCAAAATAACAGGATTGTTGGGATGGATGCTGCTTGGCTTTGTGGATAGTGGATTGCAGAAAAACGGCCATTGTGACGATGATTAGAGGCTGATGAAAGCGAAGCGTGCCTCTGTATGGTGAGGCTTCATCCGCCGACAATGATGCTGCTTGTCCATTAAGAATTTGCACAAGACAGACGACAATATGGTACGAGCTGTCGAGTTTGCAATTGTGTTGACGGGGTTATGCAAAGACAACACCATGTTTTTCTCAAAGATAAAAACCTCAGTTACACTGTCCGCACTGTTGGATTAATATGCTTTTGTTTGATGCTATATGTGCTTAATGTGCAACGAAGAGAGGGACATTGTGTGGGACGGAGAGGATGTCACAACGGTGAGACGGAGGGGATTTTACAGAGGTGCTTTGGGAATATTCTGCACTCTGCTCTAAAGTAGAAGACATCACAAAACTCACGCTTGCTTTGTTTGAACCGTTGCTTATGGTTGCTTTGTTTATCGACTCACACTTGCTGTTTATCACGTTTGCTGTTTGTTACGTTTACAAGAGGGGTTGCAACAGGAAGGGCATCCGGCGTAAAAACTGTGCCAAACAAATATGAGCGTTCATCTGAGATGTCATCCTGTGGCCACCCCTAACGGGACGAGCCGAATGCAACCTAGTCATCCCCCACAACATTCTGTGGGGTTTAAAAAACAACTGAAATTGCTTGAAAATGCTTGGCAGTCTTGGTGTTCCCTGCACAGGAAATGGCTAGCAGGGAATAAGTGTGACAAACATGCTATAAACAAATATATAAATAAGTTAGGAGGGGGCACAAATACTTTTCCCACACCACTGTAGCTATTTTCAACTAATGAACCATTACATTCCAATGCATGGATTTGTCATACCCTTTTGTCGGCAATAATTTTACGGATGTAAACTGTGGCTTGAGTGTACTCTCTGAGGTCTTTCTGTTGTTGGAAAAGGAACCCCTCTCTGCACTCCCAGCAGAGATCTGAATAAATGCATATTTATGAATAACATTGATAAAACCACAAATAGACAAGCAACACAACTCCATAGTTAAACAAAAGCAATAGCCGAGTCACGGTGCTGCCTAGAAGCTTGGATTAAAAAATGGCAAACAGCAGCAATTTGAAGAATGGATTTCTGCGCAGTTGCTTCGTACAATCTTTCAGTACAAACTCCAATTGCAGTGAAGTTGAGATGTGTACAATGTAATGAAATGAAAAAAGAATACAATGATTTTCAAAACCATCTCAACCTATATTCAGTTGAATACAATGACAAGCTATCTAATGTTCAAACTAATGTTTTGTTTTGCAAATATTCACTCATTTTGAATTGGAATCATGTAACATGTTTCAAAAACGCTGAGACGGCTAAGTTTCCCACTACGTTATATAACCTTTCTTTTAGTAACACTCAGGATGTGTTTGGGAACTGAGGAAATCAACTGTTGAAGCTTTCAGATTCTTGCCTGAAATACAATTTCAGTTGCTCAGAAGACTGGTGATATTTTGGTTGAATAATATGCCACACATTTTCAATAGGAAAGAGGTCTCGACTGTTGGGTGTTGTCAGTGCAGTACTCACATTCTCTTGGTACGAAGCCACACTGTTGTGAGACATGCAGTATGTGTCTTTGCATTGTCTTGCTGAATTAAGCAGAGACATCTCTGAAAAACACATTGGAAGCAGACGTCGCTCCAAAACCAGTATGTACTGTTCAGCAATAATGGTACCTTCATAGATGTGTACGTTACCCATGCCATGGGCACTTACACACTCCCATACCATCACAGATGTTGGCTTCTGAACTTTTCCACGATAATCCGGATTCTGTCACTTGTTGCCCATGTTTTTTTTTTTTTTTTTAAAACATGTTACAGGGATCAAATTCAGAGCATATTTGTAAAAAAAAAAAAAAACAAAAAAAAAATGTAATGTTCATTAGTTTCAGTATCATATAACTTGTCTTGGTAGTGTTTTCAATTACATGTAGCTTGAAAAGGATTTGCAAATAATTGTACAGGTCTCCCTATTTGTTCACATTTTACAACATGTGCCAACTTCACTAGAATTGGGGTTTGTATTATTTGTAACAACATTTTTACGTGCACAAAAGTATTGGACAAGAGTGCAATATAAATTTAAGTGAATGAAACATTATTCAGCCGCAAATCTTTTGCTTTCAGTGTGATCACTAAAAATGAACTAAATTCACTTCTTGCTCCTGATTAGCTTTTTTGTTGTTTTGGGATTGTTTTCAATCATTATGTGGATCACTGTCCCTGCATGATGAAGGATCTTGTTTGGGTCATTTTTTTTCCTCCTCAAATTTTCACAATTTTTGTGTCGACTTCAGAATTAACTTTACTAATTTTACTTTCCATATCTTTGGAAAAGATTCAATTTTTCACATCAGTACATGAAACTTCTAAGATGCAGCTTTACATTGTTATAGCCATCCATTATGTACCGCTTTTCCAGCTCGGGTCGCAGGGGAAGTAGCTTCAGCAGGGATACCCAGACTTCCCTTTCCCCAGCCACTTCTTCCAGCTCTTCCGTATAGATGCCGAGGGATTCGCAAGCCAGCTGAGAGACATATTGTCCCTAGCGTGTCCTGGGTGGTCCTCGGGGTCTCTTTCCGGCGGGAGATGCCCGGAACACCTCATCAGGGAGGTGTCCAGGAGGCATCCGAATCAGATGCCCCAGGCACCTCATCTGGCTCCTCACAATGTGGAGGAGTAGCAGCTTGACACTGAGCCCCTCCCAGATGACCGAGCTTGTCACCCTATCTCTAAAGGAGAGCCGGACACCCTGCGGAGGAAACTCATTTCGGCAGCTTGTATCCAGGATCTTGTTCTCTCGGTCATGAACCACAGCTCATGGCCAGAGGTGAGGGTAGGAACGCAGATTGACTTGTAAATTGAGAGGTTCGCCTTTCGACTTAGCTCCCTCTTTATCACAACAGACCAATACAAAGTTCGCATCACTGCAGATGCTGCACCAGTCCGTCTGTCGATCACCCGCTCCATTCTTCCCTCACTCATGAACAAGACCCCAAGATACTTGAACTCCTCCACTTGGGGAAGGATCTCATGCATAAGCACAAACAACAGTGAGGACCCGTCCCGCTACCTGCAGCCGGAGGCAGGCTACCCTCTCATCCCCTGGGATAAACCCCAACGTATACCCCCGACCAGAGGGACAATAAGTATACCCACACCTGCTTGGCGTCTCTCCCGGTGGGAAACTCCAGAGTGGAACAGAGTCCAACCCCTCTCAAGAGGGGTGGTGCCAGAGCCCAAGATGTGCGTAGAGGTGAGTCTGATTATATCTTGTCGGAACTTCTCGAGCTCACGCACAAACTTGGGCTCCTTCCCTACCAAAGAGGTGACATTCCATGTCCCTTGAGCCAGTTTCTGTAGCCAGGGACCGGATCGCCAAGGTCCCCGCCTTTGGCCACTGCCCAGGTCACATTGCACCTGACCCCTATGGCCCCTCAACACAGGTGGTGAGCCCATGGGTAGGGGGACCCATGTTACCCTTTCAGGCTGTGCCCTGCCGAGCCTCATGGGTGCAGGCCTGGCCACAAGGCGCTCGCCTTTGAGCCCCACCTCCAGACCTGGCTCCCGGTGACCCACGTCCGGGCAAGGGAAACCAAGATCCAATTTTTGTAGTTATCATAGGGCTTTTGGAGTCGTACCTTGTCCGGTTCCTCACCTCGGACCCGTTTGCCATGGGTGACCCTACCAGGGGTATGAAGCCCCAGACAACTTAGCTCCTAGGATAATCGGGACACACAAACCCCTCCAGCATGATAAGGTGACGGCTCAAGGAGGGGTACATTGTTATCGATCATGCTAATTTGTTTTCAATCTTCCAGTGAACATCTGTAGTTTTTGTTCATGACCTGCAATCTTCTGCTCTCTGGAGATTGTTGGTGATGTTACTTATAAAAACAAAATGTGCTAACTTCCACAATGTGCATTGTGTACAGATGCAAATTAGGGTTGGGCATCATTTGAAATTGAGCCATTAGGTCCCAATTCTGGTTACTTATTTCGATTCCGGTTCCAAATGATTCTATATTCAAATTCTTTCAGCAGGCTAGGTTATAAAAGTTTCCAGGGTTTAAATAAAGTGTGTCCACATTATGAAAATCAATTTTATTAGCATCCCATAGCATTGAATTACAAAAAAAATATTATTAATTCACAGAATTAACATTTGACTCCTGGTTCTTTATAACCAGTTTCAGAATCAAACCTACTAAATAAAAGGCAATGTGTGTGGAACTAACGCAATTAACTTATTAATTAATGTTTCAGCTAAAAGCTAAGGTTTTTTTTAATCACATCAAATGGTTTATTTGTGCAAGTTTTAACTTGACTTCTGCTTTTAAACTTGTAGCCTTTTATTTTTAAGGGTTGACACCGGAACTCAACATTTTGACAAGAAAACTTCAACTTGACACCGGTGATTATGTTGGTTTGAGAAATAAAATAAATGCTAAAAACCATCAGTGCAAAAGTTAAACCAAGCAAGTGAAACCAAGCATTTACCTTGTTAGCTATCTCAATGTTGGCACAGATCTACTTTATTGTTTCACTGACCCAACCAACAGAGCTGACTTCACTGAAGCTCCACGCAGCGTAGGCTGAGGCTCGCAGCGCATCAGACGTTACAATCGTGAAAGACTCATTTGAACAATATAATCTTACTCTAAGCATTGCATTGAGGCAATCATTAATTTTAGCAAAGCTAAGATAAGACACGCTTTTGTTTGCCACCAACATCGGACACAAGCACATCTTTGTGTGCGTTTTTCTTCATTGGATTTCAATGCTTCGTTGCCTTTCGCCTCAGCTTCTTCTGGGTCATTTTACCAGGAAGCGAAACTGGGAACCCAAATTTTAAATTGGAATTATTCCAGCAGAACAGGAATGTTAGCCCAGGTTCCAATCTGTTCTTGATTATCAATGCCCAACCCAAATAAAAATACATGAAATTATGTAAAAAAAAAAAAAAATCGAATATTTTCAATGAATTATGGTCTCAATACCTTTGGAGGGTAGAGTACAGTCCAAAAATACAACAGAAAAGTATGCTTTTGTTGCAGCCAAATGTATGTGTAGTCTTTTCAATATATATATATAATGTTTAAAGTGCCTTGTGAAAGTGCTCGGCCCCCTTGAAGTTTTCAAGCTTTAAACAAAAAATATAAAATCTTTTTTTGTTGTTGTCAAGAATCAACGACAAGTGGGACACAATTGTGAAGTGGAACAAAATTTATTGGATATTTTAAACTTTTTTAACAAATAAAAACCTGAAAAGTGGGGCGTGCATTATTATTCGACACTTTGCATTAATACTTTGTACTGCCACCTTTTGCTGCAATTACAGCTGCAAGTCGCTTGGGGTATGTCTCTATCAGTTTTGCACATCGAGAGACTGAAATTCTTGCCCATTCTTCCTTGCAAAACAGCTCGTGCTCAGTGAGGTTGGATGGAAAGCGTTTGTGAACAGCAGTCTTCAGCTCTGCCCACAAGTTCTCGATTGGATTCAGGTGTGGAGTTTGACTTGGCCATTCTAACACCCGGATACTTGTGAACCATTCCATTGTAGATTTGGTTTTATGTTTTGGATCATTGTCCTGTTGGAAGATAAATCTCTCTCCCAGTCTCAGGTCTTTTGCAGACTTCAATAGGTTTTCTCCCAGAAGGGTTCAGTATTTGGCTCCACTCATCTTCCCATCAATTTTAACCATCTTCCCTGTCCCTGCTGAAGAAAAGCAAGCCCAAACCATGAGCCTGCCACCACTATGTTTGACAGTGGGGATGGTGTGTTCAGGGTAATGAGGAGTGTTGCTTTTATGTCAAACATATTGTTTTGCATTGTGGCCAAAATGTTTTGATTTCATCAGACCAGAGCACCTTCTTCCATGTTTGGTGTGACTCCAAGGTGGCCTGTGGCAAACTTTAAATGAGACTTTTTATGGATATCTTTGCGAAATGGCTTTTTCCTTGCCACTTTTCCATAAAAGCCAGATTTGTGCAGTGTACAACTGATTGTTGTCTATGGACAGACTCTCCTACCTCAGCTGTCGCTCTCTGCAGTGCATCCAGAGTGATCATGGGTCTCTTGGCTGCATTTCTGATCAGTCTTCTCCTTGTTTGAGGTGAAAGTTTAGCGGAACGGCCGGGTCTTGGTAGATTTGCAGTGGTCTGATACTCTTTCCATTTCAATATGATTGCTTGCCCAGTGCTCCTTGAGATGTTTAAAGCTTGGAAAATCTTTTTGTATCCAAATCCGGCTTCAAACTTCTCCACAACAGTATCTTGAACCTGCCTGGGATGTTCCTTGGTCTTCATGATGCTCTGTGGACTTTAAAACAGAACCCTGAGACTATGACAGAGCAGGTGCATTTATACAGAGACTTGATTAGACACAGGTGGATTCTATTTATCATCATCAGTCAACATTGGATCATTCAGAGATCCTCAATGAACTTCTGGAGTGAGTTTGCTGCACTGAAAGTAAAGGGGCTAAATAATATTGCATGTCCCAAATTTTTATTTGTTAAAAAACTATAATATCCAATAAATTTAGTTCCATTTCACAATTGTGTCCCACTTGTTGTTGATTCTTGACAAAAAAAATGTAAATTTTATATTTTTATATTTGAAGTCTGAAATGTGGTAAAAGGTTGAAAAGTTCAAGGGGGCCGAATATTTTCACAAGGCACTGTATATCAGGCTGCAGCAGCTGCATGAGATGTTCCACTGTGCAACTCAAGTCTGACAAGAAAATAAGTTTCAAGACTTGTCCCGCAGATTAAATATTTTCCCCACTTTTGTACTCTTACCAGGCTGAGTGGTGTATTTAGTGGTGGGACCTGTGGGAGTGGTCTGTTTGAAGCAATGGATGGAGATGGGCTGGTCAACAATGAAGAGTTTGCTGATAACCTCCCATTCACTGGGCCAGAGCAGAGCGATGCTGTGCAGGACAAACCAAACTTCATGAGCCGACATTCAGGTTATCTATGAAATTTTTTTGACATTAGAAAGTAATCAGTCTCCTAATAAACGTCTTAAATGTTGCTTGGAATTGTACTTTTTTTGGGTCATGCATTCTTCCAATTCCAAAGTGTCCATTTTAAGTTACTTACAAATAGTTAATATATATTTCAAAAAGCATAATAGTCAGACATTGTGAAGTAGTGCGATTAACATAAAACGGAAAAAAGAAAACAGAAAAACTGTGACAAAGTACTGTCCTTTTGTCAAGGGTAATTGAGTGTTTCAAAAGCATGATAGTCAGGATTGAGCAAAGTGTTGCTCTATTAAGATTTTTTCAGCATGTTTAGAGGTGTCAGTAGTGCATAGGGCATGGAGTTTAATGCTTTGGATCCCCTCCGGAATAAGACTTGTAGTGACTTGGATGTGATGTTTTCATCTCTTACTGACCCGATGACACATCAGAATCAGAATCAAAAATCACAAATAAGCTTTATTGGACAAGGATGTAACAAGACACAAATTTGTCACCGGTACTTTGTGTCGCCCGAATGTGACATAAATGTTGAGTACAAAGAACAATAGTTTTTTTTTTTTATGTATTGTGTTTTCTGAAGACCTCACATTTGTGAAGTTGTGCAAGCTTGCAGTCTTCTAGCATATAGAGCAGGGCTGCCCAGACGTTATCACCTCAAGATCTACTTTCAAGCAGCCAGCCTCTCACGGGATAGTGATGATAATCCTCCCAAACCGTTTTAAGGTTAATGTTATATTCCCGCCGATATTTAAAATAGAGAATTAGCCTTTTGTGCACTATGCTTTCATCCTAGATCAGGCTGTGTCAAGGTGGAATTTTAACATTACACGCCCTCTCATCCTGCACTTTCTACTTTGGCTTCAGACCAGAACTTTCCCACTCGGAAAAGAGAAAATCTCGTCCAGTTCGATTTTGGACTCATCTGATCACAAAACCTTCACCCATGACTCCTCTGTATCATCCAAATGGTCATTGGAAAATTTAAGACTGGCCTTGACGTGTGCTGGTTTAAGCAGAGGAACCTTCTGTGCCATGCACGATTTCACATCATGACGTCTTAGTGTATCACCAACAGTCACCTTGGAAATGGTGGTCCAAGCTCTTTTCAGGTCATTGAGTAACTCCTGTCGTGTAGTCCTGGGCTGATGCCTCACCTTTCTAAGGATCATTGAGCTCCCACGAGTGAATATCTTGCAAGGGGCTCCACTCCGATTGAGATTGACGATCATGTTTAGCTTCTTCCACTTTGTAATGATTGCTCCAACAATGGACTTTTTTTTTTCCCCCACCAAGCGACTTAGCAATTTCTCCATAGCCCTTTCCAGCCGTGTGGAGTTGTACAACTTTGTCTCTGGTGTCTTTAGACAGCTCTTTGGTCTTGGCCATGTTACAAGTTTGAGTCTTACTGATTGTATGGGGTGGGCAGGTGTCTTTATAAAGCTAACGACCTCACACAGCTGTATCTCATTTAAGATAATACATGGAGTGGAAGTGGACTTTTAAAGACGGACTAACGGGTCTTTGACGGTCAGAATTCTAGCTGATAGATGTTCATATACTTATTTGCAGCTGTATCACACAAATGGTTTAAAAAAAAAAAAAAATCATACATTGTGATTTCTGGATTTTTTTTTTTTTTTTTAGATTATCTCTCTCACAGTCTTCATGCAGCTATGATGATAATTTCAAACCCCTCCATGATCTTTTTTTAGTGGGAGAACTTGCAATATAGCAGTGTGTTCAAATACTTATTTTCTTCACTGTAGGTTCCCTCGCTGTCGAGGTGTTCAAGGATGAAATGCAGACCCTTGTTGAGTGCATCATCTGAAGATCTGAGCTCAGTACGCTAACTGAAGTGGGTCTAGCTGGGGACCTGTGACACACTTGAGATGGTTCAGCAAGAGGCGTTCCAGGGACTTCGTGACCACAGATGTCAAGGCAACAGGACTCCAGTCGATTAAACCCGAGATTGGAGATTTCTTGAGGACCAGGATGATTATGGAGCGTTTGAAGCAGGTTGGTACTTCACACAGTCCTCGAAACCTGTTTAAGATCTTTGTGAAGACTCGTCTCCAAAAAAGCCAGGTCGGCTTGCAGTACATTCTATATCACTTTATGGAAGAAAAATAAATAAATAAATAATCGGCGTTTTGGAGCCAATTGGCTGCATCATCGAAGCTCCACCCAGCGACTCTCGCGCTCCCTCCCTACTCCATCACTCTCTGCCATTTTCTACACTGTTAGTGTGTGTGCGTGACAACCTCTCCAGTTGAAAATGCCTCCAAAGCGCCCGTGCTTGAATTTAAAGCTGCCCCCAGGGCACCCAAGCTGAAGAGGAAGATGCAAAAAAATAGCGTGGTGACTGAGGAAGAGGTGGGAGCTGCGTTCGCTTTAGGTGATTGCAAAAAAACGGCCCGGTGACTGAGGAAGAGGAAGCTGATGGATCGCAGAAAAGTAAAACTCTTGGATATGATCAAAGATGGCAGAAGTTATGCTTTTGTGGTGCCATTATCAGGCATGTGATTTGACTTAATGAAAAAATTTAAAAAAATAACCAAGGGTCTGGGGGCTGCAAGAATGATCAAAGGATGATCACCAATTTTAATGTGCAAGTTTTATAAATTGTATTATGAATTAAACATATCTAGTACATTAATAAATAAATGCTATTCTGTTTTCAAAATGTACACAATAAGATCATTCAAGATTTAGGTGCTTACCTTTACCCCCAAAGATTACAAATTCAACTAAGTAAACTACTAGAAGTGAAACTAAATTGAATTCAGATTTCCGTCACGGCATGCAAGCGTGTTTTCATAGCGTGTATATCGTATCCATTCAAAACCATTTTTATTTCTTGTTTTTGTAAATGATGGAAACGCATGAATTTGACAACAATTATCAGGGTTAAATAATAGACATTTTTACAAGTAATCGCTTCTGAACTCTTACCTCATGTCTGACCAAACACACTAAGTCTGTGAGCGCCCACTTTGACCACAGTGAGCAACATCAGATGTATACAGTGTGGTCAGATCAGTGTCATCCATTGAAGTTATATGGCTCATTAAAGATTCAAATTACAGCATTTACGTTCCCATCAGAACATTTTTAGAACAATTTTGTGTTTTTGCAAACCTACAATGGAAATGTCGACAAGCAAAAACATACATTGCAAACCAAACCAAACCAACTTTTTCTTTCGGTTTGTCCTGTCCCATTTGGGGGTTGCCACAGCATGTCATCTTTTTCCATTTAAGGCTATCTCGTGCATCCTCCTCTCTAACACCCACTGTCCTCATGTCCTCCCTCACAACATCCATCAACCTTTTCTTGGTGTTCCTCTCGCTCTTATGCCTGCCAGCTCCATCCTCAGCAATACTCACTCTCTCGCCTCGGAACATGTCCAAACCATCGAAGCCTGCTCTCTCTCACCTTGTCTCAGAAACATCCAACTTTGACTGTCCCTCTAATGAGCGCATTTCTAATCTGTTCTAATCTAACCTGTAAACACCAAGCGAGAACCTCAACATCTTCATTTCTGCTACCATAAATTCTGCTTCCTGTTCCTGGCCGTCTCTAATCCATACATCATGGCTGGCCTCACCATTGTTTTATAAAATTTGCCCTTCATCCAGGCGGACACTCTTCTGACACATAGAACACCAGACACCTTGCGCCAACTGTTCCACCCCGCTCTGACCCATTTCTTCACTTCCTTACCACACTCTCCATTGCTTTGTAATGTTGACGCCAACTATTTGAAGTCGGCCACCTTCACTATGTCTTCTCCCTGGAGCTTAACTCTTCCTCCGCCGCCCCTCTCATTCACACACACATATTCTTTTTTACTACGGCTAATCTTCACTCCACTCCTTTCCAGTGCGTACCTCCAGCTTTCTAACTGTTCCTCCATCTGTTCCCTGCTCGTCTGTCAGCCTATCCATTACTACCGCAAACAGAAAGGGGCTAAGAGCGGAACTCTGGTGCAGTCCCACCTCTACCTTAAATTCTTCTGACACACCAACGGCACATCTTACCGCTGTTCTACCCTCATACCCTACTAGTAAGCTTCTTTCGGCTTGTCCCTTTCGGGGTCGCCACAGCGTGTCATCTCAGATGAACACACAAATGTTACGCCGGATGCCCTTCCTAAAGCAACCCTTCTCAGGGAGTGGAGGCCCCAGTGGGATATGAACCCACAACCCCTGGTGTACCAAACCAGTGCGCTAACCACTGAGCTACATGTCCTGTACTATTCTAACATATTTCTCCACCACGCCAGACTTGCGCATGCAGTATCATAGTTCCTCTCTTGGTACTCTGTCATAGGCTATCTCTAGGTCTACAAAGATACAATGTAGCGCCTTCTGACATTCTCTGCACTTTTCCACGAGCATCCTCAAGGCAAATAGTGCATCTGTGGTACTCTTTCTCGGAATGAAACCATACTGTTGCAGAAACTTACTTCTGTCCTAAGCCTAGCCTCCACTACCCTTTCCCATAACTTCATTGTGTGGCTCATCATCTTCATTCCTCTGGAGTTTCCACAGTTCTGAACATCGCCTTTGTTCTTAAAAATGGGGGCTAGTCTTTTCACCTTCAAGACATTCTTAACCAGGTCTTCTTTTAAAATAACCCCTACTCCATTTCTCTTCCAATCTACTCCATGATAAAACAATTTAAACCCTGCACCTAAACTTCTAGCCTTATTCCCTTTCCATTGCTCTCTTGGATGCACAATATATCAATCTTTCTCCTCATCATCATGTCAACTAACTCCTGAGCGTTTCCTGTCATAGTCCCAACTATAAATTTGAATCGCTTCAAACTTTAATTTATTGTTTTTTAAGCCACAATTTTATCCGTCTGTTTTTCTTGGTGTTAAACTGATTTCTTGCTTGCAGAATATCTGAAGCAATGCAAACAGTTTTAAGGTTAATGTTATGTTGCCCCTATATTTAAAATACAGAATGAGCTTTTTGTGTCCTGTACTGTCTGTGCTTTCATCGTGGATCAGGCTGTGCCAAGGTGGAATTTTAACATTATACACCATCTCATCCTGAACTTTCTATTTTGGCTTCAAAGAAAAAGGAGAAAATCTCATCCAGTTTCATCACTTTTTCTTCTGTTAATCACATACCCCGACATTCATTACTTTTACCATTATCATCGAGAGTAAACATAAGCATCATGTTCAGCTCGTCTTTGCTCTACGTTGGCCAGATTGTGTTGATAAATAAACTTTTGAAAAAATTTAAAAACATTCAAAAATATGATACGAGCTGTCAAGTTTAGCAATTGTGTTGACGGTGTTATGTCCTTTTACAGGGTGTTGGATTAAATGTATTAATTGTGCATAAAGGTATCTCATTTGCGGTCTTGTTTTGCTTTGAATGCTCTTTTGCTATGCTTAATATGCTTAAATTGACCAACGTTTGCTTTGTTTGCTTACGGATGCTTTGTTTACCGATTCACAGTTGCTTTATCACATTTGCTGTGTTTGTTATGTTTCGGACCACCCTAAGGAATTAATAAAGAGGATTTGTCGAGATCTGGCCAGAACGGCTGGAGCTGGTGAGAGAGACACATCCAGCGTTCTCCTCACGAGCAACGGTTCCTCTTGTTGAGGAGGGGGAGCCACACTGGAAGTCATGTAACAGCGGCACACTGGAAGTGATGTTATGACAGTGCATCATGGACATTCGGTGCTACACGAGACATCATGCATTTGCATTGTGACTTTCTGGACTGCAATAAAAAATTTATTTTATTATTGTTTGAAAAGCAACTGAAACCAATATATACATTTTAAAATAGGTATTGTTATCAAAACTACATATAATATTCATCACTTTGATGATAATACGAGTCCAAAAAAGTGAGCGGGGAGTGTTTTATTAAAGCGCAAAGTTATGAAAGTCTTACTAGACATCCCAGTGGTGGCCATATTGCCTGCGACGTCATTTGGAGCTGTCACACTGGGACAGTCGCCAAAGAAAATACGCTGTGCCACCTGCTATGACAGATGAACAAGAGAGATTTTCGGATTTTTCTGATGCCCCTTCTGAGACTAAAGCTCTTTTTGAAGAAGAGAACATCTCAGAAGCAAGTGAAGTGACCACTGCCATATTACCCTATAGTTTTGAGCCGTAGTTGATGATATGCGGATCACTTCTAACTGACAACAGACTCCCCAAGACAGATGAGGAGGACGAGGAACCCGATCAAATATTCAAAATGACTAGCCCATAATTGTT
Source organism: Syngnathoides biaculeatus (assembly GCF_019802595.1). Taxonomy (NCBI): domain Eukaryota; kingdom Metazoa; phylum Chordata; class Actinopteri; order Syngnathiformes; family Syngnathidae; genus Syngnathoides; species Syngnathoides biaculeatus. The sequence continues at coordinate 31,291,269 of NC_084649.1, forward strand.
CGATTTCCTAACCCTTTTACAAATCTTGTGTATGAAGCGTACTCAGGAGGACCCAAACCGGGCATAATAAATATGTCAGGGGTGCCCAGACACCTGTAGCCTGTTAGGGGGAGAGCTGCTTTTTCCTCCCCGCACGCTGCCAATCCACATCCGCGCCGGCGAACGTGCATTGACACATTTAGCACCCCTCACTTACATACTTTATAAATTACTTGTGTGTTGTTACATACTTGGCCATTAAATCGGATCCTGATTCTTTGCACAGATTTGCATAACTCTGAGTAAAAAAAAAAAAAAAAAGTTCCCTGTCAATGTACTCAACATTTTAGTTTTACAAGGACGTTTCCAACTGCCGGAGACAAATTGCTTGTGTTGTTTTAATACTTGACCTTCAAGGCCACACTGTCCTTAGTATTTGCCTGCATATATTTCTGGCCATGCCAGGAAAACAAAATTTCATACTAATTGGAGGTCATAGAAGTTAACCTCTAAAGTTCCCCAGCAGTTGTAAATGCACAGTTCGCCGAAGATATTTGCAAGTGAAGAGAATGAAGTCAAGGGCATGTGTTATTCTCTGAACTGAGAAGGACTCACTGTCGTGTGTCTCCATTGATTAGGGAGTCGTAGGTGAACATGAAGCCTCCATGCGTACAAACCAGAAGGCTGTTTCCCACATTAGACACTGGGGAGGATTTAGTTGGTCTCCTGGAAGGAAGGAAGGAAGGAAGGAAGGAAGGAAGGAAGGAATGGAGGGAGGGAGGGAGGGAGAGAGAGGAAGAAAGAAGAAAGAAAGAAAAAGAAAGAATCAAAGATGGAATGAATGAGGAAAAGAACGCAAGCAAGAAAGGAAGAGGTAAAAAGCAAGAAAGGAAGGAAATAGACAGATACTTTAATCATCCCATGAGGGAAATGTAAAAAAAAAAACACAAAAAACAAATGGCCTGACAGGTATTCAATATAGAGTGGAACCCCCAGTTACGAACGGCCTGGTTTACAAATAATTAGGGTTCTGTCAAAAGTTTAGAAGAAAAATTATCTGTATTTACGTGTTATTTTTGGTTTGCGAACGGTCTTAGAATGGACAAACAGAAAGCGTCATACTGTGTTTCTACTGGAGTAGCATGTTCATCAGTGGCTCCAAGCATAATGCATTCCTGTTAGGTGAAAACTACTCTGCTCCTCTGCGTAAGGCGTAAATGTTACACTTGCATTGTAGGTGGAAGTTCTGTCTCTGTATCCTACATCACACATCAATAGCGTGATTACTTTGGCAAAAAACAAAAAGTTTTTCTCCCTTCAAAAAAAATGTCATTTATTGAATTGCAGGATCTTGCTATGCCGTCAAAATGGCTCTTCATGCAGGTGTTCGCAAGGCAGAAGTTGCGCCCACACACATTTAGCCATTTACGGATGTGATTACAGGTAGCTGCTGTGTGTACTTTATGAATGAACATGGATGTAGATAAAGTCCATTTCTGCCAGTTTAAAAAATAAAATATTTGTTTTTCTTTTCAAGCAGTGTAGGAATCTGATTTCCGGTCACATCTACAGTATATAAATAAAGGGCCTTCTGGAAAGAGGTGAGACAGGCTCTAGATGGACAAGACTGGAATATGACTACCAAGGTATTCAGAGAGGGAGGCAGGAGAGTACATGGGGTGTCTGTCGTCTTTTAGGAAAGGGGAGAAGGAGAGTTGGTGTTGGAACCCCAAAATACAAGAAGTCATCCAAGGTAAGAGATTAGAGAAGAAGTGGCGCAAGGAATACATTGGGATGCGTCGTAGGGCAACAGTAGAGGTGGCGAAGGCTAAACAAGAGGCATATGACGACATGTACTCTAGGCTGGAGACAAAAGGAGGAGAAAAGGAGCTCTACAGGTTGGCCAGACAGAGGGATAGCGACGGGATATATGTGCAGCAAGTAAAAGTGATTAAGGATAGCGATGGGAATATGTTAACTGGTGCCAGTAGTGTGCTAAGTACTGTAGATGGAAAGAGTACTTTGAGAAGTTAATGAATGAAGAAAATGGGAGAGAAAGTAGAGTAGAAGAGGCAAGTGTGAATGACCGTGAAATGGCATTGATTAGTATGGGAGAAGTTAGAAGGGCACTGAACAGAATGAATAATGGAAAGACAGTTAGTCCGGATGACATACCAGTGGGGGTATGGAATCAATTTGGTGAGTTGGCTGTGGAGTTTTTGACCAACTTATTCAATAGAAGATGCCTGAAGAATGGAGGAAAAGTATGCTAGTCCCCATTTTTAAGAACAAAGGTGATGTTCAGAACTGTGGAAACTACAGTGGAAAAAAGATGAGCCACACAATGAAGTTATGGGAAAAAGTAGTGAAGGCTAGACTCAGGACAGAAGTAAGTATCTGCAAGCAACAGAATGGTTTCATGCCTAGAAAGAGTACCACAGATGCACTATTTGCCTTGAGGATGCTTGTGGAGAAGTACAGAGGAGGTCAGAAGGAGCTACATTGTATCTTTGTAGACCTAGAGAAAGCCTATGACAGAGTACCAAGAGAGGAACTTTGGTGCTGCACGCGCAAGTCTGGTGTGGCAGAGAAATATGTTAGAATAGTACAGTACATATGAATTTTGGGGAGAGTCTTCCTTTAAACGGTAATGTGAAGTCCCACCGAAATATTTTTTCTGAACAAAAAAAGGGAACTTTTCCTGAATCCGTTTGTTGCGCCAAGTTCAATCAAATTAGAAAAGAAATATAAAAAAAAAATCTGCATCGGAATTTTCCCAAGTTTTTATGTTAGTGCACTTTTCAATGAGGAGTCCTACTCCTCTTTCTTAACCTCCGTTAGTTAATGAGTAATACAAAGTTATGGTTCTTTTGTGTTTTATTTTTGATAGTGCATTATCACTTATGCAGTATATTGCACTGTTTTTATATATCGCACTGATTAAGAAGCTAAGCACATCATTTTGGGGCTGGATTATTTGGATTTGTAATCATTTCAAAAGGCCTTAGCTTGGTTTAAGAATATTTTGGGCTACAAATGGGGTCATGGAATGAATTAAGTTTGTAACCCTAGGTTCTGCACATTATAAAGGCTCAATCTTTCTGACAGTTGTTACACTGAACGTAAATATGACTGTAGAGTCACACAGAATACCAGTTTGTTTCTTTTGCAACGAGGAAAAAAAAATACCTGATAAATTTTCGCCACTCATCCACAAAAAACAGAGGAACAACATAAAGTATGTCTGTGTCCTGGAGAGACAAAGCACAAAAGATTTATTAATCAATGCCAGCACATTGATATTGCAGTGTTTAATTTCATAATGTGTTACTTACTACCTCAGGCCACTTGGTGAGAATTGGTCGGTTCTTCTCATGAAAGAGGTTGAGAAGCTGGTTCTTCTGGTCCAGAGCCATCATCTTACTCACAGCCTCATTGTCCTTTTCTTCCTGTTCCAGTGTCTGAACAAGCAGTTATGAAATGTTTGGATTCTGCTTCACTCCATGATAGACTTAACACAGAACTGGTAATGGTGAGGCGAAGAGCGCTATCATTTTGCCCTGAAGTAAGGACATTAGGAAATTTGAAAACATTCCCAGAGCCGCCGTACTACAGAAATTCATTATAGGAACATTTAGTCTGAATTTCCATAATTCCAAAATTTTGCAAAAAACATTACCACAAAACAGTTATTGCAGTATATTATGTAAAAGGATAATACTGATAATACAGATGATACTGTTCAATTGCAGAACATAATCACATCTCTTTGATCATAATTAATCATTAATAAACTATGGTTCTACATTTGTAATTTTTACATTTTTATTGCATTAACCTTGTAATGACAAATGCAGTTGCAACCTGACTCCAAGTACAAGAGACTAAAGACGTGCCAACATAAAAAATAACTCTGGTATAAACAAATAAAAACTGAAAACCCTATTATATAAATCACTATCGTTAAGTCTATTAAATCAAATTAATCACTGCAATATTCAATTAAAATAGCACTATTTTGCAAACAAGCATATAATATTGCAGAAAGACTGAATTGGATAGTTTATGCTTGGACAATAGTTTATTATGTGAATATACTTGTGTAGAAATCTCTTGGATGCTATTTAGATTGCCTTGTGAAAATATTCGGCTCAAACTTTTCAACCTTTTGCCATATTTCAGGCTTCAAATATAAAGATATAAATATAATATTTTTTTCGTCCAGAATCAACAACAAGTGGGACACAATCGTGAAGTGGGACGAAATGTTTTGGATATTTGTATGTATATATATATATATATATATATATATAATATATATATATATATATATATATATTATATATATATATATATATATATATATATATAAAGAATATATTTGAATATATACTTTTTTAACAAATAAAAACCTAAAAAGTGGGGTGTGCAATATTATTCAGCCCCTCTACCTTCAGTGCAGAAAACTCACTCCAGAAGTTCAGTTATGATCTCTGAATGATCCAATGTTGACTGATGATGATAAATAGAATACACCTGTGTGTAATCGAGTCTTCGTACAAATGCACCTTCTCTGTGATAGTCTCAGGGCTCTGTTTAAATTGCAGAGAGCCTCATGAAGACCAAGGAACACACTAGGCAGGTCCGAGATACTGTTGTGGAGACGTTTAAAGCCGGATTTGGATACAAAATGTTTCCCAAGCTTTAAACATCTCAAGGAACACGGTGCAAGCAATCATATTGAAATGGAAAGAGTATCAGACCACTGAAAATCTACCAAGACCCAGCCGTCCCTCTCAACTTTCACCTCGAACAATGATGCAGAGATGCAGCAAAGAGGCCCATGATCATTCTGGATGAGCTGCAGAGATCTACAGCTGAGGTGGGAGAGTCTGTCCATAGGACAACAATCAGTAGTACACTGGACAAATCTGGCATTTATGGAAGAGTGGCAAGAAGAAAGCCATTTCTCAAAGATATCCATAAAAACTCTCGTTTAAAGTTTGCCACAAGCCACCTGGGAGACACATCAAATATGTGGAAAAAGGTGCTCTGGTCAGATGAAACCAAAATCGAACTTTTTGGCCACAATTTGGCATGAAAGTAACACAGCTCGTTACTCTGAAGACACCATCCCCACTGTCAAACATGCTGGTGGCAGCCTCATGGTTCTCTCCATCCAACCTCACTGAGCTCAAGCTGTTTTGCAAGGAAGAATGGGCAAGAATTTCAGTCTCTTGATGTGCGAAACTGAGAGAGACATACCCCGAGCAACTTGCAAATGTAATTGCAGCAAAAGGTGGCACTACAAAGTATGAATGCTAGGGGGCCGAATAATAATGGCTATGGCAACTGAGGTTTTTATTTGTTAAAAAAGTATAAAATATCCATTACATTTTGTTCCACTTCACAATTGCGTCCCACTTGTTGTTGATTCTTGACAAAAACATTTCAATTTTATATCTTTATGTTTGACGCCAGAAATGTGGCGAAAGGTTGAAATGTTCAAGGGGGCAGAATACTTTCACAAGGCACTGTATTATTAGCCACTGTGTTATATGACAAATATTTTTTTATAATTATATGCCCCCTCCTCGAGCCGTCACCTAATCGTGGTGTAGGGGTTTGTGTGTCTCGATGATCTGAGGAGCTAAGTTGTCTGGGGCTTCGTGCCCTTGGTAGGGTCACCCATGGCAAACAGGTCCTAGGTGAAGGACCAGACCCACAAAACCCCTATGATGACTACAAAAACTGGATCTTGGTTTCCCTTGCCCGGACGCGGGTCACCACTCTGGAGCCAGGCCTGGAGATGGGGCTCGAAGGGGAGCACTTGGTGGCCGGGCCTGCACCCACTGGGCTCGGCCGGGCACAGCCCGAAAGGGTAACGTGGGTCCCCCTTCCAATGGGCTCACCACCTGTGAGAGGGTCCATAGGGGTCGGGTGTAATGTGAGTTGGGCGGTGGCCAAAGGTGGGGACCTTGGCGATCCGACATGGAATTTCACCTCTTTGGCAGGGAAGAAGCCCGAGTTGGTGCGTGAGATCAAGATGTTCCAACTAGATATAGTCGGACTTGCCTCTATGCACCACTTGGGCTCTGGCACTACTGCTCTTTGAGAGGGGTTGGACTCTGTCCACTCTAGAGTTGCTTATACTTATACTTATTGCCCCCCGGCTCAGGGCTTGTACGTTGGGGTTTACCCCAGTGGATGAGAGGGTAGCCTCCCTGCGCCTGCAGGTAGGGGGATGGGTCCTGACTGTTGTTTGTGCTTGTGCACCAAACAGCAGTATCCACCCATTTTGGAGTCCTTAGACAGGGTTCATACTCAGTTTGACCCAAAAAATTTAAGGGCTTTTTAGGGGCATTCTTAAAAAAAATTTTGAGCAGACATGGAAAAAATTTAGGGCCGACACGGAAAATTTAGGGCCATCGTGGGAAATTAATACTCACCCAATGGTGCCATCAACCGTTCTTTGTTCATCAAATGTTCCAGTACCTCAGTAACTGTGACAGTGATCACCTGTCGCCCCTTGTGGTAGTTCGCATTGATATGACCCTTGTCAATGTCTTCACATAACAGTCTACAAAAAACATATTCAAACTACAATTGCAACTATATACACAAATGTCTTCGACTGATGTCTGTCTCAGCACCCCTATTCTGGCTCCTTGAGCCTACCCAGTACCTCCTCTATTTGTTGTTGCAGAGGTGCCAAAGTGTCTCTCTTGTCCTTTGCTCTGCCTCTGAGTGCATTGGCCTCTGTGATAAACCTCAGATTCCTCTTTTCTTCTGCCTCCTCACACAGCCTGTCAGCCTTCTCAATAAGCGTAGATATGTCAGTATTCTGGCTTTTTGGGGTTTGAGGCAGTAGAGATGAAAAGTGGGCAGCGATGCCAAATGAAGCCAGGTACGAAGTCTTCCTTTCCCCACAGTGGTAGTTTTTAGCAATGTCACTGTCTGGAAACATGACTGCACTTTGGAATTATTTTCACAAGATTTGTAACTGTAATGGCTGCAGATCACCTTTAAAGTCCACACGATCTCTGCCTTTAATGAGTCCGTCTTTGTGTATTAAACTACGTTAATAAAACCTGACTTCCGGCTGGTTGAAGTCGATGACTGGACAACTGTAAGTGCGCATGCACTGCCAGTACCACTGCCTGAAGTTGATGCTTCACTATCTTGATATTTTAGAAACAGATTCATACCAACGGAAGATGAGTTTTCGCCAAATCAGCGTGTGTCCTGTTTTTCCCGGTGCGACTCCAGCACTTTGACGCCCATCTTTTCAAGCTGGTAACTCTGCTTGCACAGATGGCAGTAAAACATGTGCCGATCTTTTGGATCTCGACGAACCCAGCTCCCGAACTCCTTACTTTCAACCCAAGCATATTGAAAAATGATACAAGTTGGATCGCTGAAAAAAACTACGCTATGTCGTAACGAAGACGAAGTGAAATGCCGACTCACGGAAACAAACAATGGAATATCGACAAGATGGCGACTAGTTGTCAACACGGTGACTTCCGTTGACAATTTCCATCTGTTTTGGACGCCAGACGGATTGCTATTTTTTTGGGGGAGGATTTTGGCGGTCGAGGTCCTCCCCTTTGATTTTTTTTAATTTAAGGCCTTTTTAGGGGCTTGACCGGTTTTCGGGGATTTTTAAGAACTTTCAGGAGCCCCTAAATGCACCTTCAAAAATTTAGGGGTTTTTAGGGACTTTTAGGGCGGCGTGCGAAACCTGTTAGAGAGAGTGCTAGAGAGTGCCCCCTCCGGCGACGCCATCATTCTACTGGGGGAATTCAATGCCCACATGGGCAAAGACAGTGAGACCTGGAAGGGTGTGATTGAAACACCCCCCCCCCCCCCATCAGAACTAGAGTGGTGTTCTGTTGTTGGACTTCATGGATTGTCCATAACAAACACAATGTTCAGGCATAAGGGCGTTCACATGTCAACTTGGCACCAGGACACCCTCGGTCGCAGTTTGGTGATCGACTTTGTGGTCATATCATCGAACTTGCGACCGCATGTCTTGGACACTCGGGTGAAGAGAGGGGCGGACCTGTCAACTGATCACCACCTGGTGGTGAGTTGGCTCTGATGGTGGGGAAGATCCCAGTCCAACGTGGCAGGCCCAAACGTATTGTGAGGGTCTGCTGGTAACAGCTGGCAGATTCCCCTGTCAGAAGGAATTTCAACTCCCACCTAACTCACGAGGAAACTGAGTCTGGGTGCTCTGAGGTGGGCTCTTCTATCTCTCGGGTTGAGGTCAACGAGGTGGTTAAAAGCTCCTGGGTGGCAGGGCCCTGGGGATGGATAAGATTCGCACAGAGGTCATAAAGGCTCTGGATGTTGTGGGGCTGTACTGGTTAACACGCCTCTGCAACATCGCATGGACATTGGGGACAGTGCCTCTGGATTGACAGACTGCGGTGTTGGTCCCCCTTTTCAAGAAGGGTGACCGGAGGGTGTGTTCCAACTATAGAGGGATCACACTCCTCAGCCTCCCTGGTAAGGTCTACTCAGTAGGACTGGAGAGGAGGGTCCGTCGGGACGTCGAGTCTCGGATTCAGGAGAAGCAATGTGGTTTTCGTCCTGGCCGTGGAACGGTGGACCAGCTCAACACCCTCGGCAGGATCCTTGAGGGTGTATGGGAGTTCGCCTAACCAGTTTACATTTGTTTTGTGGACTTGGAGAAGGCATTCGACCGTGGCCCTCGGGGACTCCTGTGGGGGGTTCTTCGGGAGTATGGGTACCGAATCCACTAATACGAGCTGTTCGGTCCCTGTACGACCGCTGTCAGTTTGGTCCGTATCGACGGCAATAAGTCTGACTCGTTTCCGGTGAGAGTTGGACTCTGCCAAGGCTGCCTTTTGTCACCGATTTTGTTCAGAACTTTTTTAGAGAGAATTTCTAGGCGCAGCCGAGGCATAGAGGGTGTCCAGTTTGGTGGCCTCAGCATCTCATCTCTGCTTTTTGCAGATGATGTGGTTATGGTGGCTTCATCAAGCCATGATCTCAAAATCTCAGTGGAGCGATTCGCAGCCGAGTGTAAAGTGGCTGGGATGAGAATCAGCACATCCAAATCCGAGACTATGGTCCTCAGTCGGAAAAGGGTGGTGTGCCCTCTCCAGGTCGAGGATGCGATCCTTCCCCAAGTGGAGGACTTCAAGTATGTTGGGGTCTTGTTCACGAGTGAGAGAAGAATGGAGCGGGAGATTGAGAGACAGATCGGTGCAACGTCTGCAGTGATGCGGACTTTGTATCGGTCCGTTGTGGTAAAGAGGGAGCTAAGTCGAAAGGCAAAGCTCTCAATTTACCAGTCGATCTACGTTCCTAACCTCACCATGGGCATGAGCTGTGGGTAGTGACCGAAAGAACAAGATCCCGGATACAAGCGGCCGAAACGAGTTTCCTCCGCAGGGTGTCCGGGCTCTTCCTTAGAGATAGGGTGAGAAGCTCGGTCATCCGGGAGGGGCTCAGTGTCGAGCCGCTACTCCTCCGCATTGAGAGGAGCCAGATGAGGTGGCTGGGGCAACTGAGTCGGATGCCTCCCGGACGCCTCCCTGGTGAGGTGTCCCGGGCATGTCCAACCAGAAAGAGAGCCCGAGGACGACCAAGAACACGCTGGAGAGACTATGTCTCTCGGCTGGCTTGGGAAGACCCCAGGATCCCTCCGGAAGAGCTGGAAGAAGTGCCTGGGGAAAGGGAAGTCTGGGTATCCTCCTGAAGCTACTTCCCCCGCGACCCGACCCGGAAAAGCGGTAGTTAATGGATGGATAATTACATGCTTTTAAATTGACCAATTCTCAGATTCTCCAGTGAGGTATTCATTTCTGGTTCAGAGGCCGTCTTGTGAGGGTGTGAATTATTTTCCATTTTTATCTTCAGACACATGTTCATTTGCTTATTTTGTTGTTCAAACTTGGTTACTCTCTGCAAAAATGAAGTTTCAGCTTCCAGATTCTACTGTATCAACCTATTATTCAGTGTTTTACGACTTCGTGAAATGAAAGCTAAGAAATTACAGTCATGGTTTTTCCTACCCACTAACTTCGTGATAAATAATGAGTAAAAAATGGTGGCACGGTGGCATGTTCTCCGCCTGCCTGCATGGGTTTTCTCCGGGCAATGTGGTTTCCTCCCACATTACCTAAACATACATGGCTGGTTAATGGACTCAAATGCCTGTAGGTGTGAATGAGAGTGTGACTGGTTGTTTATGTGAATGACTCCTGTGACCCTTGTGGGGATAAGCGGTTCAGATATTAAATGGATGGGTTCATGTGTAAAAAACATGCTAAGAAGTCTATGTAGTTAATTCACTACCATGGAGGCAATGATGAGCGACTTATCCTTCACAGTTTGCTAGCCATGAGGCTTAAAAAAAAACAAACTTGGCCCCAATGTTTTTAAGCAATATAGTATTTATTTAATCAGATTTATTTAAGAAACTTTCATCTCCATGACTGGACACCACTGGTGTTGGGGGGGGGGGGTCTGTTATTAACTAGTGCGAGATGTCGTCCAGAAAGTTTGGTGTCACAGTAAAAGGTCTGAATATTTATGGTTACGTGATATTTTAGTTTTTCTATTTTAATAAATCTGCAAAACTTTCAACATTTTTTTTTTTTTTTTTTTTTTGAGAAAAACCTCAAGAGTGCTCAGGACATCAGACTGGACCGAAAGTTCGACTTCCAGAAAGCAAGACCCTAAGCACACACCTAAAATAAAGTGGCTTTAGAACAAAGTGTTCTTGAATTGCCCAGTCAGAGCCCTGACGTAAACCCCATTGAGCATCTCTGGACACACCCGAAAATTGCTGTCCACCAATGTTCACCATCCAACCAGACAGAACTGGAGAGATTTCGCAAGGAGGAATGGCAGCGGATCCCCAAATTCCGAGGAACTTAAAGGTTTCAACAGTTGACAGTACAGTTGGACAGCGTGATGAAGGATGCCTCCCGAAGTCAACACTGATCTCTACAGTCTTTAGTCTTCAAGCTGTTTTGGGAACACGAAACCTCCAGTCTCGCCACTTCCTGTCCAAACGCGAACTCGTCGCCATCTTTGATGATGCGGACTTCAAGAGTTTGACAGCTGGGACTATTTCTGCAGTCCTTTATGTAGAGAGAAGAGCAGCGGGGAGAGGACACAACCATTTGCTGCCCCGGTGGAGATGGGTCATGTGGATGAGGTGGTGTCCCCTACCCTCACCTGCAGTGTCCTGCCTGTTACAGTGAAGAAAATAAGTATTTGAACACCCTGCTACATTGCAAGTTCTCCCACTTAGAAATCATGGAGGGGTCTGGAATTTTCATCGTAGCTGCATGTCCACTGTGAGAGAGAGAATTAAAAAGAAAAATCCAGAAATCACAATGTATGATTTTTTTAACGATTTATTTGTGTGATACAGCTGCAAATAAGTATTTGAACACCTGTCTATAAGCTAAAATTCTGACGCTCAAAGACCTGTTAGTGCGCCTTTGAAAGTCCACCTCCACTCCATGTATTATCCTGAATCAGATGCACCTGTGTGAGGTCGCTAGCTGCATAAAGACACCTGTCCACCCGATACAATCAGTAAGACTCAAACTTGTAACATGGCCAAGACCAAAGAGGTGTCCAAAGACACCAGAGACAAATTGCACAACTCCACACGGCTGGAAAGGGCTACAGAGAAATTGCCAAGCAGCTTGGTGGAAAAAGGTCCACTGTTGGAGCAAATCATTAAAAAATGGAAGCTAAACATGATGGACAATCTCAATTGGAGTGGAGCCCCATGCAATATATCACTTCGTGGGGTCTCAATGATCCTTAGAAAGGTGACAAATCATCCCAGGACGACACGACAGGACTTGGTCAATGACCTGAAAAGAGCTGGGATCACCGTTTCCAAGGAAAATTGAACTTTTTGGTCATAATTCCACTGACCGTGTTTGGAGGGGATGTTTTTCTGCACATGGGACAGGACGACTGCACTGTTTTAAAAAGAGGATGACCGCGGCCATATATTGTGAGATTTTGGGAAACAACCTCTTTCCCTCAGTCAGAGCATTGAAGGTGGGTCGTGGCTGCGTCTTTCAACATGACAATGACCCTAAGCACACAGCCAGGAAAACCAAGGAGTGGGTCCGTAAGAACCATATCAAGGTTCTGGCGTGGCCTACCCTGTCTCCAGACCTAAACCCAATAGAAAATCTTTGGCGGGAGCTGAAACTCTGTTTGTCAGCGACAGCCCAGAAACCCGTCTGATCTGGAGAGGATCTGTGTGGAGGAGTGGGCCAAAATCTTTCCTGCAGTGTGTGCAATCCTGGTGAACAACTACAAGAAACGTTTGACCTCTATAATTGCAAACAAAGACTAGCTGGCTTTGAGGCAGTAGAGATGAAAAGTGGGCAGCGATGCCAAATGTAGCCAGGTACAAATTCTTCCTTTCCCCACAGTGGTAGCAATGTCACTGTCTGTGAACATGACTGCAAACACTTTCGAATTATTTTCACAAGATTTGTAACTGTAATGGTTGCAGATCACTTTTAAAGTCCACACGATCTCTGCCTTTAACGAGTCCATCTTCGTGTACGTTCATAAAGCCTGACTTCCGGCTGGTTGAAGTCGATGACTGGACAACTGTAAGTGTGCATGCACTGCTAGTACCACTGCCTGAAGTTGATGCTTCACTATCTTGATATTTTAGAAACAGATTCATACCAACCATATGTGCGTTCATCTGAGATGACACGCTGTGGCGACCCTGAATGGGACAAGCCGAAAGTAACTTACTATTCATACCAACGGAAGATCAGCGTGTCTCCTGTTTTTCCGGTGCGACTCCAGCACTTTGACGCTCATCTTTTCAAGCTGGTAACTCTGCTTGCACAGATGGCAGTAAAACATGTGCCGATCTTTTGGATCTCGACGAACCCAGCTCCCAAACTCCTTACTTTCAACCAAAGCTTCTTGAAAAATGCACTTCCCCATGATACAAGTTGGATCGATGAAAGAACTACGCTACGTCGTAACGAAGATGAAGTGAAATGCCTACTTACGGAAACAAACAATGGAATATCGACAAGATGGCGACAAGTTGTCAACACGGTGACTTCCGTTGACAATTTCCGGCTGTTTTGGACGCCAGACGGATCGCTATTTTTTTTTTAGGGAAAATTTTGGCGGTAGAGGTCCTCACTTTGATTTTTTTTAATTTAAGGCCTTTTTTAGGGGCTTGACCGGTTTTCGCTGATTTTTAAGGACTTTCAGGAGCCCCTAAATGCACCTTCGAAAATTTAGGGGTTTTTAAGGACTTTTAGGGCCGCATGCGAACCCTGTTGAAGGAGAGGAGTTTGGGGATGATGGTGTTGAATGCAAAGTTTAACTCCATTACCAGGATCCTCGCATAGGTCCCCACACTGTTGAGGTGCTCTAGGCTGAAGTGCAGTCCCATGCTCACAGCATCACATGCTGACCCGTTTACTAAGAAGACAAACTGCAGTGTGTCCAGTAGAGGACCTGTGACACTCTTGAGGTAGTCCAATACAAGGTGTTCAAAGGACTTCATGACCATAGACGTTGAAGCGACAGGCCTGTAGTCAATCAGCCCCGACATAAATTTCTTGGGAACTGGGATTATGGTGGACCGTTTGAAGTAGGATGGCACTTTGCACAGTTCCAGAGACCTGCAAGGTTGGGCCCACCGGTTTGTTAATCTTTTAAGATTGTAAAATGTATCTCACATCCTGTCAGTGGATGATCAGTCCAGAGGTCAGAAGTGTTGAAGTGGACATTACGGAATGGTGGGTGTAGGGTGTGAAAGTGTCGTTTTCAAATCTACTGTGAAAGCTGTTCAGGTCATCAGCTAGCCTACTACTTGTATTATTCTCTATTTGGGGAAGACATTGCTTGTAATTAGTTAGCGATTTTAATGCATGCCATACTGATTTGGAGTCATTAGCACTCAACAGTTTTTCAGCTTTGCTGCATAATCACTCTTTGCAATGTTAATGTCTTTAGCAGGCTGGTTTCTTGTGCAATTGTTCAGGGACCTAACACCGCTACGATATATAACCTTAACCTATAACCTGCCAAAGCTGCTCAGGTTTGGCAGTAAACTTTTGCTTGTTATTGAATGTGAGAAAAGTTTTTGTTGGTGCAGACATTACAGAAACCGCCATATGATGTAATCGCATCGTATATTCATCTACCTTGCTCGTTAGTCTGTGTCGTAAAAACAACTTTGAAGTCGTAGTTTTGCCTTGTTGGTTCACATTTTCACAGATTTTACCGAAGGCTTCTCGTATTTAAGTACATGCCTGTATGTACAGTAGGTATTAGATAGATTAAGAAGTGATCAGATGAGCCATGGGCAGTGGGAGAAATGGCACAATAAAAGCAAGGCAGTTAAATGAAAGAAAATGAGAGGAAATAAGAGTTGTGTTCACTTACCAGACACTGTGGGCAGGGACCTTGGTCTTGGGTAAATTCTTGGGCTTTGGGGAAGTATGTTCTAAGCTTTGTCCAAACTTCAGAAGAGACCAGTTTACGTTCCGTGTCCAGAATACTCAAACCTCCTGATGTGGCAAAAACGGTTGCCATACATTAACCCATGTCACATAAAAGTAACCTTGGAGTTTGTACGCGTGTAGATTGTACATGCTAGGTCAGAGATCGGCAACTCAAAATGTTGAAAGAGCCATGTTGGACCAAAAATACAAAAAACAAATCTGTCTGGAGCCTCAAAAAAATAAAAGCCTCATATAAGCCTTACGGTGAAGGCAATACATGCTGTATGTCTCACTATCCAAATGACATAATGAACATTCACGATTCAGTGTTTATTTTTCCTGCAGCGCTTCCTGGTGGGAATGACGTACCACGTGACAACTATGCTGTACGATGGTGTTTCAAGTTTTACTTTCATTATTGATGCATTATGTTGTGCTGCAGTGATAAAAATTGTAGAAATACGAGAATTTTTTGTCATTATTATTTTGATTAAAAAAAAAGATAATGGAAAATTCCTCCTGTAATTTTAGACCTCCCCATGGATATTAACATGCAGCCTGCAAATATAAAAATAAAACAGCAGCCATTCAAAAAGGTAAAGTATCTGAAATTAAAATAATAGTTTAAGTTTGATTTCTGTGCATTATCTTCAGTTTTCGGCGAATAGTAAGACAGGCACTGGCCACACCGAGCTCAAAGAACTACGTGTTGGAGGTTATGACGCAATCTTTGTTGACAGAAATGTTCACATTTAATACTGAGTCGATACATTTTTACAGCCTTAGAAAATGTTAAAAATGTTTGGGTCATGTTTCTCCTTCTACATAAATCACATTGAAACGAAAAATATATTTTTCTTCCTCATCTTTTTCCATTTTCATACATTTTTGTAAAAGCTCCCGTGAAAGAGCCGCATGCGGCTCTGGAGCTGCGGGGCGGACCGCTGTGCTAGGTGAACATACCATGACTGCAGACAAGGTCCTCATTGAACATCTTCATCTCCTCCTCGTTGCCCTCTGAGAGCTCAGGGCCGCAATCTAAAAGTAAACAACAACTGAATTCATGTTAAAATAGAATACAGTGACACCCACACTAATTCCAAAGGTCTCTGAATAAGTGCCCAAGATTTTCCACATTTCATATTCCAGTCATTCCTTGCCATATCCCATTTACGTGTTGCCCTCCCACTACTTCCTTACCATCTCAAACCTACTGTTGTACAAGTCGTTTAGTAGCAGCAGAGTGGGTGACTGAATGTGCACTACCCAGCTACAGAGGCACCTAAACAGAGATATTACTGCAGAAAGGCAATTAAATCATTATCAATATTTTCTGGTCAAAAATCTGTGGAATACCTGAAAGTAAAAAATTGCACTTCCATAACATAGTATCAACTTTCTCCCAAATGACCTAATGTTCTGTATGTCTTCTTCCTGATTACCATTTTATCTTTTTGATAATTGTGTAGTTATATATGTACCTCAACGCTACAAAACTATGAGAAGCCCAGTGACTTTAACCTAAACCTCACAATCTTTAGAAAATATAAAATAAATATCAGGGTGGTCTAGAACATACCATCCCGCGAAAAAAACGGGACTACTGCATATATTGGTCAGACATGCAAAACCCAAAGGCATGAAAAAGGAAACCCCCCCCCCAAAAAAAAAATGTTAGGATGCCCCCAGACCCCATAGAGAACTGCTATTTATTTTAAGAAATGTAAGAATCTTGAAGATTCTGAAGAGTAAAATAAGGCAAAAGAAAAAAATGTCACGCAGATGAACTTACACTGCTCACGTTCCCTCATTTATCGGGTATAATGCTGAGTTCAATAATCAACATTGTGGTCGTGTCATCGAATTAGTGGGAGTATGTGTTGACACGTCTCCGTATGACACGTGGGTGAAGACAAGGGTCGGAGCTGTCAAGTGATCACCATCTGCTGGTGAGTTCACTCCAATGTTGGGGGAAGATGCCGATGTGGCAGGCCCAAACATATTGTGAGGGTCTTCTGGAGACATCCAGAATCCCATGGTGCACCAATTGGCGTCTCAGGAGAGGGAAGCAGTGCACCACCAACTCTGTGCAAAGTAGGGATGGGACACTGCTGACCCGCTGATGTCATGAGTGAATGGGAAGAATACTTCGATGACTTTCTCAATTTTGCTGACACACCTTCCCATGAGGAAGCAAAGGTGATGGGCTTTCCTATCATTGGTGGTAAGGTGGTTAAAAATATCCTCACTGGATGAAATTAGCCCAGAGCTCCTAAAGACTCTGGAGGTTGTGGGTTTGTCCTGATTGACACACCTCTGCAACATCACATGGATAGGCAGACTAGGGTGGTATTCCCCCTTTTTTAAGAAGGGGGACTGGAGGTTGTGTTTCAACTACAAGATGATCACACTCCTCACCCTACCTGGTGAGGTCTTTTCAGGGGTGCTGGCAAGGAGGTCCTCCAGGAAGTCGAATCTCAGATTCAGGAGGAGCAGTTTTCGTCCTAGCTGTGGAACAGTGGACCAGGTCTATACCCTCTGAAGGGCCCTGTAGGGTTGGAGTACGCCCAAGCAGTCTTCATGTGTTTGCAGATGTGGTGAAGGTGTTTGACCATGTTCCTCTGGGAATCCAATCGAGGGTGATTCCCTGATACGGGCTATTCGTGGGATGAAACTCTGCACCTCCAAATCTGAGACTATAGTCCTCAGTCGGAAAAGGCTTGGCGCGCCCTCTCCAGGTTGGGGGTGAGATCCAGCCCCAAGTAGAGTAGTTAAAGTATGTTGGGGTCTTGCTCGCGAGTGATGAATGGATGGAATGGGAGATCGACAGGGGGATCAGTGCAGCGTCTGTAATGATGCGGACTTTGTATCAGCCTGTTGTGGTAAAGAAGGAGCGAAGCCGATGCTCACAATTTACCGGTCGATCTACGTACCCTGACCTATGGTTCCGAGCTGCAGGTCGTGACCGAAAGAACAACCCTCCCAGTCTCCTAGATGCATCCCTGATGAGGTGTTCTGGGCATGTTCCACCGGGAGGATACCCCAAGAATGACACACACACACACACTGGAAAGACTACTAGCTGAATAAAGTGGCTGGGGAGAGCGAAGTCTGGGCGTCCCTGTGAAAGCTACTGCCACTGTGACAAGACCTCGGATAAACAGGTTAAAATGGATGGGTGATGAATAAAAGTAGCAAGAGACGTTTAGATCATTGTAACGGAGTTCTGTTAATTCTCAAGAGCGTAAAAGTTTTTTCTGGTCTCGTCAACACCTGTGACTTATCCAAAGCAGGTACCAAGCGCACAGGCATAACCTCAGGCCAATGTGCTCGCACACTGACCGCCGCTGAGTAATATTCATAATTACATGTGTGTGTGTGTGTGTGGAATGGACCTAGCTGCCAGTGTTCAAGGAGTATGAAACAGTCTATTACAGGGGTCTCAAACTCAATTTAAATGAAGGCAGATTTGGTTGAGGCTGGGCCGCAGATGCACAGGCACAAACGCACAAAATTAGAAAAGGGAAAAAAAGCCATCTTTTCAAATGTATTTCTTATTTTTAAAACTAAAAATAAACAAGGACGGCGATGTAAACACTGTGCAAAACGACTAATAAAATTCTCCATGGCAACGCTACTGTAGATTTCACTCACTGAAAAATGTTTCTTTGCTTGTATCAAGCTCAGTCGATGACATGCCCCCGAGAGCCATATATACCCCACCATAATTGGTAGGTTTCTCAGCTGCGTATACAACATTCTAAACGTGCTATTCATTTAAAAAAAAAAAAAAAAAAGTCCACCACACCAATATTAAACTTTCAAACTAAGGTGGGGGCTCTTATGGGCTGAAAATGGACCCCAGGGTCCCAATTTGAGACTCCTGGTCTATGACAATAGCAATTGTGACACTCCCCACTCCACCAGGAAAAACCCGTTAGATTTATACAATTCACATAAATGGCCCATTTTGACTTCAAAGCAGTGAAATTCACCCAAAGATGAACGATTTGCATCTATGATTAATGAAGTCAGTTGCATGGGGGGGGGGGGTACCTTGGCTGCTGTTCGCATCGCGTCCCTTCCCATTGCTCTGACCATTGCTTGTTTTGCTTTCATGTTCATCCTTCTCCAGTTGCTCCAAAGCCAACTGCTTCCAACTACGCAGAGAGGTTTTGCCCACCCAATAGCCTTCACAACTGTAAGACACACAGACAGAACAGGAACTATCATTTAAAATAAATAAAGATCATTTTCACTTTTAGTTAATGGTACTGGATTAAGATTTTAATCACTAGAATGATGAGAGCACAGAAGGATCTAAGAGAGACAAAAATTTAAAGAACATCAAGAAAGAAAGATTGAAAAAAAATGTTTTTATTTAAATTAGAACTTAACGCTGAACCGAACCAAATAGTCGTGTTTTGTTTTTCAAGACAAAATGTTTGAAGGTTTGTAAGTAGGGCTTAAACGAATAATCTACTTTATCCATCCATCCATCCAACCATCCATCCATCCATCCATTTTCTGACTCGCATATCCTCATGAGGGTCACAGGAGTGCTGGAGCCTATCCGTGCTGTCATCAGGAAGTAGGCAGGGTATACAGCTCGTGCACATATGTCATAAAATCACGTGATTTTTGTTTACATCACCATATTGCCGGTCAAAGCATTGTTGCAAGTTAAGTCCGTTGAGACGAAATGAAAATGACACCTAGATTTTGTCCATACCATTAAACATTTAGAAGGTGATAATAAACGAGGGTATGTGGAAAAATTTAGAGACAATTGGCAAAGAGGATCCATATTTAACGCCAAAGTCGATGTTTTCACCAATAAGAAATTTAATTGTTAACTTGCTTCCACTTGTCATGTACAACTGTATCTGGTGAATAAGTTGTCGAGATTTACACAGAAGAGTTTGCAAGCGTATAAAGGTCTGGATGCATACGAATACTTAATTGCTGGATGAGTTCTCAATCAAGAATAAATCCCACATAGTGATGGACCCACTCAGATTTCTTCAATACAAACACCAATATTTAAATAAATGATCCCTGGTTTTACAGAAACTCCCATTCATTAACTATGTTTTGATTTTTTTTTTTTTTAAATGTGTTGTTCTTAAATGAGTCAACTTGGCATTATAAATACTTCTTGATAATTTGAGATTGAGAAGATTGATTCCTACCTGAAATTAAATGATTGCTACACAGGTGTGTATTACATTGGGCACCATCAATCTCGTTTAACTGCTGAAATCCATTGATCTTTTCTTGTCTTCTCAGCTGGTTTTCCACAGAATGATCTATTTGAAGAACTGTCTTGTCTATCTTGACAACCAACCGCACAATAGGTCTCGGGCATTGTGAAAAATCTGCTCCAGTTCAACGATTACCATACTCCCAAGCAGCTAGATTTCATTGGCAATATGGCGGTGTGGAAACTGTGACATCACGTGCATGAGCTCTATACCCCGAACTATTTGCCAGCCAATCGCAGGGCACATAGAGACAGAAAACAGTCGCACTCCCAATGACATGTCGGGACAATTTAGAGTCTCCAATTTATGCATGTTTTTAGGGATGTGGGAGGAAACCGGAGTGCCCAGGAAAAAAACAAAATAGGCACAGCGAGAACGTGCAAACTCCACACAGGTGGGGCTTGGATTGAACCCTGGTCCTCAGAACTGTGAGGCCAACTCTTTACAGCTGCGCCACCGTGCTGCCCACCTAAATGCAATTTAGAATTATTTCAAATTTAGAATAAAAATGCTGAGGATTTTTTTCTGCCTCAGTGTCTGCTTATTTCACTCATTCACTTCAAGCCATCCCAGTTTGATCGAGATTGATACTGCATCTGTACTTAACCATAATTTCTTGTGATGTGCACTGCCCCACCCAAAAATTGTCAAAAGTCAAGAATTAAAATTGTACATAAATATGGGGGTAAATGGGGAATAAAACGTTCCCATTTTCTAAATCGATGCTGCCAACGTGCAGTTATGAAAAAGCTGTACATTTTAATTCCAAAATACCACTTGCACTGAGAGGTTATGAGAATGGTCACACTTCATTCTGACAGGTACATATGACTAGTTCTGCTAATAAATTTCTATATCCTGGCAAAATTTCTAATTTTTCTTTTTTTTTTTAAATGACTGAGTAACAGCGCCGGAGTAACTGATTCGAGCATTGGCCTCACGGTTCTTAGGACCAGGGTTCAAATCCTGGCCACCCCTGTGTGAAGTTTGCATTTTCTCTCCGTGGCTCTGTGAATTTTCTCCAGGCACTCCGATTTCCTCCCACATCCCAAAAAATCATCCATTAATTGGAAACTCTAAATTTCCGTTACGTGTGATTGTGAGTGCGACTGTTGTTTGTCTCTATGTGGCCTGGGACTGGTTGGCATCTAGTTCAGGGTGTACCCTCCCGCCGATGATAGCTGGGATAGGCCCCAGCACTCCTGTGACCCTTGTGAGGATGAGCGGCAAAGAAAACGGATGGCTGAACAACAACCATCATTAATTACTTCATGGTTAAGTTATATTTAATGATAATTATTTTCTGTATTACTTTACTATTTAATGTGAATTTCAGCATAATAAAATTAAACGTGTTTCACCCTTCATGTTTTCTTTAAAGAATTTAAACCATCTGACAAATTCTGTCCAGATAATCAAACATATAAACATAACTGTTTGTATTCCAATTTAATAAATAAATGTAGGGGTGTGATTTTCAAAAAAAGAGCAACTACATGTAAAAAACTCCCAAAGCATGATGCTACCACCCCCATGCTTCACAGTAGGGATGGTGTTCTTGGGGTGGAACTCATCATTCGTATTCCTTCAAACAATGTTAGTGGAATTATGACCAAAAAGTTCCCTTGTGGTCTCATCTGACCACAAAACCTTCTTCCGTGACTCCTCTGTATCATCCAAATAGTCATTGGCAAACTTAAGACGGGCCTTAACGTGCTGGTTTAAGCAGGGGAACCCTCCATCCCATGCATGATTTCAAACTATGACGTCTTAGTGTATTACCAACAGTCTTACTGATTGTATGGGGTGGACATGTGTCTTTGTCCAGCTAACGACCTCATACAGGTGCATTTGATTCAGGATAATACATGGAGTGGAGGTGGACTTTTAAAGGCGGTCTAACAAGTCTTTGAGGGTCACAATTCTAGCTGATAGACAGGTGTTCAAATACTTATTTGCAGCTGTATCACACAAATAAATCTTTAAAAAAATCATAGTGTGATTTCTGGATTTTTCTTTTGAGATTCTCTCACAGTGGACACCTATGATGAAAATTTCAGACCCCTCCATGATTTTCTAAGTGGAAGAGCTTGCAATATAGCAGGGTGTTCAAATACTTATTTTCTTCAATGTACAAGCACAACTGTGTGCATTCCAATTTAATAAATACATTTAGGGGTGTGATTTTCAAAATAAGAGCAAGTAAATGTAAAAAAATTACATGTTAAAATAAAGTGATTAACTTTAGAATAATTATTAAAATAAAACTATCTTGATCATAGGGGTACTTGCAAAATCATCCATTGTAAAAATGCAGTGTACATGGGAAGTATACATAGTTTCCAGAATTTTGAGGTCAACTTTGGGGGTGCTTATTATACATGGGTGCAGATTGTACACTCATGGCCAAAGGTTTTGACAATGACAGGTCGCGGTTTTCACAAAGTTTGCTACTTTAGTGTTTTTAGATTTTTGTTAAATGTTACTATGATATACTGAAGTAAAATTACAAGAATTTCAAAAGTGTCAAAGGCTTTAATTGACAAAAGAAAGTTATGCAAAGAGTCAATATTTGAAGTGTTCACCCTTCAATTTGCACTGGCGTACTGTCAATTAACTTCTGGGCCACGTCTCAACTGATCCTTGCATAATCAATTCTTGGAGTTTGTCAGAATTTGGCAGTTTTTGTGTTCTCCCCAACTCTTTTTATACTAAGTTTTTTTTATTATGTCACATCCGAAAATGTGAGCTGCTCAAGTGAATTTGTAGAATGAGCTCCTTAAGTCTTTAAAATTATGCCTTGTTTTATTATACTTACAAGAAACGCTAAGAATGCTAAAAAGAAAAAATGTTTCTTGCCTGATTGAAAATATTTCAACATAAGGAAATATAGTTTGCTGGTCAATGTGAATTTAAAAGAAGGGAAAATACTATATTTTTCCAAACCAACTTTTTCTCGGTTCTCCTTGTTTCTCTCTGATACTTGTTCTTGTGTTGGTGATATAATATTGTCTCTATGGTCCCTCAGTAAACGTAATATATTAATAACCAAGATGGCGCCTACCGTGTGGTTTCCTTGGTTACATGCTCTAGTATTGTCTGTATGTGTTTTTCATTCATCTTTGGAGACATTACACAATCACGAATCACTCAAACAAAGGAAGCTTTGTTAAACATTGGGGGGTCTACCCCAGATTTTCTTTCACAAATATGTTGTTTCTTTCTCCAAGTTACTCACTGGAGTGGCGGCTGCCATCTAAGGTGCATCCATGTGAAGCTTTGGCGATATGGATTGGCATTCCCAATGATTCAACATGCAAATTTATGCTCCTTACACAACAAAATGAATGCGCAGTATATTCTGACAAAGACCAGTTAAAACTTCGGACATTCTGCTGCCCCATGCTTTAACAAGATATGGATTTGTGACCGTAACCCCGACAGTGCCTTAATGCTTGCGAGGTTCCAACTCAACCGAGTGGACCTCATTATGGCGTTATCGGGGAAAACAAAAGGTGGCGGGATATACTTGTATATCAATGAAAAATGGTGAAATGAAGTCACAGAGCTCAGCACATACTGCAACGCAGATATTGAGTCACTGTTTTTGAACTGTCATTCTACTCGCCAGGTGAGTTTACATTTTTCATTCTAGCTAATATTTACATTCTTCCGCAGGCTCACATGAATGCTGTATGCTAACGCTCACTAAACAATTAATGAAATTGGACAAAAAAAGACTCCCCAGATCCACCTCTTAATATTCTTGGGGACTTACCAAATCTAAACTTAACTCCTTACATACAAACAGCATGTCAACTGTCCAAACAGGGAAAATAACATTTTGAACCACTGCTGTACTACCCTAAATAATGCACACTGGGCTCTGCAGCTCTGGGCTCATTTTATGACTCCCGAATTAATTCACTTGATAGAAACATAGAGGCAAAAATCTAAATTAGTGAAGCCTACAGTGAATGTGATAGTGGACCAAAGAAGCAAAGGTAGAATTTCAAAGCTGTTTGGACTGCATGGAATGAGTGTCTTTCAAAATTAAGTTGGCACCCTGGATGATCATGCAGGCATTGTTACATCCTACATCAGTTCCTGTGAGGTGTGTGTACCATGTGTGTACCAATAAAGACATTTTGCATGTTCAATAACGAGCTGTGGTTCACTGCCAAACTTAAGTAAATAAAGACTAAAGAGGGCTCATATTGAAGTGGGGATAGGGCACTGGCGCTAGAAATCAGATGACTAAAGGAATTAACATTGCAAAGAGAAAATATGCAGTAAAGTCAGGAAAACAATTGAGTAAAACAATCTGTCATGCAGTACAATTGCTAATAAGTTACAAGTGACTAACCCCCGAAACTGAGAACAATAAAAGACTAGCCGACGACTTAAACACCTTCAACCTCAGATTTGAAAAGACACTTTCACACCCTACTTCCACCCAGCCGCATCACCAACCACCATTACACGTCTGATAATGTGTTGATCATCCACAAAAAGGATGCAGGACTCACCTTCAAACAACAAAAGTTCAACAAAGTGGCAGGCCCTGACCTTGTGTCCACATCCTACGTCAAAGTCTGCACAGACCAGCTTGCTCATGTCTAAACAAAGACCTTGTCTGGAACTGTGCGAGGCACCAACCTGTTTCAAATGTACCCCCCCAATCATCCCAGTCCCCAAGAACCTGTAATCTCGGGCCTGAATGACCTGTCACCCTGAAATCTGGGATTATGCAAACCTTTGAAAGCCTCATGCTGGACCATCTTAAGACCGTCAGAGATCCTCTGCTGGACTCCCTGAAGTTTGTACTAACATACAAACAGGTATGTGGATGACACAGTCAACATGGGACTACAGTTCATGCTAGACACCTCCACAGCAAGGGGACCTACACCTGCTATCGACCACTGGATTTACACCTTCCTGACCGGCACAACACATTAGGTGAGGCTGGGGGACACCACCACATCTACACGCACTACCACCACTGTGGCACCCCAAGGTTGTGTCCTCTCTGCGCAGCTCTTTTCTCTGTACATGAACAACTGTACCTTGATGCAACCAGCTATCAAACCCCTGAAGTTTCCAGAAGACCCCACAGTTAGCAGCCTCATCAAAGACAAGTCTGCACATCAACAGGAAGTAGAGCAGCTGGAAATGTGTTGTTGCTAACACAACCTGGAGGTGAACACGTGAAAGACTGTATAGATGATTGTGGACTTCAGGAGGCTGCCCCTCAGGCTGTTTAACTGCCTGCGTCAACTGTTGAGCGCTTCAAATTCCTGGGAATTATAATCTCTCAGGAGAGTGGGAGATCAACAACTCCATCCTCAAAAACACATTTTGTGTGTAAATATGATGAGGCGATTAAAGATTTTTATGGTTTCACAGTCATAACGGGCTTCTGAGGAAGATGGTGATTACAATGTGGTCCATAACAAAAATGAGTTTGACCCCTGCATTAGGTAGTCGTGACCAAACAATGCAAAATGAAAACAAGCAGACCTTCTAACAGCCCTTCACGGTTAATTTACAACTCCAATATAACATGCTGCTAATTTGCCTTGAGTTTATTGTCACCTCTGTTGTTGCAAAAATACATCACTCATGGATGCACTGTAGTAGTCTCGCCACTCTGCGCAGGTGTTGACCAATACTTGCCACTCATGATCATGAGTAGCATTTGCAATATTAGCACAATCGGAATGCCAGATTATTGTGCTACTAGAGTTTCATAAGTATTCCCTGTCAATTGACGCTTTATTGACATAATAGAGGGACTCGTACTACCAACGACAAATTCATTGTGATTTTGAAATATGTGGCAAATAAATATGATTCTGAATTAAAACCCTCCACGGATTCCCGAGTTTCAGACATTATACTTGAAATCAGGTCGTTTGAAGTTCTTGATCGTAGCTACGGCACAAACCAAGATCTCTGCCTTCCCTTTCCCTCCCAAAGTCAGTATGCTATTGAGCGAAACTTTTGGTGGCCATAGAACCACATTATCTTTCTAAATTACCAAGGAGGGAAAATTGTTTCGATGGTGCTGCAGTAAACGGTCAATATGCTGGCTCAAAGGAAGTTTCTCTGCAGCCCGTTAGTGTGTGTTCCACGTTCAACAATCCATTCATTTTCTGTAATGCTTTTCCCGACTAGGGGCGTAGGTGTGAGGAGGGGTACACCTTGAAGTGGTTGCCACCCTATCGCAGGGCACATTGAAACAACCAACCATTCACACTTACATTCACACCTACGGGCAATTTAAAGACTTCAATCAACCTACCGTGTGTGTTTTGGGATGTGGGAGGAAACCCGGAAAAGCACCCAGATAAAACCCACGCAGGGATGAGGAGAACATGCAAAATACACAAAGAGGAGGGGCCGGTATTTGAACCCCGGTCATCAGAACTGTGAGGCAATGTGCCCACTGTTCTGCCCTTGTGCCATGTTCATCGCTGGAAATTTCCTCTCCCTGCTTTGGAAATGCAAAAAAAGTCACATAATTGATTGACAGCTTCAGCGACATGGCCGCGGCACCTGCAACCGGAAATTCTTAATCATTTTGATTTCAAATACTACACATGCACACACGAACGCACGTGTAGACACACACACACACACACACACACGTACACACACAGTTAAAGATTTTTTTCTCTGGTGTCGAATTTAAAAGAGACTGTCTTGGTCTGCTGGTTCTACTTGAAACCATGACTACTTATGTGATTACCTGACTGTACGTTTGACCAGATTGGAGACTTCCTTGTGGTCCTCATTAAGTTGACGCTTTAGACGTAGGACCCTGCATCGTTGTCCAACACACTCTCGGCATAGAGTGGAGCCTGCAATTTGAGGTTATTATGCATATACGGTGGGGCAAAAAAGTATTTAGTCAGCCACCAATTGTACGATTTCTCACACTTAAATAGATGAGTGAGGCCTGTAATTTGCATCATAGGTCCTATGACAGACAAAAAGAGAAAAAAAATTCAAGAAAAGCACAAATTTTTACAGAATTTACTAGCAGATTATGGGGGAAAATAACTATTTGATCAATCACCTAAGTTCATAATACTTTGTTAGATATACACCCTTTGTTGGCAATGATAAAGCTCAATATTTTCTGTAAGCCTTCACAATGTTTTCATATACTGTTTCTGGTATTTTCTCCCATTACTCAATGCATATCTCCACTAGAGCATTGATGTTTTGGGGCTATTAATGTGCATTGCAGACTTTCACCTCCCTCCAAAGATATTTTTGTGGGGCTGAGCTCTGGAGACGGACTAGGCCACTCCAAGACGAAGCCGCTCCATTGTTGCCTGGACGGGGCGTTTGGGATCATTGTCATGGTAAAAGATCCCACGAAGTTTCATCTTCAATACCCTTGTTGATGGAAGGTTTTCATTCAAAATTCACGATGGATGGGCCCATTGATTCTATCCTTTACAGGATCAGTCGTCCCAGTCCCTTTGCAGGAAAAACAAGGGCTAAAGCATGATGCTTCCACACTCAAGCTCCACAGTAGCTATGGAGTTATTCGGCTGCAACTCAGTATTATTTAACCTCCAAACCTGACAAGTTGAGTTTTTACCAAAAAGTCTCTTTTGGTTTGATCTGACGATATGAAATTCTCCCAATCTTCTTCTGGATCATCCAAATGCTCTCGAGCTTCTTCAGATGGGCCTGGACAAGTACTGGTTTAATGAGGGGGACAGTTCTACCCCTGCAGGATTTGTGTCCCAAGCAGTGTAGTGTGTTACTGATAGATTTTGCTACTTTGGTCCCAGCTCGCTGCACGTCATTCATTCGGTCTGTTCTGGGTCTTGCGATTATTTTTACCTTTATGGGTAAGATCTTGTGTGCAGCCCCAGATGGAGAGAGATTATCAGTTGGCTGACAATAGATTTCTTCATACCAAACTGCTTAGGTCTGCAATTTTGTTTCTGGTGTCATTTCACAATTCTTTGATGTTGGTCATAGTAGAGTTTTCAGTGTGACTCGGGTTGTGGACAGCTGTCTTTCATACTTATAATGAGTTCCAAGAGACGCTGCTAATACAAGTGACACGTGGAGGACAAAGGAACCTCTTAATGAAGTTACAAGTCTGTGAGTGCGAGAAATCTTGCTTGTTTGTAGGTGACCAAATACTTATTTTTCACCATAACATGCACATAAATCTTAACACAATGTGGGACATTAAAACACTTATCTCTTACCCATTCTAAATGAAGATTTTACACCTTGCACGACTCTAATAAGAAATAATTCCTATAAAAAGAAATGCCTCTTGTTTTTTGTTCTTGCTAATTTGTTGTTCTTTGTTCTGAATGTCGTACCAGGGGCAGCACTGACGGGCGGAGAAGAATTCCTTGTGTTTTTACACAGTTGGCCAATAAAGCTGATTCAGAGTCTAAAAATCAGAAAATGTAGGGTTTTTTTGGGTCTAATTTTGTCTCTCATAGGTGAGGTATACCTATTATGAAAATGATTGTCCTCTCTCATATTTTTAAGTGGGAGAACTTGCACAATTGGCATGCTGACTTGCTTTGCCAATACAAATCCATTTTGTCTTTTTCTTACCGTCCAGCCTTGGCCCTCCACCGTAGCGCTCATACAAGACCTGGCCAGCTTTCTGAGAAACCCTCTTGGCATCTCCCACCTTGTCTGGATGCAGTTTTCCATGAAAACACAGGAAATCTAAGTTGTCAATTTTCTTTGTAGCTGTAGAGTCATCCAACCACTTCTTCAACCAATACAGAGGTATAAACTCATAAGGTTCTCCTGTTGGCAAGGACAAGAAAACAAATGTACATAAACACGTCACCTCTTAATTTCAATACCTGTGAATACCATAATTCCTCAAATGGTGGTCATCACTTTATTGGCCTCAATTTCTTTACGATAAAATTTGACATACCATGAGATCTTTGTGGCATGGTGGATGTCTTAACCAAACCACATCTACAGCGCAACAGACATGTTTAACAATGTTTACAGCAGACTGAGGGGAAAGTGCCACTGTGCGCACCATTGAGAAAATCAAGTTTTACCACACGATATCAAAATTGTACCTTGTACCTACAGCAATCAAACAATCATTCTACAACATCACTCAAAGGTGAGTCGGGAATGTTTTTACTGACCGTCTCTTGCAGGTAAGAGCTCATACAGCTCCTTCACTTCCTCATGCTTTGCTTTTCCTTTATCAACACTCTGTTTCCTCATGTCTGCCATTTCACTGCACCACTCCTCAAACTTATGGTTGTCTTGGTCCACCAACCTCTGAAGGAACTCTTAGAGAAGGGGTGAATCAAACCTCAGACAACACAGTCAACAGATGTTGCCCTCTGGTTTCTCATTCATTCAACTAAAAAAAAAAAAAAAAAAAAAAAAATATCAACCCACCAGGTACTTGAACTGTTGTCTTTGAGGCATCTAAATTCTCCTCTTCCTGAATCTTGTACACCAACATGTAGGCATTTCTGGAACAGTGGTAGCCTTTACTGCACTTGGGCTTTCGTGTCTGAGACTTCACTGTTTCAGCTGAAGCCCAAAAAATGATGGAGGTGTTGAATACAGGAGGACTTGCAAGTTGCAATATACAGTGGTACCTCTACTTACGAAATTAATCTGTTCCGGAAGTCGTTTCGTAACATTAATTTTTGTAAGTAGAAACGCATTTTACATGTAAATAGCCTAATCCGTTCCAAGCAATTCGACCCCGGCTTCCCACACAGATAGAAATAAGCATTCAGAGTACTTAATGCAAAGAATCAGAAAAACTACGTTCATTTACCTTTGACGTTGGGTGACTATGCAGAGAGAAGGGTGAGTGACAGGCAAAAAGCATCGTGGGGGACAGAGGAGATAAACGTTTGACAGCTGAGAGTAAACATACATACCGATGTATGCACGCACGCACAACATTTAATTCCACCAAAGTTTCTTGGGCTTAAGGTAAATAAAGATGAATAAACCTGCAACAACAACAAAAAAACTCACGAAAAACTACTTTTCCAATGTGTGCTAGCGTGATTTGGTGACAGTCAAGTGTCAAAGGGAATGTAGAGCATCATGGGTAGAGATTGTCGTCTCTACTGGCCAATGGGATGCCAGGAAGATGCTAAGGTGGTATCCAATGGGAGAGCAGCTCTATCGCACCACACAAACCAAGATATGGGACGTGCATCATGGGTAAAGTTTGACATCCCTCTTAGGCAATGGGATGCCAGGAAGATGCTACGACGATAGCTAATGGGAGGGCTTCCTCTAACGCGCCACACAAACCAAGATACAGGATGTTAACATTAGAAGAAATTTGGGGGATGCGAATCCCGTGCCTATTTTTTCTTTTGGTATCCTGAATTTCCTTTGTAACTAGAGACAATATTTTTCCGAGGAGATTTTTCATCACTCGAGACGTTCGTAAGTAGCGGTTCCACTGTACTTTCTTAATACCAGGAATGGAAATGTTGATACTAAACAAAAATAGACTTAGTTTGGAAGCTGTTTTAGGTATCTTTGTTGTATTGCTTACCAATCTCTTCTTCAGTACCCAACTGGAGCTTCTTGCCTTCCATCCTTTCAATTTCTTCATCATTGAATTTATACCAGTCGCAAGTATGAGCATCTTTTACATGGGCAATATAATGTCCTGAGTAGGCACTGATGCCACGATGGATCAGCACTGCACTCAGTTCATACACACACTTCTGATCTAGAAGATCAACCACAACAGAAAGTTTGGTTCAGGGGTATTTGGACAGTGGACACAAAACTTCAATTTCACATTAATCAAAATTTAACTGGAATCTATTAGTTTTTCTGCAAGTGTCTTTATGAATACCATTACGAACACGCACGCACGCACGCACACACACACACACACACACACACACACACGCACGCACGCGCGCACACACACACACACACGTACACACACACACACACACACACACACACACACTGTTGTAACCAGAACATTGTCTGAAGTCACAACAAACGAAACCTCTCCTTTTTCGGATCACCAAAATTATTTAATTTTGTTAAATACCGCAATAATGATGGAATTTCTGAGGAGATTTTTAGAGTGAGAATTGCCTTTGAACTGCATGACTTGGGGCAAATGTTTTGTGTAACCTTCAACAAGCTTTTGACAGTACTGTCTTAGAATCCTGCCCCACTCCTGACAGAACTGGTGAAACTGAGTTAGCTTTATCGGTTACCTTGCTTGTTGTCAAATAGGTTGCCATGCCACATGAACCAATGGAGCAATTGGTAGTAATTGATTTAAGTGGCGAGGGTTCAAGTGTTGAGGTGAGCCCTAGAACGAAGTCTTAGTTCAGACACTAGATGTCCCCAAACCAAATTGTACAACAACTGAATTGCCAGCACAGCATAAGTTTTTCAATAAACCTTATTCTCTCACAATTCTTACTACAATACATACACATACCAAAGTCAGTCACCTTAAAACCTGATCGATTTCTTCTTTGTATTCATATCTTTGTTTTTATAATAAAGATTTCAGCAGGATGAATTTCAGCAGCTGTTCACACCCTGTGGTTTGTAGCAGCAAGATGGCTGAGCAAAACAAGATGCTTGCAGCACCCTTGAATTGCCAAACAGGATGCTTGCAGCACCCTTGAATTGTCAAACAGGATGTTTGCAAGCGTTGATCACACCTTTTTCTTTAATACAGTTTAACATGGTGTTTGACATTCTTTTCATCTGTCCTATATTGAAGTAGATGATGCTTTGAAACTGCGTTGTGTAAAGGATATAACCTGTGTAAGATTGTCTCTCTCAGATAAGGCGACACACGATGTGCAACCAACAAGAACAAGCCTGTTGAATACATGAGGGAATTGTATTCACAAGAATGTTTATACATTTATTGCTCATTGCTTAGAAATTAAAGTGAAGGTAAAGAAAGATAGCGGCTGCATTTACCAGATGCATTTATTGCTCATTGCTTAGAGATTAATGTAATGTTTTGGAAAGTAATGGCTGGATGTACAGGCACCTTTCCCCCTACTTTGAGAGAGCTGAGAAGGGGCATGTCAAGCCATCTCAGCGATGGCGAAAGATACTTTACATAATAACAAAAAGTACTTCCTATTGGGAGTGGAAAAGCTAAAACATTCTAGAATGTTCTCCCAAAAAGTTATAAAAGCCTTGTACACGGAAGTACGAGGTTCTCTGTCCATTTCACATTGGCAGGGAGACATTAAGTCCTTCTTTTTGGTAAAATCAAGGGAACATGCTGACAGGAGGAAATCTTCAAGCAATTCAGGATTCTTATTTTTTATTTCTTCCTCTTTGATTGGGCACGACTAAAAAGACCGCTATGGAGTTTGCATGTTCTTCCTGTGCCTCCGTGGGTTTTCTCGGGGGCACTCCAGTTACCACCCACATCCCAAAACATGCAACATTAATTGGACACTCTAAATTGTCCCTAGGTGTGATTCTGAGTGTGACTATTGTCTGTCTCTATGTGCCCAGCGATTGGCTGGGAACCAGTTCAGGGTCTACCCTGCCTTCTGCCAGATGACAGCTGGCATAGGCTCCAGCACTCCTGCGATCCTTGTGAGTATAAGTGGCTCAGAAAATGGATTTATATATCCAGTGCCTTGTGAAAGTATTCAGCCCCTTTGAAATTTTCAACCCTTTGCCACATTTCAGTCTTCAAACATAAGGATATCAAATTAATTTTTTTTGTCAAGAATCAACAACAAGTGGGACACAATCATGAAGTGGAATGAAATTTATTGGATATTCTAAACTTTTTTAACAAATAAAAACCTGAAGAGTGGGACGTGCAAGATTATTTGGACCTTTTACATTCAGTCCAGCAAACTCACTCCAGAAGTTCAGTGAGCATTTCTGAATGAGCCAATGTTGACTAATGATGGTAAATAGAATCCACCTGTGTGTAAAAGTCTTTGTATAAATGCAATTGCTGTGTCATAGTCTCAGGGTTCTGTTTAAAGTGTAGAGAGCATCATGAAGACCAAGGAACACACTAGGCAGTTCCGAGATACTGTTGTGGAGACGTTTAAAGCCGGATTTGGTTACAAAAAGATTTCCGAGCTTTAAACATCTCAAGGAGCACTGTCCAAGCAATCATATTGAAATGGAAGGAGTATCAGAGCACTGCAAATCTACCAAGACCCGGCCCTCCCTCTAAACTTTCACCTTGAACAAGGAGAAAACTGATCAGAGATGCAGCCAAGAGGCCCATGATTGCTCCGGATGAACTGGAGAGATCTACAGCTGAGGTGGTAGAGTCTGTCCATAGGATAACAATCAGTCGTACACTGCACAAATCTGGCGTTTATGGAAGAGTGGCAGAAAGAAAGCAATTTCTCAAAGATATCCATAAAAAGTCTAATTTAAAAGTTTGCCACAAGCCACCTGGGAAAGACACCAAAACATGTGGAAGAAGGTGCTCTGGTCAGATGAAACCAAAATCGAACTATATTAATAATATTGCACGCCCCACTTTTCAGGTTTTTATTTGTTATAAAAGTTTTAAATATCCAATAAATTTCGTTCCACTTCACAATTGTGTCCCACTTGTTGATTCTTGACAAAAAATTTCAAGGGGGCCGAAAACTTTAAGGCGCAGTGTGAATGTGTGCACACACATACATGCATACACATACATACAGGGTCCCCTTGCCGCTTCAGTGCTTCGCGTGTCTTTATTAAAAAAAAAAAAAAGAAAAATACAGCCAGATTGGCATGTATCGGAAAGACACGATACAAGGTGTGTTATTGGTTCCCAGCGTGACATTAACCAATGAGTGCACAAGTGGCTTTATCCTGTGAGGTGTTTGGGTGCACATCATCGAAGCCTCGCGCAGCAACTTCCCTTGTCCCACCCATTTCCTTGTTTTGCCCGTGGTCTCGTCCACGCTGTTGACCATTTCGCATATGTATTGTATCTTAGTGTTGTGTTCGTGTTCAACACAAGCAAAAAAAAATTTTTGATGACGTAGTTATAATACCACCTAAGCGTTGTGCCTCAGCAAAAGCTTCCTCTGCGGTGGCCAAAAAGTGGTACCTCCACGGGTACTTTCATCCATTTAGGGATCCAGCGAGAGGATTGGGCTCCAATTTGGGAGCATTTTTATCCTTTTTGGGATCCAGCGGGAGGAATCAACCACTTTGCGCAGCAAATGCCACAGGCACTGTAGAACCTACTAGTATGTCCTCCGGGGCTCTGGACAGGGCACTTTTCTCCTTGTTGGACCCAGCATTGTGATTCGCCCCCTCGAGGATGTCGTCCTGTCCCTGCAGCTGAAAAACACCCCCTAACATGATGCTGCCACCATGCTTTACTGATGGCACTGAATTGGACAGGTGATGAATATGCCTGGGTTTCTCCACACATACTGCTTAGAATCGACCCCTCCGTACAGGGCACTTAACCACGCCTCCTGAAGTGACGTCACCCCACGTGTGCTAAACTCAGACAATTAGCAAAAATGGCGGCGCAGGAAGACTAGAGCGAAATTGTCCGATTTACCAGCTGATTTCTCACTCGAATTCTTAGCGAATAGTGAAATATCGTTGAAAAGCAGATAGCAGGGCTTCAAGTATTTCACCGAGGGGTATTTCAATGGTATTTACATGCATATTGATGGAGAAACCATTGATATTAGCGCGAGATCTTTCCGGAGTCAGAGGAAGACCAAGAAGCCACATAATATAATATATTACAACCCAAAGACGAATTCGTCATTGACAGTTTCCTATTTTCGTGTTACACATCACACTTGTGTGCAGAATCTGTATGTGTATCTGTATAGCCGTTTGTGAACCGAACAGGAAGTGATGATTTACTAATTAAACGTTCCTACATACTTTGGTAAACTTTGTAAACTTCTGTAGAAATGACAGAAATGCTTCAATTATATTTATTTCATGGGAATTGTTAAGGGTGCCAATAATTGTGGAACAGGTGATTTAATGAAAAATAATTATTTCTTTGTGGGATTTTTTTCCCCACTGAATATGAATGCACTTGTATTGAAGGTTGGATTTTTGTCTTTTTTTCCATAAAGGAAAAAAAATATTAGAAGCTAAAAAAACACATCTTAACCAGGGGTGCCAATAATTTTGGAGGGCACTGTATCAGAGATGTGATTTCCCACAATATTGGAATTCTTTAGGTGTGTTTTTTCGCAAACTCCATGTGGGTTTTCATGTGCCCTGCACTGAGGAGAAGCTTCTGTCGGTCCACTATGCCATCAAGCCCTGAAAAGTGGAGAGGTGAAGTGATGGTAGACTTTCAAGAACTTTTTCGCATCCCTCTCACTCAATGTGATCCTCGGGTTTTTCTTTACATTTTTTATTTACCAAGGTTTCTTTCTCCCAGGCCAGCTCGAGGAAGGGTTCTGGTCTTCCCAATTGTCCTCTATTTCAGGTTTATTTAAGGTTCCACTGTGCTTTTTGGAACCTTAAGTGCAGCACCTGTTTTTTTTTTTGTAACCTTGGCCAGATCTGGGCCTTCCCACAATTCTCTTTGTGTTCTTCAGTCAGTTCCTTTGACCTCATGCCTTTCATTTGCTTTGACATGCATTGTGACCTGTAACAGCTTATATAGACAGGTGTTTAACTTTCCTAATCAAGTCCAATACATAAAATCCAACACAGCTGGACTCATATGAAGGAGTAGAACTATCTCAAGGATGAGCAGAAGAAATAGACAGGACCAGAGTTAAATGAGTGTCACCACAAAGGGTCTGGATACTTATGGCTGTGTGATATTTCTGTTTTTCTTCTAATCAGCAGAAATTTCTACAATTCCGTTTTTTATGTCAGTATGGGGTACGATGTGTTCATTGAGGTTTAAAATTGAACAAATGATTTTTGAAAATGTTTGCAATACTGTGTAACAGAATGAAAAAGTGAAAGGGGTTTGAATATTTTCCATGTCCACTGTATGACAGATGCACATCATTGTCACAGAAGGTCATGCCAAAAATGTGTCTAGAAGACTTTAAAAATTACCTTTTGTAACTTCTAAAAAAGGCGCCATGTCCAGTTGCTCAGGGAAACTGATGTATGTGTTGAGTTTTTTCTTGTGGCCTGTTTGTCTATGGATTACATGATAGAAGCTGTCACTAAGAAGGTAACAATGCATAATTGATTTGTCCGATGGTGCGTATAGAATTTTTGTTTTTATCCCTTCTAATTTTAGTAGTATCAACAATTTATTTTAAGAGCTAAGGTGGCACACACCTGTCAAAGATGAAGCGCATGAGTTGCAGATTGAGGGTGGGAGGGAGACTGTGCAGTCTGATCCTCCGGGTAGCGTTCTGTTTACTATGACAGCTTTCACAGAAGTAACGGTTATCTCCATCCAGTTTCTCATCCTGAAAAGTGGAAACATGCATAGTTAGTTTACACTAACATACAGTATATGTAAAATAACTAAACTTTACATCTACTTTATCGGTCTGATAGAAATTGGACAATAACTGGCATTTTTTGCGGCTCAGACGATCGGTGTGATTGTCCTGAACGAGCTGATTCGATCAAGGACACCATTGATCGGCTCAGAAAAAGATTTACTTTGCGTCGCTGTCATGCACAGTATATATATGAATCTAAAAGCTAGTTTATTTTTATATTGCAGTATTTATGTTTTTTGTCTTTTAACGTAGCACGAAATACTTGACGGCCAATAAAGTTATTCAGAAAAAAAAACATCGGCGGGAGACAAAAGAAGGCTCAGACAAGACGCAACGTGATGCGCGTAATCGGACTACAACATATATATTCTCTTTCACTATGTCAGAGTTCTTTCAGCTTGTCCTGTTAGCAAAGCAAAGCAAATTTATTTGTATTGCACATTTCATACATGAGGGAAATCAATGTGCTTTATATGATAAAAGGCATTTGAAAACAAAGAGATAAAACATTTAAAACTGTATGAAAACAATAAAAATGACTAAAAAAATATTTAAAAAAAAAAAGAATTAAAACCTTATACAGTACAAGTAATGTGATCAAAAAGTGGATATATTCTAAAAAGTATTTTAGAGAAATTTCAACCTTGATTTAAAAACATTCACACTTGGGGCTGACCTCACCTCTGTTGGCAACTTATTCCATTTCTGTGCAGCATAATAGTTAAATGCTGCTTCACTATGTTTGCTTTGGACTCTGCGCTCCACTATTTAACCTGAGTCAGTTGATCTCAGAGCTCTACTGGGTTTGTATTCCGTAAGCATTTCTTTCATGTATTCAGGACCTAAATCACTTTGTGATTTATAGACCAGTAGCAGAACTTTAAAATCTATTATAAAGCTGACTGGAAGCCAGTGCAAGGACTTTAGGATTGGAGTTATATGCTGTGACTGCTTTGTTTTGGTCAGCATTCTGAATGAGCTTCAGCTGTTTAATACTCTTTTTTTTGAGAGTCCAGTCAGAAGACCATTACAGTAGTCAAGGCTACTTGAGATAAAAGCATGGATGAGCTTTTCCTGGTCTGCTTGACACATACAAGACTTCACTCTAGATATGTTCTTCAGATGGTAGATGGCAGTTTTTGTGATTTATTTGATATGACTATTGAAAATCAGGTTGGAATCAATCGGAATACCAAGGTTTCAGACAGGTGTTTAATAACAGCAATTCTGTTTTCTTTATTTCCAAAAACAATTGTCTCATTTTGTTGTGATTCCATTTAGTTCTACCCAAGTGTCCAAAGTGTTTAGTAGTAAATTGTGATCTACTGCAGTGATTCCCCAACAGTGTGCCGGGGTAGATGAGTGTGCCGTGAGTGCTCTTCAGGTGTGCAGTGGGAAGTTATCCAATTTTATGTAATTGCAAAAAAAACATTTAATCCAAGAAATAATGTATCTTTATTCATCTATTTATGCCAGTGAGGCACAATGACATAGAGAACAAAAACATCCTCTTGTATTAGATGGCAGGAAGCACACAGAGTAATTAATCAATCCATTTTTGGTGACATTTACTTTTGTTGGTGTGCCGTGGGATTTTTCAATTGTAAAATATGTGCCTTGGCTCTATAAAGGTTGGAAATCGCTGATCTACAGTATCAGAAGCCGCGCTGAGCTCCAACAAGAAAAAATTTGACACCTTTCCTGAGTCATTGAACCTTATATTATTTAGCACTTTGATAAGAGCAGATTCTGTACTGTGATGAGTTCGGAAACTTTATTGAAATTTGTTAAAAGCCCATTTAAATTGACGAAATTG
Source organism: Syngnathoides biaculeatus (assembly GCF_019802595.1). NCBI lineage: Eukaryota > Metazoa > Chordata > Actinopteri > Syngnathiformes > Syngnathidae > Syngnathoides > Syngnathoides biaculeatus. Next base: position 31,329,286 of record NC_084649.1, read on the forward strand.
CTGAGTTGATTAAAAATTACTTTCTCAAGAATCCTGGCTATGAACGGGAGATTTGAGATGGGTATATCGCTTGCTAACATGGAATCGTCCAGTGTTGTTTTTTAGAAGAGGCTTAACAGCAGCGACTTGAAGACCTTTGGGAAACTCGCCAGACTGAAGTGAGCAATTGATGATTTGCTGCAAATCAGGTAGGACTGACTTCACAATAGTTTTGAAAAAGTCAGATGGTATTGAGTCTAGACAGCTTTTTGATGGTTTCAACTGCTGAACAGTTTTCTCTCCAGTTTTTTGATCAACTGTATCAAAATCTGACAAGTTAATGGAGTTTTCTTTGGGTGGCTTCAGATGTGAGATCATTCCATCTTTTTGCTGATTTGTACTGACATTTGACCTGATGGATTGTATTTTTTCACTAAAATAACAGGCAAACTCATTGCATTTGTCAGCTGTTACGAGTTCTGGATCTATCTGATTTGGGGTGGTGTTGAAAGCTTGTCAACGACAGCAAATAGAGCATGAGTATTGTTGAGGTTCTTACAGATGATTTCAGAAAAGTGTTGCTGTGAGCTCTAACAGGTCATAGTCATAGTCAATTTGGAGTTGAGTTTTTCTCCACTTGCGTTCCGCTTTCCTACACTCCGATTTAGATCTCTTGACCCTCTTTGTGGTCCTCCACGGTGTTCTCAGTCGCCTCAGGATGGTCTTAGTTTTAACAGGAGCGACAGCATTCATGACATTTGTGATTTTCGAGGTGAAATTGTCCAAAAGTTCATCAACTGTCTCAGCATTCACAGTCTGTGGCACAGCCACAGTCTCAAACTTAGTGGCAGTACTCGCATTTGTATACCTTTTCCTAATAGAGATAGAGGTTTATGAACTTTTGGAAGAATTTGAAATTAAAAAACAGACAAAAATGATCAGAAATAGCCATATCCTTAAAGTCAATTGATAGAATTTCAACATCGTGAGAGATGACCAGGTCCCAAGATGTGACCTTGAGTGTGAGTTGGACTCTTAATATGTTGAGAGAGGTCAAATGTGTCTAGTATTGCAGAAATTTCTTTGGATGTTTTTTCTGTTATTGCCAACATGAATGTTATAGTCTGCTGTTATGAAAAAATAGTTGTAGTCAGTACAAATAACTGACAGCAGTTCTGAAAAATCCTCCATAATTTTTTTATTGTATCTTGGAGGTCTTAAATGATTAAAATGATAACGTCTGGGTCACCCTTATTTAAAAAACAGATATTCAAAAGAGCTAAAATCACCCAGTATAATTTCTTTACATTGAAATAATGATTTAAAAATAACAGCAATAGGGGGTAGGGGTTAGGGGTCGCCGCATGTCATCTCTTTCCATCTAAGCCTATCGCCTGCATCTTCCTCTCAAACACCCACTGCCCTCATTTCTTCCCTCACAACATCCATCAACCTTCTATTTGGTCTTCCTCTCACTCTTTTGAATGGCAGCTCCATCCTCAGTACCTTTCTACCAATATATTCACTCTCTTGCCTCTGGACATGTCCAAAACATCGAAGTCTGTTCTCTCGAACCTTGTCTCCAAAACATCCATTAGCTCATTTCTAATCCTATCCAACTTGTTCACTCCTAGCGAGAACCTCAACATCTTCATTTCTGCCACCTCCAGCTCTGGTCCCTGTTGTCTCTTCAGTGCCACCATCTTTAACCCATACGTCATGGTTGGCCTCACCAGTATTTATAAACTTTGCCCTTCATCCAAGCAGAGACTCTTCTGTCGCATAAAAAAACCAGACACCTTCCGCCAGCTATTGCAAACTGCTTGGAACTTTTTCTTCACTTCCTTACCACAGTCACCATTGCTCTGGATTGTTGAAGTCATCCACCCTCACTAACTCTTCTCCCTAGAGCCTCACTCTTCCCCTCCACCATGTCATTCACGCACGTATATTCTGTTTTACTTTGCCTAATCTTCATTCCTCTTGTTTCCAGTGCGTGCCTCCATGTTTCTAATTGTTGCTCCACCTGCTCCGTGCTTTCACTGCCAATCACAATGTCATCTGCGGACATCATGGTCCACGGGGATTCCAGTCTAACCTCATCAGTCAGCCTGTCCATTACCATAGCAAACAGGAAGGGGATCAGAGCTGATCCCAGATGCAGTCCTACCTCAACCTTAAATTCTTCGGTTACACCTACGGCACATCTCACCGCTGTTCTGCTGCCCTTATACATATTTTAACGTATTTCTCCAGCACACCAGACTTACACATGCAGTACCACAATTTCTCTCTTGGTACTTTGTCATAGGCTTTCTTTAGATCAACAAGGACACAATGTAGCTCCTTCTGACCTTCTCTGCACTTTTCCACTAGCATCCTCAAGGCAAATAATGCATCTGTGGTACTCTTTCTAGGCATGAAACCAAACTGTTGCTCAAGATACTTAACTTCTGTCCTGACTCTTGCCTCCACTACTCTTTCCCATAACTTTATTCTGTCTCTCATCAACTTTATTCCTCTTTAGTTCCCAGAGCTCTGCAAATCACCTTTGTTCTTAAAAATGGGAACTAACACTTCTCCATTTTCCAGGCATCTTGTCACCCGCTAGTATTCTGTTGAATAAGTTGGTCAAAAACTCCACAGCCACCTCTCCAAATTGCTTCCATACCTCCACCGGTATGTCATCAGGACCAACTGCATTTCCATTTTTCATCGTCTTTAGTGCCTTTCTAACTTCCCCCTTACTAATCATTGCCACTCCCTGGTCCTTCACACTTGCCTCTTCTCCTCTTCATTCTCTCTCATTTTCTTCATTCATCAACTTTGTCAAAGTATTCTTTCGATCTATTTAGCACACTACTGGCACCAGTCAATACATTTCCATCCTTAATCACCCTTACCTGCTGCACATCCTACCCATCACTATCCCTCTGTCTGGCCAACCAGTAGAGATACTTTTCTCCTTCTTTGGTGTCCATCCTGGTGTCATTGTCATCATATGCCTCTTTTTCAGCCTTTGCCACCTCTACCTTTGCCCTATGTTGCATCTCAATGTATTCCTTTTGCCTCTCTTCAGTTCTCTCGGTGTCCCACTTCTTCTTTGCTAACCTCTTTCCTTGTATGACTTCCTATAATTTGGGGTTCCACCATCAGGTCTCCATTTCCCCTTTTCTACCAGAAGACACACCAAGTACTCTCCTGCGTGTCTCTGATCACCTTGGCTGTTGTAGTCCAGTCTTCCGGGAGCTCCTCCGGTCCACCATGGGTCTATCTAACAGTGTGGAAAAGGTTACAAAGCCATTTCCAAGGCTTTGGGGCGCCAGTGAATCACTCTCAGAGCCCTTACCCACAAATGGAGAAAACTGGTAACAGTGGCAAACCTTCCCAGGAGCGGACAACCAAATAAAATTCCTCTTAGAGTGCGACAACGACTGATGCAGGTAAAAAAAACAACCTCGAACAAGATCTAAAGACCTGCAGGCCTCACTGGCGTAAGTTAAGGTCAGTATTCATGACTCTATAGTAAGAAAGACACTGATCAAAAATGGTTTTTATGGGAGAGTTCCCAGGCGAAAACCCCCGCTGTCAGTGAAGAATATAAAGCCTCATCTCAGATTTGCCAAAAAACATCTTGATGCTCCTCAAGACTTTTGGAGAAACATTCTGTGGACTGACGAGTCAAAAATTTAACATTTTAGGAGGTGTGCGGCCCGTTACATCTGGTGTAAAAATGGCACAACATTTGATAAAAAGAAAATTGTGCTAATAGTAAAGCGTGGTGGGCATAGTGTGCTGTGGTGTGATTTTAGACGACATTTCATGCGAGAAAACTTTCCAATATGGCCGAGTTTAAACAATATTGCAAAGAAAACAGACAAAATACCTCCAGCGTGATGTTTAAGACTCCTCACCAATTATCGCAAACGCTTGATTTCAGTTATTGCTGCCAGTGGGTGACACAAACAGTTATTAGGTTCAGGGGGCAATTTTTGACAGAGGGTCTGAAAGGTTTTGATTTTTTTTAGCCTTAACAAATTGAATGGACCTTACCGACTGGTCAATCACTCGTACAATAATAGTCAATCAGATAGCCGCATTGTCTTAACCCCCGGCTTGACCCGCCCCTTTTGTCGTCATGTCCCACAAGCGATGCTGGTTATTGGTCGTGTGCGCTTGGAAAAGTGAATGTTACGAAGAAAATGGTCCTTAGATGCGCTTGGGGAACGTGCAATTCTGATGAAAGATATCCTGCCTAGGTTACAAGGGTCCCGGTTGATTCATTTTCCAAAGCCTAAAACACAGTTGAGAAAGTTTCTACGATGGATTAAGACTTGCAGAAGAGCGTGCGTACAACTAAGTGTGAAAAATATCAACAAACACAAGGCTGTATGTTTGAAGATAAGTGAGGGAGAAGTATCTTCTCTGAGTTTGAGTGAATTATAATCAGTGCTTTATACATTGCAGGAGAACAACTTTCACTTTGTTAGTGTAACACTGACCTGCTGAATGAAGTGTGTAATGTTTTATGCCGAAGAATCGGTTTAGTGATACGGAAAATCTCATCTTTGTGCACATGAGCACCAGTATTTCAAAAGCGTGCATGCTCGTGGGCACATATGCACAAGGACAATCAGATGATGGGTCCCTGCCCTTCACCAGGTCTGCTTGGGTTAGAGACCATGATGGGTTTCATGTATGCTTTCACACATTCTTTCTTTTTTTTTTTTTTAATGACAGGGCAACTGTACCCACCTTCTTTCTTTTGCCGAGATTACCCGCCCTAAGTACCAGGACCCCTGCTGCAACAATGTGTTGCGTGGGGTGTGCGGAAATGCACCAGTGGCAGCTGGTAGGCCGGTACTTAGGGCAACTGACAATGGTCTACAGTCCTTCAACCAATCAGGATGCAAAACATGATGTGGGGTTTCCCTTAGTGAATCAGGACACGGAACATAATGCACATTTATATGCTGTAAAAAAAAAAAAAAAAAAAAAAACAGCTTGCTACACTGTAAAAAATTGCTTACAAAAAATAATAATGTAATAGCAAAGCTGCATAAAGTGAACCGTTTTGTAGCGAGGCATGATCATGAAAATGATCACTCAACAATGTAATGAATGTAATAAAATACAATAACCAAGTAGCTTGAAGTCCTGAGTATTTTGAGACTTTAAAAATGCACTTTATGGATTCATTTTCATGTTCTTTTAGCAATAACTGTACCTTACGTAGTTTCTTTCGGCTTGTCCCGTAACCAGTGCTCTAACCATACTTGATTTTATTTTATTGGTTCAAGCACCTTGTGGAGAAGTGCTTGTTATTAAAGGCTTTTGGGAAGTATACAAGACTCACAATAAACTGCCCCTTCAGGAATAACAAAGACACCTTAGATTGCAAACATTATCATTTTACATATATGGTGTTACCCTGTACCCTGTTCACATTACTACTTCTTCTTTTCCTGTCGGCTTACCCTGTTAGGGGTCCCCACAGCGTGTCATGTCCAAGCCTATCTGGTGCATCTTCCTCTCTAACACCCACTGTCTTCATGTCCTCCCTCACAACATCCATCCATCTTTTCTTTTATCTCCCTCTCGCTCTTGCCTGGCAGCTCCATCCTCCGCACCCTTCTACCAATATACTCACCCTCTTGCCTCTGAACATGTCTAAACCATCAAAGTCTGATCTCTTACTTATTACTTACTAGCTCACCTTTCCTCCATTCTTCTGGCATCTTCTCTCCCACTAGTATTCTATTAAATAAGTTGGTCAAAAACTCCACAGCCACCTCTTCTTGCTTCCATACCTCCACTGATATCTCATCAGGACCAACTGTCTTCCCATTTTTCATTCTCTTAGTGCCCTTCTAACTTCCCCCTTTCTAATCATTGCCACTTCCTGGTCATTCATGCTTGCCTCCTCTACTCTACCTTCTCTCCTATTTTCTTCATTAACTTCTCAAAGTACTCTTTCTACTTAGCACACTACTGGCACCAGTCAACATATTTCCATTGCTATCCTTAATCACCTTTACTTGCTGCACATCCTTCCCATCTCTGGCCCTCTGTCTGACCAACCTGTAGAGATCCTTTTCTCCTCCTTTCGTATCCAACCTGGTGTGCATATCGTCATTTGCCTCTTGGTTAGCCTTTGCCACCCCTACCTTTTCCCTACGTCACATCTCAATGTATTCCTTCCGCATCTCCTCATTGCTATCAATGTCCCACTTCTTCTTCGCTAGTCTCGTTCCTTGGATGACTTCCTGTATTTTGGGGTTCCACCACCAGGTCTCCTCCTCTTTCCTACCAGAAGGCACCCCAAGTACTCTCCTGCCTACCTCTCTGAGTACCTTGACAGTAGTATTCCAGTATTCCGTGAGCTCTTCCTGTCCATCTAGACCAGGGGTGTCAAATTCAAGGCCCGGGAGCCAGATCTGGCCCGCCACATGATGTTATGTGGCCCACGAAGCAAAATATAGTGTCAATTTTCATGATTCTTGTAAAAATCTGTACCAAAATTTCAAATTGTCGTACATCATAAAGTTGAGATATTACAAGCATTTTGTGTTACCAAAACACATTATCCTTGATTTCTGATTCAAAAACTAGTTCATAAATTGAGCTGACTAAATATTTTTGTTTCAGTCATAACGGCCCTCTGAGGAAAACATTATGGCCCGTGAGAAAAATGAGTTTTGACATCCCTGATGCAGAGCCTGTCTCACCTCTTTCCAAAAGGCAACAATCCTTTCTCAACTTCCAACTGATTCTCTGCTCTACCTTTGTCTTCTTAATCTTCCTACTAGCCACCAGAGTCATCGTACACACCACCAGCCTGTTGTCGATCTACACACTCCCCCACCACTACCTCATCAGTAACCTCCTTCAGATTACATTGTCTGCACAAAATATAATCCACATGCGTGCTTCTACCTCCACTCTTGTAGGTCACTCTATGTTCCCATCTCTTCTGGAAATAAGTGTTCACCACTGCCAATTCCATCCTTTTTGTGAAGTCCACCACCATCTGGACTCAAAGTTCCTTTGCTGAATGCCGTACTTACCCATTACTTCTTCATTGCCCCCGTTTCCTTTGCCAACATGTCCATTGAAACCTGCACCAATCACAACTCTCTCTCTCTCTCTCTCTCTCTGGGATACTACGACTAGACTACTTTGTCTAGTTCCTTCCAGAATTTCTCTTTCAACTCAAGGTCACATTCTCCCTGTGAGGCATAGCCGCTAATCACATTATACACAATACCCTCAATTTCAAATTTCAGCCTCACGACTCGATCTGATACTCTTTTAACCTCCAAGACATTCTTAGCCAACTCTTCCTTTAAAATAACTCCTATTCCATTTCTCTTCTTTTCTTCTTCATGGTAAAATAATTTAAACCCTGCTTCTAAACTTCTAGCCTTATACCCTTTCCACTTGCTCTCTTGGATGCACAATATATTGAGCTTTCTCCTAATCATCATGTCAACTAACTCCTGAGAGTTTCCTGTCATAGTCCCAACATTCAAAGTCCCTACACACAGTTGTAGGGTCTGTCCATGCCTCTTCTTCTTCTGCCGACTAAGCCACTTTCCTCCTCTTTTTTGCCTTCGACCTACATTATCTGAATTTCTACCTACACCTGGCAGATGAACAGTGCCGGGGGTCGGGCATGCTGTGAGGGAACCTTTGCGAGGATCCTGTTCGTGTACTTCAGCTCTGCGTTTAACACTATCATCCCTTAACTCCTCTTCGCCAAGCTTCTCCAGCTCAGTGTCTCCCCTGCTATCTGCCAGTGGATGTACAACTTCCTGACTGGCAAGACACAGCAGGTGAGGCTGGGGGACACCACCTCATCCATGCGCACTATCAGCACTGGGGCACCCCAAAGTTGTGCCCTCTTCCCTTCTCGCTTGACACAAATGACTGCACCTCAAGACACAAACTCCTGAAGTCCGCAGATGACACCACAGTCGTCGGCTTCAACAAAGACGGCGACAACTCTGCGTATCGACAGGAAGTGGCGAGACTGGAGCTTCAGTGTGGCCAAAACAACTTGGCGTTGACACTCTACTGTAAAAATGATTGTGGATTTCAGGACACGTCCTTCATCACAGCTGCTCCTCGTGCTCTCCAACTCTCTTGTGTCAACCGTTGAGACCTTCAAGTTCTTTGGAATTAAAGTCTCACATGACCTGAAGTGAGAGCTGAACATCAACTCTATCCTCAAAAAAGCCCAGCAAACACTTCTTCTTGCAGCTTCTGAGGAAGCACAGCCTGTAACAAGAGCTGCAGAGACAGTTCTACACAGTGGTCATCCAATCAGTACTGTGTACCTCCGTCAGTCTGGGTTGGGGCTGCTACAAAAAAGGACAAACTCCGACTGCAACAGACAATCAAAAATGCTGAACAAACAGTTGGCACCACCCTACCAACCCTTGAAGACTTACAAGCCACTGGAACTACGACCAGAATGGACAGGATCCTTTCAGACCCTCCACATCCTGGCCACCAGCTCTTCCGTCGGGTCGGCGGTACCAATCAATGCAAATCAAAACTAGTAGGCATTCAAACAGTTTATGTCCTTTTTGCAATTAAGTAATTAAATTTTTGATCAGCGAACCTACTATTTTCTGCTTTCCGCTGTTGTTGGGACACACCTTCACATCCTGCTGTTCCAATAAGTATTAATATTAGTAATATATAATGTAGACTTTCGAATGGTTTCTCACTTTAAACTGAACCCTTTCCACAAATGTCATTGCACTGGTCCTTAACGATGAACCGCAAACAGGTGAGGGCACACTGCATAAGCTTAACATAATTTTGGGGGTTGACACACTAACTGCTCTCAATGCTGGAAGACAATGCATCTTTGCACAACTGTGACTTGTTCTTTGTTCTTGTTCGTTCGTTTTTCTTCTCAGTACTCAACATGAATGTCGTACCAGGGCGGCACCGACTACTGGAGATAAAATGATCACAAAGACTGAGGGAGAGTTCATCGCAATCTCGGATCTTAATCATATAATCCCCTGGCCCTGTGATTTTTTTTCCATTTATACAGCCATAACTCAGAAGGGGTTCTTTAAAATTTTAAAGGCAAAACCCGAATAGTTAGCATGAATGCAACAGTGACCATGCAGAAATACGGGCCTTGAAATGACATAATGAAGTGGAACAAAACAGTGACTTCATGGAATCGCATATGATTTTAAAACCTCACTCTGGGCACTTTTAATTGCATTTTGACACGGTAACTGTAATGTCGTTTACTAAGATTTATGACAATGACATTATGAAGACGTATCACAGGCATGTTATTTGACTGAATTAAAAAAAAATGAAAAATAGCCAGGGGTCTGGGGGGTAAAAGCATGATCAAAGGATGATCAAAAGATGATCACCAATTTTAACGTGCTAGTTTTATAAATTGTATTATGAATGAAAAATATCTAGTACATATATAAATAAATGCTATTCTGTTTTCAAAATGTACACAATATGATCGTTCATTATTTAAGTGCATACCTTTACCCCAAAAAAATTACAAATTCAAATTTAACTAAGTAAACTACTACAAGTAAAACTAAATTGAATTCAAATTTGCATCATGGCAGGCAAGCATGCTTTCATAACGTGTATATCGTATCCATTCAAAAACGTTTTAATTTATTCTTTTTGTAAATGATTGAAACGCATGAATTTGACAACGATTATTAACGTCATGTTTCGTTATCTGTAAATAATACAGACATTTTTACAAGTAATTGCTTTTGAACTATCACCTCGTCATTGACTGTCTGCAACTGGGGTTGGTTGTTTCAGTAGATCTTGCCTTTCAATACCAGGAGTAGTGGAAGTAAACAAGGGATAAAGTCTGGAAGGTTTGTTGGCCTTGGGTTGACATCCGAATGTACCAGCTATGGCAAAGTTCATTTTCCTTGCTTCCGGTTGATTTGAGTGTTTTTGTCGTTTCACGTGAACTTTCAATGAGTTGAAACCTCTTGATTCATAGTCAATAGTATCCTGACACCACGTGCACAATGCTTTACCAGGTCAATTGATTTTGTGAATGAAGTCGCTTAACAGAGTGGTAACTTCATTCTTTCCAACGGTATCGACAATTTCTCGTTCCATCCAATCCCATCGAAACTTATTTTTGACATTTCTATCAATTTTTTTCACTCTTTCCTCCCGAGCACCGCCATTGTGTTCACTTCCAAATGGGCCCATCGCGTGCCTGTTCCACATTCGACCAATCAACAGACGCGTATCACATTTTCAGCCTTGGTTCCGCCTCGCTTGCAAAAATCGGATCGGAAAATGAATGACTATGCATTCTGGCATGGGTTACGGTCGGAATATTGCAGAAAAATGGGATTCTTTTTTTTATCTATGCAATTTAAAAAGACGGAATTCCGTCTATAAACGGAAAAACCACGTCTGGTATCACTAATAAGCACTTGTATTGCCATCTATTCCATTGTTTTGTTACGCTGCCCTTAACCTACCTTCAGGAACTCTGTAACACACCCTGCGAGGTTCTTGTGGCCCTGAATGTTCAATTCAAGTTCGTAGAATCTGGAGGGCAATGCAGATGATCGCCCACATTGGTTACAGCTGGAAAACAACAGTCACTGTTAAAATAGTAAAATATTTTTGTTAATGTGAATAATAGCACATTTATAAGTCCTACTAAGGGCACAGTATGATAAAGTGATGCTTCTTCAAGAGTAAAGTGACTCTTGAGCAGTCAGTTTGCTTACACAGTTACATAGAAGAACTGTCCACAGAATTGCTGCTGAATGACATTTTGCAAGGTTGGGTTCTTCTGTTTGGACAATGTATCCTCCAACAAAGATAAGAAGAGCTTTGAAAACTCTTGGGCATCCTGAGTGAGACAAAGATCACTTTAGTGCTTTGTGGAGTCTCCACTGGAGTAGCATACTCTTCAAGTGTTAAGTCAAAATTTGCTGGAAGTTTCAGTCTCTTACTTGCTGCTGCCCAGTGTCTAGGCCAAGAGCTTTAACCAGCCCTGAAGGATCAATATATTTTCTGTTGCTGTTCTGTAGTAGTGCAAATAAATATTGAAGATGCTCACAAATGGACTGAGGTTCATAATCTGAAACAGACCAAATATTTGTCAGCAAAGCAAGTGTATCCATGATATTTGCAAAAAATAAAAGAACATGCAGCTTGTCGGAAAATGTAATACAACTGTCACGAAGGTGGTAATTTTACCCTAAAATTCAATTTTCAGTACAGAGTGCGACAAATTTGGGTGCATAATTTTAATGGTGCCTCAAAAAAAACAAAAAAAAAACAACATGCGTCACACGAGCAACCAGCTGTTCGAGAGGAAAAAGTCTCTGGGTGGTGATTTGTCCATTTTGAATGAAATGTCTCTTATATCTGGTTCTTTGAAGTAAATGAAAGGATCAAGAGATGATCTTTTTTTCCCCTCCTATTCTCTTTAACCTCAGGGTCTGCAGAGGGGACAGCAGCGCACATGCTGCAGGTCTGTATGCATGAAGCACACATTTGTCATTGCACTGGGGAGAGGGGCGGTGGTGGCAATTATACACAATGTACACAAATAGTTAAAGAGTACAAGGATAGACAAACGCTCTCCTGGTTACCCCTCACATTATGTACTGTACCACCAGCGTGTATTTTACAATTGAAATCTCTCAGGGCACACCAACAAAGAAAAATATCACAAAAAGTGGATACATTAATTAGAGTACAGGGAGTTCTCTGTTTAAGACAGTCTTGACCTAAAATGTTTCAACTTCACAACGCCCCAGTCTTGTTTGCTATGACGGCCCCAACACCACAGTGTTTCTGCTTTGCTCATGCATATTGCTTATCTGTGTTAGTGCACTGGGAGTTTATTTGCCCTTTTCGCGCACCTTTTTAGACATTATGGCCAAATAGAATATTTTTTTTTTTTTTAGCAATGGTGGTCCAGCCCAAAGAAAAGCAATCACCATGGAAACGAAGCTTAATATATTTAAAAAAAAACAAAACATTTTTTGAAAGGATTAACACCGACGACCATGACGGACATAAAGACTTGGACTTTTATTAAGGACAAAGCGCGTAGTTTAGCGCACAAGAAGGGTTTCACCCCAATGAGGGATACAGTGATCACGAAGCAACTTTTTTGTGAAGAAAAAATATTGAAGCAATGTTCTTCGATCGTTGCCGAGTTGGAAAGATTGCTTACCTTATGGATCGAGGATTTGAATCAATATAGGCTTAATATCAGCCTCATGTTCATTCAGGGAGAAGACAATTTCCTAAATTTGAAAAAGCAGAAAGGAGACTACGCCGAGGAGGAATTTACCACTAGCAACAGGTACCTGCACTTGCTTACTTAGCAATAGCTGAGCGCAGGCTCCCTTCACATCTTCACTGTTACAGCCTCCCTTCCCGAAAAGTAAGTGAAGCATCTCATATTTTCTACTTTAATGTATTTTAGTTTTTTATATGAAGAACCCATACCCACCCATTTTCCAGACCACGCATTTGTTGTCTGTCACTATGCCTCATCGGTGTAAAAAAAAAAAGATCAACAGAAATTAAATGTAAATACAGTTTTTGGAACAATTAAACTACGCACTAACTAAGCTTGAACATTGTCAGTCATGCTACTTTTGTTTTGTTTGTTTGTAATTATTTTTTTCACAAAAATCGGCCACAAAATGCCAGATAGTGGACATTTTCTGTTCTGTGAAATGTATCCACGAGCAATGGGGGACGAACAAGAACAGGACGAAACACGACGGTGGAATGTGTCAGCCTTGAACCACCCACCGCTCTCCAGCCGATTCCTGCCGATGGGGTGGAACCCATGCAAGTGGAGGGCGTTAACCGTTCTCCCGAGGAACGACAACGACGCCGGCGAGAGGCTCGCTGTTTCTACTGCGGATATCTGGGCCACCTTGTGGCTCGCCATTCGTTTAAACCAGCGAGGCCCGCGCTCAGAGTGTCCATGACAGTGAGTCTGAACCACACCGCAGGCGGCTCAGCTCGATCCCTACCTCCTGTGACGTTAAGTGCAGACGGACGATTATGCACGGCTATGGCGTTCATTGACTCCGGGTCAGACGCCAACCTCCTAAACCCCAGTAGATTGACAACAAGGGCCTAGAGACGTTTAAAACACGTCTCCAAAACGCATATGCAGCCAATGGCAAGATTCTGTGCCAGATGACTCACCTTAACCAGACCTTCGACATGATGTTCCCAGACGCACACACCGAATACTTGAGCATTCCTGTCTTCGAAACTCAGAGCAGTGATATCATCCTGGGAAACCCCTGGCTAAAGCTGCATAACCCACTAATTGACTGGCCGACCGGACAAATTAAGTCTCGTGGCCCCAAAATGCTGCGTCACGTGCTTCTCATCCCCTAAGAAGGAGGGCTCAAAGGTCGTTTCAGACATTCCACGGAACCTGCTGCAGGAGGCAGACCTAACCCGAGTGCCTCCCTGTTATCTAGATGTGAAGGAGGTGTTTTCCAAAGTCAGGCCAATTCGCTTCCGCCTCACCAGCTGTATGATTGCACGATTGACTTACTGCCCAGCACCTCACCCCCGCAGGGGAGACTCTTCTGTTTTAGGCCCAGAGCACAAGGAGGGAATATGTGGAGGAGTCGCTGGCGGCAGGTCTTATTTGACCCTTGACCTGAAAAAACGTCAGGCAATATGGGCCCATGTTTTTTTTCCCCACCACAAAACATGATTTTGACGTATACACCTTTTTGTAACTCCCGCCATGAATATCCTCTTGGGGGATTTGTTTTCAAGAAGAAGCAGGAAGTGACATAAAGGACAGCGGCACCCCCAAGTGGACTCATTTGTTTCCATTAGTTTTACCTCCGGGAAGGTAGCTCGTTGTTCCTTCGTATTAGCCAAATTGCCGGCCCATTGCATTGCTGGACAATGCTTGAACACTCGGGAGAATGGATTTACCCTTCATAAGTTTGCAAGAGACCCAGTTTGTTGTGAAAAATAAATTGCACTGGTGCAGAGGACGAGAGCTTTGTGGGTTACGAATGACAGGTAGGTGTGTGTACAGCTGCTAAAAAAAATAATAGTTTGGGGCGGACCAATCGGTCTCTCATAACATAACAAAATACTGTTGCATTGGCTAGCTTCTCCTGTGTTAGTTTTACAGGGACAGGTGTTTAGATGGGAAGTCTCAACAAAACATGGTGTCATGATATCCATCGGCAAACTGCCCCACTGCTCCCACAGTGATGTGTGGTGGTGGTGTGTTGGTCAAAAGTTGTATGAAACTGATAAATGCACCAGAAACGTGTGCACTGGTATTACTGCTCTTATCTGTGACTGTTTTTCCATCCAAAGCAGAGGATATACAATTGGCCACATCCATTTTTGGACCTCCCCTTGGTTTCTCCCAAAGGCGAAGGTCCTCTTGGAAAGATGGAGATCCGACATACATTGATGCAATTGGCATCCTATGAGGCAAATTGCGTAACCAGATTGCTGCAGGATCGAATACATCATGTTATGGATAACCCCGAATAAAAATGTTGACAGAATCAACTACATACATTATAATGTACAGAAACTAGGTAATTATACAGAAGCAGGCTTTATTGCCCTAAGAGAACAAACAGCTGCAACCTCACTCATGGCGTTCCAGAACCGCATAGCGGACGACATGCTTCTGCTCAATGTTCGGTGATGTTTATTCCAAATATCACGGCATCTGATGGGTCACTCACAAGGGCCATTCAAGGCCTCCGCACCCTGAACCACAAGATGAAGGAGCACTCTGGTGTGAACACATCAGCCTTGTCTGAGTGGTGGGAAAAAAAAAAAAAGTTTGGTAAATCTAAAAACTTGGTATTCTCTGTTCAAGTTTCTATAGCTGTTTGCAGCTATTCTTGCATTGCGTGGATGTTGTTGTATTTCCTGCATAAAGGCATCACTTAACCAACTTATAACCACTGCTATTGCCCCGACAAATTCAAAATTGTCAGAAATATATCTACTATTGGCATAACAGGGTAATGACAGTGATATTATTTACCATGATGATGACGTAATGTCTTCTCTTCCAGACCTGTTCTCTGATCCAGATGATTACAAATAATTAGTGCTATATTTTCCTCCGAGTGTAGCTATGTTTGTTTTCATAAATATGATTCTGTAGAATAAAGCGGAAAGGGTGATCTATTAGATGATGTGAGGATTTGAGCAAATGTAGGATAAAAGGAGGATAATGTAAAAATAGTTGTAAATATAACTCAGTAAATGCTTCTGCCTGTAATGAAGAAATGCTTTGCTCTGCTCCAATTCAGTAACTGTTCCTGCCTGCAAGAATGCTTTGCTCTGCCTGCAATGAGATGAATGATGAGTTAGATCCCATGAACACCATCCCTACTGTGAAGCATGGGGGTCGTAGCATCATGCTTTGGGGGTGTTTTTCTGCACATGGGAGAGGACGACTGCACCGTATTAAGGAGAGGATGACCGCGGCCATGTATTGTGAGATTTTGGGGAACAACCTCTTTCCCTCAGTCAGAGCATTGAAGATGGGTCGTGGCTGGGTCTTTCAACATGACAATGACCCGAAGCTCAAAGCCAGCAAAACCAAGCAATTGCTCTCTAAGAAACATATCAAGGTTCTGGCGTCGCCTAGCCAGTCTCCAGACCTAAACCAAATAGAAAATCTTTGGAGGGAGCTTAAACACCGTGTTTCTCAGCGACAGCCCAGAAACCTGTCTGATCCAGAGAAGATCTGTGTGGAGGAGTGGGCCAAAATGGACTACAGGAAACATTTGACCTCTGTCATGCAAACAAAGTCTGCTGTACCAAATATTAACATTGGTTTTCTCAGGTGTTCAAAAACTTATCTGCAGCTGTATCACACAAATAAATCGTTAAAAAAAATCATTTATTGTGATTTCTGGATGTTTCTTTTTCAATTATCTCTCTCACAGTGGACATGCACCTACAATGAAAATTTCGGACCCCACCATTATTTCTAAGTGGGAGAACTAGGAATATAGCAGGGTGTTCAAATACTTATTTTCTTCACTGTAGGGGCTACGGTGAGTCTTTCCTCGGGTCATCGACCAGAGTCCAATGGCCAGACCGAACGGGTCAACCAGGACCTGGAGATTGGTCTCAAATAGGTGCCCTCTCGCGACCCCAACTCATGGGGCCGGCAGCTCAGTTAGGTGGAGTATTCGCACAATTCCCCTCCCTTGGCGTCCACAGATATTTCACCCTTCCATGTTGTGCGTTGTTAGCCCCCCCTGTAAGCCAACCTGGGAGCGAGCCAGAAGGATGCTTCTTCGCATGGGATGCACCTATAAGGCAACAGCGGACCGCAAGAGGATGAGGGTGCCAGATTATAGAGTTGGACATCGTGTCTGGCTGTCAGCGAAAGGCCTCCGCTCCGGATGGAATCTCGCAAGCTAGCTCCCAGGTTCGGTGGTCCTAAGGTGATCAACCCAGTCACAGTAAGATTGAAACTCCCGAGATCAATGCGGATCCATCTAGCCTTCCACGTCAGTCTAATCAAGCCGGCTCGGGCGTCTCCGTTGGTCCCACCTGGCGAGCCTCCTCCTCTGCCCGCATGGTTGACAGGGGTCAACGCTGTGCGCCGGGTTCTGTGCCGCCGTCGGGGAAGGGAGGTCTGGTGGACTGAGAGGGCTACGGTCCCGAAGAATGGTCATGGATCCCTACCTCCTAAGAGACTTTCATGCTTCCCATTCTGAAGCGCCTGGGCCGTCCGGGGCTAGCCGTTGGAGGGGGGGGGGGGGGTACCGTCATGGCCGTGCCGGTCCCTGTTGCGGCAGGCATCTGACGCAATCAGCGAAGGGCGCACACCTGTGCCTTATCACACTAATTACAGCACATACACACAGGGCCACGGGTGCGGTCTGGCCTCTGCCAGATTGTTGTCTTATGTCACGTTCCCACAACTTCCTGTTCATACTCCTGCTCTCCCGTGCACCGAGCCCCGCCTCGCTCTTGACCTGTCTCTTAAGTCTGCCAATTCTACTACTGTTGCCCCCATGGACTGCCTGCTGGTATTTTGACGTCGGACTGGATAAAGACCTTTCCCGAACTGCTCCAAAATCTCGTGAGTCGTGCATTTGGGTTAAATCACGTGTTCTGGTCATGGGGCTTAGATTAGCTTGTGACAGCGCTAGTGTGTTTTGGTGCCATTCGAGTGTCCAAGGGAATCAAAAAGCAGCATGGGTAAAGACTGACGTACCTCCTAGCCAACTGGATGCCAGGAAGATGCTATGACAATAGTCAACGGGAGAGATATTCTATCGCACCACACAAACCAAGATAGAGGATGTTTACATTCAGCGGAATTTGGGGAATCCAGCGCCCATTTTTTTTCCCTTTCATTAACCTGAATTTCCTTTGTAACGACAGGCAATATTTTTCTGAGGAGTTTCAGAACCTGAATTTTTCATTAGTACTCGAGACATTCGTAAGAGGTACCACTGCAGTTTTCTTCAGTTTATGTAAAGATAATGATAGTCAGTACAGTGCATGTACACAAAAACTTGGAATGTAACCATATCTACACTTCAGGGTTTGGTTATATCAAAGTATCAATCTCATTGTACAATATCCATCCATCCATTCACAACCACTTATCCAATGTCAGGTCCGGGTTGCATTACCTTTAGCAGGGACGCCTAGACTACCCTCTCTCCTTCATCCAGCTCTTTTGGGGAAATCCTGAAGCTTCTTCCCAGGCAAGCTGAGAAACGATCCCTCCAGCGTGTCCTGGGTCGTATCCTGGGTCTCTTTTTGGTGGGACGTGCCAAGAAAACCTCACCAGGGAGACTTCTCACCCTATCTCTACGAGAGAAACTCATTTTGCCGCTTGTATCTGGGATCTTGTTCTTCCGGTCATGACCTATACCTCGTAACCATAGGAGACTTCAGGAACATAGACCAAAGAGTAAATAGAGCCCTTCACCTTTCGACATTGCTCCTTCTTTCCCACTATGGAACGAAACAAAGCCCGCATCACTGCAGATACTGCACCGATCCGCCTGTCGAGCTCATGTTCCACTTGGAGCAGGAGCTCATACCCAACCTGGATAGGACTCCCCACCCATTCACAACGTTCAGAGTCGTGGTCAGCAGTGCCCCATCCTCACTATATAGTGTTGTCTGTAAACTGATTCCACCTTCTGAGACGCTGGATGGTGGAGCAGAATTTCCTCAAAGTTGTCGAGAGGTCTTTCTCCAAGGCCTCACCAAATTCTACCCATGCCAGAGATTTTGCTTCAGCAACGACTAAAGTGGCAAACCAGTACCCATAGGCCAAACAGGCACAATACGACTTTTTTCAGGAATCTCTCACTGTGGGTGTTCACCAACGTGTCTGGTGATTGCTGCAACGACAGGTACCGACTACCGTATGAACATAACTTCGGTCAGTCGGTTCAGTAATGGAGGCCCGGAACATAATCCACTCAGACTTGATGCCACCCTCCTCCACCAGAACATGATCAAAGTTCTGTCAGAGGTGGGAGTTGAAAGTTCTTCTGAAAGGGGATTCTGCCAGCCGTTCTCTGCAAACGCCCACAATATGTTGGGGCCTGCCACCTCAGACCCGCATCTACCCCACCATCGAGGCAAACTCACCACCAGGTGATGATCAGTTGACAGCTCCGCCCCCCTCTTCACCCAAGTGTTTAAGACATGCAGCCACAGGTCCGTTGACATGATCACAAAGTCGATCATCGATCTGCAACCTAGGGTGTTCTCGTGCCAAGAGCACATGAGGACACCTTTACACTTGAACATAGTCTTCATTATGGACAACCCATGATGAGCACAGAAGTCCAACAGCAGAACACCACTTGAGTTCTGATCGAGGGGGCTTTTCCTTACAATCGCACACTTGCAGGTCTCACTGTCATAGCCCATATGATCATTTAAGTCCCATAGCAGAACGAAGGAGTCTCGAGTTGGAGCACTGTCTAGCACCCCCCTGAAAGACTCCAAAAAGGGTGGGTACTCTAAACTGCTGTTTGGTGCATTGGTACAAAACAGTCAGGACCCATCCCCCATTTGAAGGCGGAGGTTACCGTCCTACCCACTAGGGTGAACCCCAATGTACAGGTGCCAAGCCTGGGGGTGGAAAGTAAACACACCTGATCGGCGCCTGTCACCGTGGGCAACATCAGATTGGAAGAGAGTCCAACCCTTTTCAAGAGGCCCGGTACCAGAGCCCAAGGGGTGTCTGGAGATGAGTCTGACTATATCTAATTAGAACTTCTTGACCTTACACACCAGGTTGGGATCTTTCCCTGCCAGAGAAGTGGCGTTCCAAATCCCAAGAGCCAGCTTCTGTCACTGCAGTTTGGCTCACCAAGGTTGATGCCTTTGGCCACCGCCCAGCTCGGACTGCACCCAAACCCTATAGCCCCGTGGGTGCAGGCCCGGCCACTGGGCGCTCCACTTTGAACCCTACCTCCAGCCCTGGCTCCAGAGAAGAGCCCCGGTGACCCCCGTCTGGGCAAGGGAAACCTTGATGTATTTAAGTCTTTCATCATCAGGGTCTCACAGCCGTGCTTTGTCTGGTCCCTTACCTGGAACCTGTTTGTTACGGGTGAGACTACCAGTGGCGTGAAGCCCCCAACAACTTAGCTCCAAGGAACATTGTGACACACAAACCCCTACACCACGCTAAGGTGAGGGATTCCAGGAGGGGATTGTCCTATATTTACTGCAATATGATCATGAAGCTCATGGTTTCGAACACCTCACATGAATCCAATTGAAAATTTACGGAGAGAAGTGAAACTCAAAGACCACAAAAGAAGCCAACAGAACTTCCAAAATGAAGACTGCTGGTGTGGAGGAATGGGCCAAAATCACAACAGAGCAATGGAAGCAACTAGTTTCGGGAGGTGTCTTGAAGCTGTCATTGCAAAGAAAGGATATTGTACAAAGTATTAAGTAAATACCAGTTGGCCTGTTCAATACTTTTTCGCTGTGATTTCACTTGATTACTCATAACGAGCTTATTTGTTCGATTTTCATTTTATATATATGGATGGGTTACTTACTTGGGTTGTTTCCAACATCTGTTGAAATGCATACAAATGAGTGCGGCATCAGTTTTTCCCTTCCAGATTTATTGTTTGCATGTTTGTCATACTTATGCTTCACATCAGCGCACAAGTAAACACAAAAAGCACCTTTGAAACGTTCATTATGCCGTGCCTTCAAAATGCCATCTGAAAAGCCTGTGGCGCTAAAAAGCTTGCCGACTGCTTTTTTTTTTATATTGAACATTGTTCCGATGTAAGCACAATGTAAATAGTTTTGATTTCATAATTTGAATATTTTTATGATTGTAAGACCTTGATTTTATAAAGATTACACTGTAAAAGGCATGTATTGTGCTATGTCTCTCTTCTCTGTTTCTCTCTACCTCTTTATAGTCAGCAGCTAAAATAATTATTTAACATTTTTTCTCAAATATTTTTTCCAAAGGAGGCAGCAGATCCTGTGTGGAGTTTGCATGTTCTCCCCGTGCCTGGGTGGGTTTCCTCCCACATCCCAAAAACATGAAACTTTAATTGGACACTCTAAATTACCCTTAGGTGTTATTGTGAGCGTGACTGTTGTCTATCTCAATGTGCCCTGCAATTGGCTGGCAACCAGTTCAGGGTGTTCTCTGGCCCCTGCACGTTGACAGCTGGGATAGGCTCCAGCACTCTTGCGACACTCTTGAGGATAAGCGGTTAAGGATAGATAGATGGATGGGTAGATATTTACAAAGGTGCTAATGACGAACATTTCACAAGTTGTTGGAAACAACCTAGGTACTCCATACATACAAAAAAAGGAGTACGCATTCATCCATCCATCCATGTTCTTTGCCGGTTATCCTCACAAGGGTTGCAGGGAGTGCTGGATACTATCTCCGCTGTCAACGGGCAAAAGGCGGGGTACACGCTGAACTGATTGCCAGCCAATCCCAGGGCACATGGAGACAGACAACAGTCAAAATCACACCTAAGAGCAATTTAGTGTCCAGTTAATGTTGCATATTTTTGGGATGAGGGAGGAAACCGGAGTGCTTGGTGGTGGAACCACAAAATACAACCAGTCATCCAAGGTAAGAGATTAGCAAAAAACCAGAGGCACATGGAGAGGACTGACGAGAGGCGTAAGGAATACATTGAGATGCGTTGTAGGGGAAAGGTAGAGGTGGCGAAGGCTAAACAAGAGGCATGTGACGACATGTACTCCAGGTTGCATACGAAAGAAGGAGAAAAGGAGCTCTACAGGTTGGCCAGACAGAGGGATAGAGATGGGAACGATGCGCAGCAGGTAGAGGTGATTAAAGGAAGACTCACAAAAAAATCAAATGTACAATAAACCCAACATGTAATATTATTATTACATATATTTGGGATCTTAATTGAAAATAAAAATTTAAAATATAGAACATATTTGAAATCCAAGGAAAATCTGAATATGTGCCACCTTTCAGAGCCAAACACGGAAGAAACATCCTTGACTCCGCCCCTTACGTATCCGGTGCTTAGCGTTACAGACCATTCGTTCTAGCTAAGCCAAGATGCCGACTTGTTCTGCACTAAAACTGAGAAAATGTAGCCAAATTAGTCCTTCTTTTACCTCCCGTGGGGTCAACCTGACAGGATAAAGTCAGGCTGTGTGGCTGTCACAGTTGAGGCTCATTCATCAGCAGGGAAATTTGCACGCATTTAATCATTACTGGTTAATAGCCTCTCGTGCTAATACTGTATAAGCAACAACATATGTTATGAGGGTGGCACTACTGTTCAATCCCGGACTTCCGCGTGTGGAGTTTGCATGTTCTCCCCATGTCTGAGTGTGTGTAAATTTGCGTCCTACCCGTTGACAGCTGGGATAGGCGCCAGCATTCCTGCGACTATCGTGCGGCAAAGAAAACGGATGGATGGATATATACGTATAAGCACACAACACTTTCCGGTTACTATTTACGGCGATGCGTGCATGGAACCCCCCCACCCTTCCCCAATCCCCGCCGCAGTTCAAACGCGAGAAACGGAGTGCTTGAAAAGTACAAAAAAAAAATCCGGCCACGCCTGCTTGTATAATCTCTACATTGAAACCAACTCCTCACAAAAGCATCAAATCTCCGCAGTCCATATAATGGGACTATTATTGTTGTCATCAACACCACGCTCCTCCCGACACCTCGACTTCCGCCTGTGTGTATTCTGGCTCAAACCTTTGAACATTGTTATTTTTGTTTTGTTTGCTCAATGGCAGGAGTTGTAATAGCACGGACTATCGACTCGCTGTTACACTCGCTTTGTTGGCTCTGAGCACACAACAATTGCTGGTTACTATTTACGGCGATCTATCCCCCCCACCGCCGGTCGTGCGCGAGAGGCTGAGTGCTTGAAAAGTACAAATTGGGGGAGGGGGGGGGAAATCTGGCCACGCTTGCTGTACAATCTCTATATCGAAACCAACTCCTCAGAAAAGCATCAAATCTCAGCGGTCCATATAATAGGAGGGCTATTATTGTTCGTCGTTAGTCCCACACCACCTCTATGACACGCTCATTGGAATGTTTGAGTGAGAGAGGAATTTCGATAATACTTTTCTCTGTGAAATCTGCGGATAACTGGGATTAAAAGAAACACTGAACTCTCATCTACTAACTTTTAATGTATCCTCCCATTCCTAATCGTCTCGACAAAGTCTTCCTTTAAGGATAGCGATAGAAATATGTTGACTGGTGCCAGTAGTGTACTAAGTAGATGGAAAGAGTACTTTGAGAAGTTAATGAATGAAGAAAATGGGAGAGAAGGTAGAGTAGAAGAGGCAAGCGTGAATGACCAGGAAGTGGCAATGATAAGTAAGGGAGGAGTTAGAAAGGCACTGAACAGAATGAAAAATGGAAAGACAGCTAGTCCCGATGACATATCAGTGGAGGTATGAAAGCAATTTGGTGAGGTGGCTGTGGAGATTTTGACAAGCTTATTCAGTAGAATACGATCGGGAGAGAAGATGCCAGAAGAATGGAGGAAAAGTGTGCTAGTCCCCATTTTTAAGAACAAAGGCGATGTTCAGAACTGTGGAAACGACAGAAGAACAAAGATGATGAGCCACACAATGAAGTTATGGGAAAGAGAAGTGGAGGCTAGACTCAGGACAGAAGTATCTGCAAGCAACAGTATGGTTTCATACCTAGAAAGAGTACCACAGATGCACTATTCGCCTTGAGGATGCTCATGGAAAAGTACAGAGGTCAGAAGGAGCTACATTGTATCTTTGTAGATCTAGAGAAAGCCTATGACAGAATACCAAGAGAGGAACTGTTAGAAAACATGCGCAAATCTGGTGTGGCGGAGAAATATGTTAGAATAGTACAGGACATGTATGAGAGTAGCAGAATAGCAGTGAAATGTGCCGTTGGTGTGTCAGAAGAATTTGAGGTAGAGGTGGGATTGTATCGGGGTTCCGCGCTGAACCCCTTCCTGTTTGCGGTGGTAATGGATAGGCTGACAGACGAGGTTAGATTGGAATCCCTTCGGACCATGATGTTCGCAGATATTATGATCTGCAGTGAAAGCAGGGAACAGGCGGAAGAACAGTTAGAAAGATGGAGGTACACACTGGAAAGGAGAGGAATGAAGATTAGCTGAAGTAAAACGAAGGTGGACGACTTCAAATACATGGCATCAAACAATACAGAGCAATGGAGAATCTAATCTGATGATTAGTAATCTAGTGAAACAATCATGAGTGACAACTGCTTTCCTGGCTCATTATGTTGCAGAGCTACAAAGCTAGCCCACAGTCCTCTTTTGGATTCATTATTGGACATAATAATCTGGTGACTAGTAACAGTATCTTACTAGTCTGGCTAATTATGGTGTAGAGCTGTGACAGGGTTCATACTCAGTCTGACCAAAAAAACTTAAGGGCTTTTTAGGGGCATTCTTCGGGGTTGACACGAAAAATTTAGGGCCGACACGGAAAAAATTTAGGGCCGACACGAAAAATTTAGGGCCATCGTGGGAAATCAAGGGTAAGGAAAAAAGACTCACCCAATGGTGCCATCAACCGTTCTTGGTTTATCAAATGTTCCAGTATCTCAGTACCTGTGACAGTGAGCACCTGTCGCCCCTTGCGGTAGTTCTCATTGATATGACCATTGTCAACGTCTTCACATAACAGTCTACAGAAAAACAGATTCTAACTACAATTGCAACTACAGGGTGACCGAAAAAGATGCGTACCCATATTTTATTCGATAAAAAATCCATTTTTTAACTAATGTCTTTTCTGTTGCAGGACGTGAAAGGTGAACCTATGGATGATCATTTGCAGCTATAGTTGCCCCGAAAATGTCTTGGACAAATCAGCAGAAGATATTCTCCCTGGAAACCTATTTTGCGACAAAATCATACCAGAGTGTACAGATACAGTTTCGAAAGTGTTTCCATTGTCGCAACTTTCCATCAAAATCAACGATTGTTAGTTGCGAAAGAGGAGTGTATAAAAGTGATTCAAAATTTGCCAGACGAGTACAGGTTTGCTTGCAACGAAATGGTGGACATTTGGAACACATCTTGGGAAAGCCATAAATTGACTAAAAATTGACAGAAATAGCTGAAACTCTGGTGAATGGTCTTCCATAAACTGAATAATGTGTGGTTGTAATTTGAAATAAATAGCCACAATTGAAATTTTCATGGGTACGTATCTTTTTGGGTCACCCTGTATATACACAAATGTCTTCCACTAATGTCTGTTTCAGCACCCCTACTCTAACTCCTTGAGCCTACCCAGCGCTGCCTCTATTTGTTGCTGCAGAGGTGCCAAAGTGGCTCTCTTGTCCTTTGCTCTGCCTCTGAGTCCATTGGCCTCGGTGATAAACATCAGATTACTCTTTTCTTCTGCCTCCTCACACAGCCTGTCAGCCTCCTCAATAAGCAGATATGTCAGTCTCTATTCTGGATTTTTTGGCTTTGAGGCAGTAGATATGAAAAGTGGGCAGCGATGCCAAATGTAGCCAGGTACGAAGTCTTCCTTTCCCCACAGTGGTAGTTTTTAGCAATGTCACTGTCTGGGAACATGACTGCAAACACTTTCGAATTATTTTCACAAGATTTTTAACTGTAATGGCTGCAGATCACTTTTAAAGTCCACGCGATCCCTGCCTTTAACGAGTCCGTCTTCGTGTATTGAACTACGTTCATAATGCCTGACTTCTGGCTGGTTGAAGTCCACGGCTGGACAACTGTAGGTGCGCATTAAGGATCGCAACCAGTTGCAAATAATCGGTTATAACCTGTTTTCGTTTTTTTAAAACCGAAAGTGTAATCGTACTTTCGAAATCAGTTAAAATTTCCAATCATTTCTTCCGGTTCCGGTACTCCACAATGCGCTATTTTTTTCAACATCATTTCTACTTTTTTCAAGTTTCGCTGTTAAGAGTAAAGTTGGACTCAAAAGAACATTCAGTTATATCAAACAAACATCAAACAAGGCATCGAGGAAACGCTCGGTATACTTTCATGCCCTTTCTGAAAGTCCGAAAGAAGAATGTCAAGATTAAAACATTTTTACAAAAAAAAAAAAAATAAAATAACTTACACGAGTGCGTTGTTGAAAGCCACATTCAACAAGCTTGTTTGTCAATATTGTATACAAACTACCCCATTACCGCGGAGTAAATTAACGATCGATGGTGTAGCGCCGGAGAAAAGGAGTCGGAGGCGGAGTGTCGGACACAGGAACAAAACTTGTTTTATTGGCAGACATCAATAACCTACTCGCATAACGGGGGGGAACTCTGTGATCTTGTCACTCCGGAAGAGCAACAACAAAAACAGTCCGTGCGGAACCCCGCACCCCAACTCGATGTCCCACGGGTGATTTATGTAAACACCACTATGATACCGGTTTTAAAACCGGTTAATCAGTTTTTTGCTACAACTGTTCGGTTAAAACCGGTTATGAAAGTAAGCGTTTTTTTGCGATCCCTAGTGCGCATGCACTGCTAGTACCACTGCCTGAAGTTGATGCTTCACTATCTTGATATTTTAGAAACAGATTCATACCAACGGAAGATGAGAGTCTTCGCCAAATCAGCGTGTCTCCTGTTTTTCCGGTGCGACTCCAGCGCTTTGACGCCCGTCTTTTCAAGCTGGAAACTCTGCTTGCACAGATGGCAGTAAAACATGTGCCGATCTTTTGGATCTCGATGAACCCAGCTCCCAAACTCCTTACTTTCAACCCTAGCTTCTTGAAAAATGCACTTCTCTGTGATACAAGTTGGATCGATGAAAGAACTACGCTACGTCGTAATGAAGACGAAGTGAAATCCCTACTCACGGAAACAAACAATGGAATATCGACAAGATGGCGACTAGTTGTCAACACGGTGACCTCCGTTGACAATTTCCGGCCGATTTGGACGCCAGACGGATCTCTATTTTTTTTTTTAAATAAAAGATTAATTTATTTTTTAGGGAGAATTTTGGCGGTAGATATATTTGATATTTTTTTAATTTAAGGCCTTTTTAGGGGCTTGACGGTTTTCGCGGATTTTAAGGACTTTTCGGAGCCCCTAATGCACCTTTGAAAACGTAGGGGTTTTTAGGGACTTTTAGGGCCGCATGCAAACCCTGTGTGAGGCAGAAAGACCTAGTGGAGCTCTTCCTGTGTCTGTACAGTATGAGCATGCATGTTTGTTTGGATTTTTTTCTAGGGGGCTGGGGGAATTGCAGCTTCACCTTTTTGCTCGACTGTC
This sequence comes from Syngnathoides biaculeatus, assembly GCF_019802595.1. Classification (NCBI taxonomy): domain Eukaryota; kingdom Metazoa; phylum Chordata; class Actinopteri; order Syngnathiformes; family Syngnathidae; genus Syngnathoides; species Syngnathoides biaculeatus. The sequence continues at coordinate 31,356,092 of NC_084649.1, forward strand.
AATTTACTTGGTGAACCAACCCAAGTAACGTCTCTGTAGTGGAAACTGGTATTCAACGAAATGTAGGTTAACTGTTTGGAAATCCTTTTATTGTTTTATTTACGATTTACACATCATCCCAACTTCATTGGAATTGGGGTTTGTACATTTGAAGCACAAGAAAACATTATTTTATACCAACACAAGACCACAAAGATTTTGAGGCATGTTTAATCCCGCAATATTGTGAATACTCTGACATCCTTACAATCATTGAAAGAAAATCTCAGACACACTACTTGTACCTGACTCAGTGTCGTGTTCCTGTGCGTGGGAATTGTAGCACTGATAGAGGCTTCTTCGAAGTTCAAGGTTGTGGAACCATACTTGCAGGAAGGTGTTGACATAACATGTAGCTCCCAGATTGGTCAAACCAACAAACGTGTTCTGTAAGAAGAGGGACAGAAAAAAAAGACATACACTATTAAACCTCTGGGATTAGCATTTCATACACTTTACATGGTGCAATAATTTAAGGATTTTACCTTTTCTCTACGCTCTGAATTTGGGTCATCAATATTGTGGAAAACATTTTCATCAATCTCCCCAAGCCACGTCTGTTCACCAATGCCAACAAGACAGTTGGGGTTCCCTTTGCAGTTCCTCCTGAAAAGCCACAGCATGTGCACAAACTTTAACCTATTCAAATAAGTGCATGACACAGTACAACAGATCTAAGCAGGGTCAAGCAAACGAATAAGCCTTCAATCGGGAACACATCAAATACTGAATATTCTGATGGGCTAACGTGATGTTTATTGATGTCATCTGACAGTATGTCGCAACATAGAATGGCATAACGTCGATTATAAAGGTGATGGGCAGCATTGGCCGCGATTATCTAGCATTTCGGTAATTTTCTACATGAAAGAGGGTTGGGGATTTGTTGAACTGGAAATTTTATTTCATAACAATCGATATGATCCAACAATTATCAAAAGTACCTGCATGTTCCCCTCTTGCAGGCTGGAAGACTGATGCGGTATGCTAGCTCCATATGCTCCTGGCCGATGTCTTCAGGTTTTACAGATTCCACCCAACGCCAAACCGCTTTTTCCAACTGTAAACGCGGTGCCATTGTCCTGAGGTTTAAGGTTGACCAAAAGGCTCCAATGTACACACTAACGAACTCCAAAGTTAATATGGCTAATTTCTCAGCAGGTCATGGCCTGTTTCCCTTCCCTCCAATATTCAATCGTTTCGGGAGCAGCCTACCAGCGTTAACTGGCGCTATCGAACTTAACCAGCTATACGAAGCTTAACATTTTAAAATTAACCCACCATGTTAACCAAAACGTGATAATACATGACACATTCGCTGGACAGCTAAAGTAAGAATTTCCCTGGTTGTGCTAGTATTGCCTAATTAACTTGTTGAAACGTAGCTTAGCCCGACCTTGTTTGCACCTCGGTTTCCCATGTAAGGATGTGAAATACGAGATTTGAGATAATGGCAAGTATTGTCGAATCGACTTCACCAACAGGTTCGTGTGATTTCACATTTAATGGGATTTTATTTCAGATTTAGCGCCCTCGTGTCTACATAAAAAAGGTTTCCCCAAACTAAAATGCGCACGACAATAAAAATGACGTAGCCAAGGAAGAGGAAGTTGATGCTGGGTTACATTCTTCTTCGTTTTCTTCCTCTTGACGTTTAACAGCGATTTGCAGACTGTAGCAGTACATTACCGCCATCCACCGTTTTGCAATAGTTTGCATTTACTGAAGGTGACGTAGCCAAGGAAGAGGAAGTTGATGCTGGGTTACATTCTTCTTCGTTTTCTTCCTCTTGACGTTTAACAGCGATTTGCAGACTGTAGCAGTACATTACCGCCATCCACCGTTTTGCAATAGTTTGCATTTACTGAAGGTTCTTTTACAGACCTTGTCCGTCAGGCGAGTTTTCTTTTCCTAAGATGATCAGGGGAAAACCGCGCCCCCAAGCCATTTGATTGGTCCCTGCAACCCCCTCTTCTTCTCTTGGCTGCTTCTGCCTATTTGGCACCGAGTGCACGACACGTGACACCATTGGTCACCGAGGGAAATGCATCCCCGACGGATGCTTAACACTTGCTGACTCTGTGAAACAAGGGGAAGAGATACAAGTTATAGGTCGTATTTCGCGCCATTAGGAGACACAGTCATTATTCACAGCAACATCATGCCGCGGTGTTTACACTGCAAGCAGCCAGAAAGTGGGAAAACCAATTGTTAACCTTTGGAGGTACGGACTTCACTTAATGCTCTAATAATATTAACGTTCAAATTGATACGTTTACATTGTGATAGCTAATTAACTGCATGCACTTTGCTATGCATATGGCCGTTTGCGAAAATGCACGTTTTCTTCAGAAACCAAATATGGTTTCCTTGCAGGATTCGGGGATTATTGTGCCATGATTGAAGTGTGTTAAATAGAAACTATGATTTAATTGTGATTGATGGGCTGTAGTAGTATAGCACCTTGCATGAAGCAAACACAACTCAAAATGCAGCAATCCATTGTTTTGGAATAGCACAGATAATCAATATGATTTTGTTTCAGCCACCGAAGGAGGCGCACTCGAGGTAAATGCAGGGACTTTGCAAGGACCAATCAATTGGCTTGGGGGCGCGGTTTTCCCATCATCCTAGGAAAAGAAAATTCGCGAATAGAACTATTTTGTCATAACACCGGACTATAACATTCATGTTGACAATAACATGGAAAAAATATCCAAAGAACTTTCTGCCGTAATAGACACATTTGATCTCTCTCAACATATTAAGAGTCCAACTCACACTCAAGGTCAGATGTTAGCCCTGGTCATCTCAAAGGATGTTGAAATTCTATCAATTGACATTAAGGATATGGCTATTTCTGACCATTTTTGTGTATTTTTTTTATTACAGATTCTTCCAAAAGTTCAGACAACCTCTATCGCTATTAGGAAAAGGTACATATATGAGAGTATTGCCACTATGTTTATGGAGACTGTGGCTGTGCCACAGACTGTGAATGCTGAGACAGTTGATGAACGTTTGGACAATTTCACCTCGAAAATCACAAATGCCATGAATGCTGTCGCTCCTGTTAAAACTAAGACCATCCTGAGGTGTGGAGGAGCACAATGATAGTCAAGCGATCTAAATCGGAGTCAAGGAAAGCGGAACGCAAGTGGAGAAAAACTCAAATTCAAATTGACTATGACCTCTGCAGACAGTGTCTTTGTAATTTTAACCAAGAGTTGGTTAGAGCTAGACAGAAACACGTTTCTGAAATCATCAGTAAGAACCTCAACAATACTCGTGCTCCATTTGCTGTGGTTGACAAGCTTACAACCCCCCTGAATCAGATAGATTCAGAACTCATAACAGCTGACAAATAAAATCAATTTGCGTGTTATTTTAGTGAAAAAATACAATCCATCAGGTCAAATGTCAGCACAAATCAGCGAAAAGATAGAATGATCTCACATTTGAAGCCACCCAGAGAAAACTCCATTAACTTGTCAGAATTTTATACAGTTGATAAAAAAACTGGAGAGAAAACTGTTCAGCAGTTGAAACCATCAACGAGGTGTCTCGACTCAATACCATCTGACTTTTTCTAAACTATTGTGAAGTCAGTCCTACCTGATTTGCAGCAAATAATCAATTGCTTACTTCAGTCTGGCGAGTTTCCCAAAGCTCTTAAAGTAGCTGCTGTTAAGCCTCTTCTAAAAACCAGAGCACTGGACGATTCCATGTTAGCAAGCGATATACCCATCTCAAATCTCCCGTTCATAGCCAGGATTCTTGAGAAAGTTATTTTTAATCAACTCAGCAATTTCTTGAATTTAAATGGACTTTTTGAAAAATTTCAATCGGGTTTCCGAACTCATCACAGTACAGAATCTGCTCTTAACAAAGTGCTCAATGATATAAGGTTGAATACTGACTCAGGAAAGGTGTCAATTTCGGTCTTGTTTGATCTCAGAGCGGCTTTTGATATGGTAGATCACAATATACTGGTAAATAGGGTTGGAAATGTGGGTAGGACTAAATGGTTTAGGTCCTACTTGGAGGATAGGAGCTACTTTGTCACCATTGAAGGTGCTCGGTCTCAGCAAACGACAATGACGTATGGGTTCCCTCAAGGGTCAGTTCTTGGACCTATCCTGTTCAGCCTGTATATGCTACCCTTAGGTCAAATTCTTCAAAACTTTAATTTTGACTACCATAGCTATGCAGATGACACACAGTTAAATTTAGCAGTGTCTCCAGATGACTACAGTTCAATTGAGGTATTGTGCCACTGTCTAAATCATATAACTAATGGATGAGCCAAAATTTTCTGCAACTAAATCACAACAAAACTGAGACAATTGTTTTTGGCAACAAAAAAAAAAGAGAATTGCTGTTAGTAATCACCTAGACTCTCTTATCTTTAAAAACCAAAGACCAAGTCCGAAACCTTGGTGTTCTGATTGGTTCCAACCTGACTTTCAACAATCATATCAAATCAATCACAAAAACTTCCTTCTACCATCTGACAAACATATCTAGACTGAAGTCTTATATGTGTCAAGCAGACCAGGAAAAGCTCATCCATGCTTTTATCTCAAGTAGACTTGACTACTGTAATGGTCTTCTGACTGGACTCCCAAAAAAAGAGTATTAAACAGCTAAAAATCACTATGGTACTGGAATCTCTGTAATATCTTTTATAATAAAAGCCAGTCGATGGAATCAATCACTTTCTCTCCGTCTAGCCCTAATACGACAGCAGGTTCTTGTTTATGTAATTAATTACCTGTAGTGTTCTCCTGACATTGTCTTGTGTTTGCCTATGTTTGATAAAACCTGTTTGATCCAACTGAATATATCTGGGAGTACTATTTTAAGGTGTTTTTCAAAAATTGAAGTAGAGCATTTATAGTCCACATTCAACAAGCTGATTGGTCGATAATCACAGCACTCTCTTATCGTTCCCTTCTTTTGGTATTACTGTAATAATCGTTTCTCTCCATGACGGGAGGGATTCCTCCTTTCCTCAAGACCCAATGAAATGTTCTGAGCAACAGTGGGGATACAGAAACTTTAAAGGTCTTGTACCACTCCTGTGTAAACCCATCAGAACTTGGGGTCTTGTTCTGTTTTAATCTAGAGATTGCATCAGCCACTAATGTTTTATTCTGTTTTTCTGTGAATGTCAGAAGACCGAGTGGTAGAAGCAGCGATTCAGGTGCGTTATCCCCTTTACATCTGTGCAGAGAGTTTTTGGAAATACCTTTCAAAGCTATTTTTAATATCCTGACATTTGTGTTTCATTTCAGAATTAGAATCAGCTTTATTGGCCAAGTGTGTAAAAACACACAAGGAGTTTTTCTCCAGCAGTCGGTGCTGCCCTGGTACGACATTCATTCAGAACAAAGAACAAGGAACAACATAGCAACAAGAACAAAGAACAAGAGACATTTGTGTTTATAGGAACTCTTCCTGATAAAAGTCCGAATGGATCCTGCCTGCTCTGGACCTACTTCGTGTTGCGTGCATGTCCTCAGTAGTGGGTAACGTGGTGCCGACAGGCCGTTCAGCGGTTTTGATTGTCTGTTGTAGTCTGAGTTTGTCCTTTTTTGTGGCGGCCGCAAACCAGACTGTGATGGAGGTACACAAAACTGATTGGATAACCACTGTGTAGAACTGTCTCAGCAGCTCTTGTGATAGGCCGTACTTCCTCAGAAGCCACAAGAATTCCATCCTTTTCTGGGATTTTTTGAGGATGTAGTTGATGTCAGTGGCCCACTTCAGGTCGTCTGAATGTGTTGCCCTTTCTGCTTGTTGTTTTCTCAATCTATATGCCAAAATTTTGGCTTCAATACTACGTACTCCATTAGGGAGGCCCCGTAGCTCAGTGGTTAGAACACTCGTTTGGTAAACCAGGGATTGTGGGTTCATATCCCACTGGGGCCTCCACTCCCTGAGAAGGGTTGCATCAGGAAGGGCATCTGGTGTAAAAATTGTGCCAAACATATATGCATTCATCTGAGATGATACACTGTGGTGACCCCGAAAGGGACAAGCTGAAAAAAACGCACACACTACGTACTCCATTTTACCTCTGTTTTAAAAAGGTAAGTTTTCCTGGATCTCTGTGACGTAAATTTCCGTTCAGTTTTTTTTAATTTCCCTGATTCTCTGACTGATTCCGATTTGGATATCTTTTTCATGTCTTTTTCAGGTCTTCCAAATTTTTTTCCTATCTTAAGTTTTTTTTTTTTTTAACCTTGTGAAGTACCTGTTTAAGGATGATCTTCCCTCTCAAGACAGCTTTACCTCCATCCCAAATCATGAGATAGGAGACTTCCCCATTATCATTGTCTGACAGGTATAATTTAATGTCTTCTTGGAGTTTTTTCATTTTCTCTTTAAGTAGATCCATCCATCCATTATCTACCGCTTTTCCAGGTCGGGTCGCGGGAGAAGTAGCTTCAGCAGGGATACTGTTGGAGGACGCTTTTTCCTCCGCGTGTTCGTTTAATTTCGGGTAGTGAGAATGTTGGTTATCCAAATACATGCTGTAGACGATGAACATTTTCTTTGAAGCTTTTACTTACAGAATATTCCGGGCACAAATTAGTTACAGACAATGGCTGTAGCAGATCAGAAGTGCAAAGATACAGAGGACTTGCAGCATTCTTATTCTATCAGAAGGGTCCGCATCACAAAAGTATGAAAGGAAAATTAAGAGCATCACAAGAGAATCGCAGCATAAAATAAAGAGCATCATAAGTACTAAACCAATTACATCTGGTAATAACTGGCACATTCCTACGTCCTGGTTGCTAGTAAACATTTCAGCAAGGTTCACTTAAGGTTAACTGAGTTGGCATGCTTCAAACACGAGTTATACCGTCATGACTAAATATCAGGAGAAGACACACTTCAATCAACCTTTCAGACTCTAAAGAGTCCGACACCTGAAATAAACAAAATTAAATAAAGGAACCAGTGGCATCATCGTCCGGGAGGGGCTGGTGCAATGGGCCTGAAGAGGGAGCAATTCATCCATTCTCAATGGCAGCAGTAATTGAGCTGGGGCGCAGTCGGCTTCTTCGGGACCTTGGGATTAGACTACCAGGTCCCGGGTAGATTCACTGGGATTATTCTGTCCATGTACCGTGAAATTAACCCTTATCCAATGATGTCATCAACGGGTGCCAGCCGGTACTGAAGACACGGTTTTCCGGTTGTAGTCAGGTGGAGGGATTGCTGAGGCAGACCTGGCGGGTCGTGTAGACGATGTGGAACCACGTATCCCCCTTTCCTTCAAGACGTACTGCTGTGGCTGTCTGCTCAGTAACTTGGAAGGGACCTGTCCACCTAGGTTCATACCATTGTCATTGAATCACTTTTAACCACACAGATTGTTCAAATGTTCATCTCGAGGGGACCGTCTGGTCGTCTTTCTGTCAAATGGGAGAAATTGAATTGTTAGTTGTGTGAGCACAGGTGGGCCTGCAACTTCACCCGCAGCCAGTGGAGCTGTGGGTGCAGGAAATGGTCTGTTAGTATGACACTCGAATGGAGTCCAACCTTTAGAAGAATTTAATGACATCCGAATGTTCATTAATGCCAATGGAAGAGCTTGCAACCAATTGAGTGTGGATGAAAGTAAAGCCTTAGCTATCTTTTCCTTAATGTTCCTGTTCATGCGCTGAACCTGACCATGCGATTGTGGATGATAGATGGGCTTCAGAAATTGGATTTTTCAATTGTGTTTGAGATGGAATGGATTTACCCTCTTTTCGCCATTTGCCATCCTCATCTTTGACACCCCCTTTCGACCACACACTTTCTTCTGGACTTGCCTTTTCCTGCCACAACTTAACTGTTTCTACTGTCACCTCCTGTTGATTGCCACATTCAGACTCACTTACATTTAGTTGGAGTGTTGGTCGATACCCTGCAACCTTTTTTGCTCCTCGATCTGCTGATTTGGTTTCCTGCCGATCCAAAATCATTAGTTCCTTTTGCATTTTATTGGTACCGCTGTTGGAAGCAGTAAAGCATCTCGCAACTTGAGAATGTTGTCCTGTTGTTTAATGGATGTACCGTTTGCAGTTTCGAAATTGTTTCGCTGCCATTCTTTTATTGCAAAATGAATGGTCATGTGTGCATACACTGAATCTGTGTAAATGTTTATGACTGGTTTTCTGCTAACCTGAGAGTTGCTGTCAATGCCAACATTTCTGCTTTTTGTGCTGACTGTGAGCCTGAAATTCTTACAGCGAGGACTTATTCAAAACATTTTTCTGTGGATTAGGGTTACTGCTAATCCAGTCCGGGTTGTCAAGTGGTGTCTATTCATAGGGTTCAGTGCGGTTGTGTTAAAATCGCCTAAATTTTCCTCCCGTCTTCTTCCGGTCATGGGCCGGTCATGGTGAAAGCTAGACTTGTAAGATACTGGACTGTACTGTGTGATGTTCGCACACTGTCGACTTCCTCCTTCCCCCTTCTGATAAAGGCCAGCAGAAAAACTGCTGAACTTTACAGACACATCAAGACACAACATGCAGCTGTAATCAGGAGTCGCAAGAGCTGCAGCAGTGGAAAGAAGAGAGCAAAGACCTTGTGGCTTCAAGACAAGAAGTTTCAGATGGAGCTGCCAGCAAGAGGTCATCCACATACTGCACCAGGAGAACTCCACAAGGCAATTGAAGCAGAGACAGCAACTGACGAAGACAGTTGTTGAAGAGTCCGGGAAAAAGGAAAAAACCTTGAGGCAGGCAATTGTAGGAGTAACAAACACCATTCCAAGTGAAAGCAAAAAATTGCCTCATTGAGGAATGGAGAGGAATGCAAAAGAAAGCATTAGCCAAGTCAATTCAAGTGAAATGAGTGTGGGGTGATGAAATTTGGGACAATGTCGAGTGAGGGTTCGGGACTGGCAAAGTGGGAGTTAGAACGGCCGTATTAATTGCTCGCAGGTCATGGACCATGCGAAACTTTCCAGTGTCTTTTCAATGGCTATGGTGTCCATCCAAAAGCTGGTGCTCCAAAACAGAAGTTAGCAAAAATGTGTTAGACTGAATCCAATAAGCATCAAGTGATGAGGAATCTAACAATTGAGAGTGAAATTAATTAATTTTCCCAATCTGTTGCCTGTGTGCATGCCAGGACAAACGGACCAAGATCCTTTGCTGTGTGCTGAGGTGAAACCATCAAGGAGACATGTGGGTAACAAGGCATAGAAGGATCCGGAGGATCCACCATCTTATACCATTTGAATTGTTCAGGAGTCAAGAACACCGAAAAGGCGATAGCTGGTTTGCCCACAAACAAATCACCCATGTTCAATTCCCATATGTTATCAATGTCCTGAAATGCCTCGCTATAGATCTCTTCCCCTGATCTTTCATAGTAGAGTTCAATGCATACAATCAGTTACCATATCATAACATCTGAGGTTACAGACCCAAGGTGACCAGAGAGTCCAAAAGTGCTCAGCCTCGAGCCAACCACTGGAGTCAATATCCACTCTTGCCCAATAGATGTCGGCAGTGGCGCATGCCACATGGCATTGTTCAACAAGCAGAAACTGGGAGGTGGCACCGGAGGCAGAGGCAGGAGAGCAGCAGTAGGTGTTACCATCCGGAAATTCCAGGATAAGTCCATCAGGGCTGCATTTGATGAGAGGCCACGTCGCGATGAGGAGATCTCTGCCCAAAATATTGACCGGACAGTTAGGTGCAAACACAAAAGAATGCAAAAAAAGTCTGTGAAAACATTGAAGTCACTGGAGTTGTCAATTTCAGGGCAGTTTCTTCACCCTTGAATCCAACAAGTGAGATGCTTTTTCTGGTAAGAGAGGTATCAGGTGGCAGGGCTGGATCCTCCTACCATCAGGATCATCAAAGGCTCCTGGAGGCCTAAGCATGTGAATTCAGGGCACCATCCTTGTTCCTGCTACAGTAGCTGCTGGTGCTGTATAAGATGTCCTCTGTATAAGATGTCCTTGTTGGCCTCTATCTCTGCCTCTCCATCCGGACGCTTGAGGTCGCTGTCTGCAAACGCGGGCCCAATCACCAGCCCACCAGGGGGTGCACCTTGACCCATGAATGAACCTGCTTGATAAATTATGCACTCGGAACCGACAGAAGAAGCTGAGATCACAGCAAGAGCGGCTTCTTTCTGCTTTTTCAGATTTTGAAACTGCAACATAGCAAGTTGTGTTTCTGTACTTTTGTGTTTGTCTACCTTAGACTAGTTTTTTTAGTTAGCATGTCTCCTCAAATGAGGTATAAGATGTGACAACCACTGGTCATCTTCAGCACCGGGAAGGTCTGGATTGGCCTCCATGGCCTGCGCCACAGACTTGGGAACGCCCTTCAAAATGGCTGCTTGGAACACTCGCGAATGCAAGGCGGAGGCCGTAGAGGTGTGTCCTGTTTTCAGAGTATAATCAGTGAGGGCTCGGTCAACAAAAGCCGTGGCCTCCTCAACTGCTTTGGGAGCAAACATCAGATCTGAAATGACAAACTCAGGGAGGGGAAACAAAGCGTCCAATGCTGTAGACAAGGTCAAATAATTTTCTCGTGTAAGACCCTGATGATCGGGGAGAGAAGAAAAACCTGAATTTTGCATCAGAGTATTCAACTGTGAAAGTGGACATGATTGTGTAAGAAGGACATGGATATCACCTGCTGTTAACATTTGTCCTGTAAGCGCTCTCTGCACTGCTTGAAGCCAATTTACACCACCAGATCGCATAGGTGGAAGTTTCTACATCAGCACACTCACATCAGTGGGAGAGAAAGGTTTGTAAAACATAGCAGAGTTACCAGTAGCCGGATCAACTTTGGCCAACATGGGAGCCTGTAAGATTTGGGAACGAGTCACAGGCCGATGAGGAGAAGCTGGACCTTCGGAAGATTTCTCGGGGTCTTCAGGACCTCCGATTTGATCCAGAACAGAGTCATGGTGGGCACCTGAAAGATTCTGGACATGACACTTTAATTCTGTTACTTGGTTCTGTAACAGATCAATATACAACCTGTTTTCCACTTCCCCACTTGATGGGCCTCGACCAGGGTAGACGGCAAATTCCTGTTCTCTCTTTAGTCGGCATGCTTCTTGTTCAGCGCAGAGGGCACGTTTCTGCTCTTCTACTTCAGCGTTCGCTCTGTCTTCATGTTCAGTGGTGGATCTCTCAAGTTGATCTCTAATATTTTGTGGAGCCTCTTGGTGTCCATTTAATTGCACCTTGTACATTCCTAGCTGATTCAAACGTGTGAATGGGTCGGCTCTCAAACCTGCATTTTAGTCCAATTTTATTTTTAATTCCGTAATGGCGACGGTCACTCCGGCAGCCAGAGTTACCGCAACCGTATTCATGTTTGATGTTTGTTCTGAGCGCGTGAGAGACGTTTGATCTTCTACATCCACTTCAAGTCGACCCGCAGTTAAATTCAACACTGGAGCCTGAAATTCACCTAATGCTTTCCTGACTCCATGTTAAAGTGACGGTACACATGGTTATTTGGAGACAACGCCGAAAGACGTTTCTCCTACAAGTAAGGAGATGGCACAGATGGCACTTTGGGTGTTGATGGTACCGGACCAACACTCTCTTCCTTGACACCCAAACGGGACAACTTTAACGCACATCCCATCGCCATCCTTGCTCTCACTTTCATCTCCACAACTTTCTTAGCATTCTTTCTCACTTTTCTACCTTTTGAGACGACTATTTTTTTCTACTTCCAATTTTAGAGCCGCAGCTCTTTAAGCACAAGCTTTTTACGTTTCTCTCATTCATTCCACCAAACACGCAGTTGAAGACATTGGAGGAAACCATCCATTCACATATTTTCCTCATCCATTCTTTGAACTGTTCTTTCTCTTTCTCTCATTCTTTTTCAGGCATGCTTTGATGCCTTGATTCCAAAATTATATAAAAAAGAAAACAAATACTCATTATATTCATATTACACAAATAAATGACAAAACACAAACAAACATCACATGCATTCCTCACTTGTTCACATAGCACCACTTGTTCAGAGTGGTTTGGTATTTGCCGCAAATCGAACCATTCACTTTCCCAATCAAACTCTCCCTGATTTGATTTAAATCATCTTTTGTCAAAAGTGCTCCAACCTCTTTATTTTCTCAAAAGTACTCGATACCACTCACACAAAAGTACTCAAAGCTTAATTAAGCAAAAGCACCTGAACTTTATTTATTTATTTATTTATTCAAAAGTACCCTTAAAATTGTATTTTATTTGACGAATTTTAGTTTCTAGGATTCTCCTAAAATAAAATTATAATTGCGCATTTCACTGTTTATACGGGTTATTCTTTTCAACTTATTTTTATAGTGTACACTTTGTCCTTTGATTTCGAATGAGGAATTCTAGTCTCTAGGATTCTCTGAAAAGAACAAGACAACCTCTCTGTTCAGAAAGTTTTGGACTGGCTTCAACCTACTGGTCTGTCTGCCATTCAAAACCTTTTTCCGTCGGCACAACCTCCTATCTTCTAAACCCTTTTTAGAGTGGTACGCCCACACACTCTACGGCTTTTCAACCATTTAGGTGGCACGCGACGGTTTTCCAGTAGGGCCTCTAACCCAGGACTATATCACCGACAATTTCCCCACTGTTCAACCAGCCAGAAACTATAATTTCACACTGTCACAAATTCAAACACGACACGGACCTCAACACCAGTTAACAAACACAAGATCACTTTTGGAGGATAAACGTCCTCTCACCTTGTCAATAGTTGGCCGCCCGATGTTCTGTCTGTCAATCAACACCACAGTCCGAAATCACGTCAGGGTCACCAATTCTTGGACGTTTTTTCCTCTGCATGTTCGTTTAATTTCGGGTAGTGAGAATGTTGGTTATCCAAATACAGGCTGGAGACGATGAACAGTTTCTTTGAAGCTTTTACTTACAGAATATTCCTACATCCTGGTCTCGAGTAAACATTTCGGCAAGGTTCACTTAATGTTAACCGATGAGTTGGGATGCTTCAAACATGAGTTATACAGTCATGACTAAATATGAGCAAAAGACACACTTCAATACCCAGACTTCCCTTTCCCCAGCCACTTCTTCCAGCTCTTCCGGAGGGATCCCGAGGCGTTCCCAAGCCTTGGCGGAGTCCAACTATCACCGGAAACGAGTCAGACTTATTGCCGGCAATGCGGACCAAACTCTGACAGCGGTCGTACAGGGACCGAATAGCTCGTATCAGGGGATCAAGGTACCCCATACTCCCGAAGAACCAACCACAGGACTCCCCCGAGCAACACGGTCAAATGCCTTCTCCAAGTCCAAAAAACACATGTAGACTGGTTGGGCGAATTCCCATGCAAGTGTGAATGTTTTTAAATCCTGGTTGAAAACTCTTATTTTTTTTTCTCATGTTTTTTAGAATATGTCCACTTTTTGATCATATTTCTTCTACGCTATGTGGTTTTAATTGTCTTTTTTTAGTGTGTTCATCATTTTTATTGTTTTTATCCTGTTTTAAATATTTTATCTTTTTGTTTTCAAATGCCTGTAATCATGTAAAGCACATTGAGTTACTTCGCGTATAAAATGCGCTATACGAATAAATTTGCTTTGGTTTGCTTTAATGACGTAGAATGAAAACTAGGCTATGCACAGGCTCCTTTCACTTGGTAATTCGTCTTCAACTTCCACTCAGCCTCCATCACTGTAATTAATAAATTAGTTGGCTTAAAATTCATGGAGTTGTCACTGCCAAAACCATTCACCCTTTTCTCCATATAGATAATTTTCTCTGGATGACCTTGACAGGTCAAACCTGCATGTTTTATAACCTAGGCTGAAGCAATTCTTTTAATGTTTACTTTTATGTATTCACATAACTGAAGCCAAATCTAATAACTTTTCTCAGGTTATCCCACCTGTAGGTTTTGGGCTTTTACTGTGAAAGGTTCAGTGTAAATGGACTTGCTTACTTTGTCCTTAGTGTTAGGAATATCTTAATTAGGTTAAGTGATATGGGACTTGCAATACCGAGGTATACCCAAATGTACCCAGGGTTTAACAGCTGCTGGGAGCAGCTACTTGGTCCCAAGCCTAGTTGATAGATCAACAATCCTATGTGATGTGATATGGTGGTGTCATTCTTAAACTAAAAAAACTTAGCTGAAATACTCAGAGAAAGGCATATTGTTCCTAGATGGTAAGTTTTACAGTATACGTCCTTCAAACGGATGATGATATTGAGGTAGTTAATGCTGGAAATTTTACATCGTTAAATAATAGTATTCGGAATTGTTGTTTACAAGTGAATGTGTGTATTGTGAACATTTTTATGTTCACTTTCAGATACATTATATGACTGAAAAATTACTTGATTTTGGTGTACAATAAAAGTTTCCCATTTTATTACTATAAAGTAATAAAAGTGAAAAAAAGTCAGAAGTTATGAAGAAAAGAATAATGGCTGTAACGTTTAGTAGGCCTATTTGGATAAACAAAATCAACGTAAATGCCTGACATTGATTTATAAACCTGAGAGCGATACTGTGGAATTTATTGATAACTTTTTCATCCTCTTGTACAAAAAGTGTCCGAAAAATTCCTTGTAATTTGTGGAATATATCAATTGAAATGCCTGCTACACTAAGCCATAGGTGGGCGTGGCAGTTGACATGTTTGGCATGGGGAATATTATTAAGGGCTGTACCTACTATTACATACGTGTCAATGTATCTTCTAAACCTGCCTGGGCGTGCTGCAAATATTTAGATTATATTAATGTTTCTAGGGATCCATAGCATCCCAAGTATTTATATTTATCCCTTGTTTTCCATAAAGCATGTTTCCCATGCTTTTTGCCCTTACCGGAAGTCAGAGCCTATTGGCCATGGCGGCATACATAATGTATGCAGAGTGCGCAGTCTAGTTTTTATTCTATGTCATTGCTTGGGCTCCACAGAGAACGTTCAAACAACAACTACGATGACAATGAGTCGCCCGTTCACGCTCACTCTCCCGCCTAGTGTACCTTACTGCACCCCCCTGTGCTCTTAAAGGGGAACACTTGTAATTACAGATAATACACTGAACTCCCCTTTATAAAGCCCCTCACTCCAAAGTTGTCAACGAAAAAATCCTTAAACCTAAACGGTCTCTGCCTCCGTCTCTGTGGGTGACCAAGGTCTGGCACATGGTAATTACCAGGTGGCTCCAGTGGCTGAACAGGAACAACAGGGGTGTGATTCGGAAAACTTGGACCCACAACACGTTCCTGGCTCACTGGCACACCAGGCTCCATCTCAAAAAGAGGAACTCCTGTACGGTGCCAATCAGTGTCGATGCAGGACAACCCTCCTACCCTTAGGGGGGAACTGTCACGCAATATACAACCTCCCCTACCCACTCGATCACCCTACAAACTCCATCCCAGTGACTGTAATTTGCGGCAACGTTGCTTCTTCCACTTAGGTGAGTACACCCAAACCAGCTCCCCTGACTTGAAGTCCTGCCCCTTTCTCTGTAGCTCATAGCTTCTCTTTTGTCTCATGCCAGCCTTCGCCAGTTGGTCTTGGGCGAGCACATGAGCAGTCTCAAGTCGATCCTACAGTTTACAAGCATACTCCAATCATGGCTGGACCTCTGGGCTGTCCGGTGGTTTTCCAAATGCCAGGCCTGCCGATATTCAAATTTCCTGGCCTGACATCAGCAGAGCAGGAGTGCAGCTTGTAGAACCCTGGACGGCAGATCATTAGGTCATAAACACTGGTGGGATGTGCCAGTCCCAGTCATGCTGGTGTTTAGAGAATGGCAAGCTGCTGTTGGTGCACGGTGCAGTTGAATCGTTCAACCAGACCAGACCGTGCTGAGGATGCAATGGCGTGGTGCTCTTATTATGCATGCCCACCCATTCACACAGGGCAGAGAAAACCTTGGACCCAAAATTCCTGCCCTGATCACCGTGCAAGCTCTCCAGTCCCAAACCGGCTGAACATTACCCCCAGCACCGCGTCCACCATTGTCTCCACCTCTTGGTCTGGTAGCGCATTCGCCTCTGGCCTTTTTGTGAAAGTGCATTGCACACAAAGCAAAGCAAATTTATTTGTGTATTTCATACACGAGGTAACTCAGTCTGCTTTACATGACTAAAGGCATTTGAAAACAAAGAGATAAAACATTTAAAACAGGATAAAAACAAAAATGACAAAATGTTTTTTTAAAAGACAATTAAAACTGCATACAGTGCAAGTAATATGATCAAAAAGTGGATATATTCTAAAAAGCATGAGAAAAAAAGTTTTCAACCTGAATTTAAAAACATAACACATACTTTCTTCTTTCCGCCACAGGGAAAGGGCCCATCATGTCCACAACCATCCCCTCCATGGGTACTCCAACGCCTTGCTGCTGAAGTGGTGCATGTGACTGGTCCTGGGATCCTTTGTAAGCTGCACATCCATCGTAATGTCGGCAGAAATCTTCCACATCTCGCCCGTGCTGTCCCCAGTAGAACCCTCTGCACAGTCGACATCTCACCTGTGCTCTCCCCAGTAGAACCCTTGCCGCAGTCAACATAGCGTCTTTGCTCTCCCAAAGTGCCCTGAGCAGATGCCCCTTTGATATATCAACATAGCATCTCTGAGGGAGCTGGATACCACCTACCACCTCTCTTCCCCAGTGGCTGGCTCCTTCTATGCATTCTGCATTTTGCAATCATTCGTGCATAATGCTGCAAACTTACTCCAAAAGCCTTTTGTGGCCTCAGACACTCCCATCATACACAACCAAGAATGCATTCTACCACTCAAAACCCACTGACACACTGGGATGAGATCACTGTCCTCCTCTTCCTTGACGGCCCACTCTGCAACATTTACTCTCTTTAAAGTGCAGCATTATGGCCCACCAGGAGTCTCACCTCCACACATTTCCAGCTCCCATGCACCCCACCGATCACAGTAGCCGCAGTCATCCAAAGCACACGGTCTTCGGGAAAGGGCATCAGTATTGACACGTTTAGACCCGGCCCGATGAACCATGCTGAAGTTTAAGGACTGCAGTTCCTCCAGCCACCGTGCTACCTGTCTTTCCGATGCCCTGAAAGACATCAACTCTGTAGTGCAGCGTGGTCTGTCTTAACTGTGAAAGGCACGCCATGCAGGTAGTATTGGAAATGCCATGCGGCCAACATGTCATTTTTATTGAAGGTAGGGTTTTCCTTCCGGCCTCGACTTCAATAGCACGGCTCCCATGCCAACATTGGTTGCAACTGTGTCCAGCAAAAAGGGCAGGGCTAGGTCTGGGGGTGTTAGGCCAGGGGCATTCATAAGGGCTCTCTTGAGGTTGCGAAATGCCTCCTGGCAGTCCAACAAACACATGCAAGCACATATTTTTGAGGAGGTGGAAGAATGGAGTGCAAAACACGAGAAAATCCCTTCACAAACCTCTCATAATTAGAGGGTAGACCCAAGAAGCTCAGTTGTGTCTGGCCCTTTTGGACTGGCCAGTCTGAAATTGCTCTGATCATCCCCTCTAATGTGCTGATACCCCTATGGTCCAGCCATTGGCCGAAGAATTCCACCTCTTGCTGCATAAAGTGGCACTTTTCCAGGTGCAGCTTGAGTCCAGCATCTCCAATCCTTCTGGGCACTACCCTCAGGGAATCTAGTGTAACCTGGATGGATCTTCCATGTACAAGGACATCGTCCAGGTACTCCAAACACTCCAATCTGGGAATGTTTGCAAGCACAGTGTCCATTAGCCGCTTAAATGTCCCTGGTGCGTGCTTCTCTCTTGCTTCTTGTACAGAGGTGAAGCTGTTTTCCTTGTTCTGCTAGCATTGCCTCTGTTGACATTTTTTCTTGATGATACGGTTTTTTTTCTTCAAAGGTTTTAGAAGTGACTATTAAACCTGTGGGACTGTATTTTTCTTTTTTGTGGATAATCCATCCAGCCATTTTCTTAGCTGCTTATCCTCACAAGGGTTGTGGGAGTGCTGGAGCCTATCCCAGCTGTCAACGAGCCTCCTGCTCGTGGGATACACCCTGAACTGGTTGCTAGCCAATCGCAGGGCAAATACAGACAAACAGCCGCATTCAAAATCACACGTAGCGGCAATTTAGAGTGTCCAATTAATTTTACATGTTTTTGGGATATTGGAGGAAACCAGAGTGCCCGGAGGAAATCACGCAGGGACGGGGAGAACATGTAAACTCCACATAGGGATGGCTGGTATTGAACCTCAGAACTGTGAGGCCATCGCTTTCCAGCTGTGCCACTGTGCCGCCTTTTTGGGGTGGATAATCAGTTGTTTAATTATTACCACAACTCTGTTTTTAGCAACGAGACCAAGCATCAAGATGACGGGTTTTTGTGGAGGTTTTTTTTTTTTTTGTGGAGATGTGTGTGTGTGTGTGTGTGTGTGTGTGTGTGTGTGTGGTGTGTGTGTGTGTGTGTGTGTGTGTGTGTGTGTGTGTGTGTGTGTGTGTGTGTGTGGTGTGTGTGTGTGTGGAGAATTGTGGAGTTTGCATACTCTCCCCGTGCCTGCATAGGTTTTCGCCTGGCACTCCGGTTTCCGGTCCTTAAATGATTCTTTTTCTGACTGGGTAAAACATGCCACCAAACATTCCGCATATTATTTCTATCCGGATCTGGAAAAATTTCGCGATACAGTAAAGTATTTTACCGTGTGGTACCACATGTGCAGACGCTACAAACCGGTGCTGATTTCTTTGTTTGCGGACGTAATACGTCACATCCGCCCACGTAGATCATGTGACTCCCCAAAATGGCGGCACCCATGAAAATTTGTAATTGCCGATAAAAATCATCTCAAAACACCATTAAATGACAAAGGATTAACCTCAAATTTTCAAGGTACGGTACATATGACATGACCTATCGGATACATTGTTAATCCAAACAACCGGTCTTCTCCTTTAACTAAATACCTCTTTTTCTCTCAAATATGCAAAGTAAAAATACTGTTGGCATATTTTGAACATTCTGGTACCCACATAAACATACATCCCCCGGTACTCCACGTTTTTAATTTTTCACGGGAGGTTCTGGTACCAATTAACCGCAAAAAATTAGGAATTATTTTTCTCGAGGCTCTGTCAATTGAATAAGTGATTAAGCGAAGTGTGTAGTGCACTATGTGAGTTTCATTGACAATTTCTGTGTTGTTTTTGGCAGTGTCAACATCTTGTCTAAATAGACAAGAAGTTAACTTATTGGCTGGCAACATTTTTTACTGTGTACATCATTCATCATTCCTCTCGCTTGAAACCACCATTTACTAAGATGCGAAAGGCTCGTCCTTCACCAATGAAGAATCCATCCATCCATCTTCTTTGCCGCTTATCCTCACAAGGCTTGCAGGGAGTGCTAGAGTCTATCCCAGCTGTCAACGGGCAGGAGACGGGGTACACCCTGAACTGGTTGCCAGCCAATCGCAGGGCACATGGAGACAGACAACAGCCGCACACAGAATTACACTTAGGGGCAAATTAGAGTCTCCAATTAATGTTGCATGTTTTGGGGATGTGGGAGGAAACCGGAGTGCCTGGAGGAAACCCACGCAGACACGGGGAGAAATGGAAATCAGGCAGATTTGATCTCTGTAATTGCAAGGGACAAAAGGTAGTCAAAGAGATATGGCAGAAAAAAGTAGAATTACAAACTTAGTGAGGGTAAACTGTGAATCTTTCAAACCATTGTCTACAGTTATCCCTGTGGGACCATCTTTTTTTTAATATCAGGTCACTGGGTAATAAATCAATGTTCATTACAACCTATGAGATGGACTTTTTGCTGTGTTAACAGAAAGTAGCTGTAACATCATTTTAAATTTTCATTTTAGGAACAAGTGTTGAACGGGGGGAAAAAGTGGTGATATCATTATTTCAGTGTAAGAAAATTATACTGGGTGATTGTCGCTCTTTTGAATATTGTTTTTTAGTCAAAGGTGATCCAAGCCGTGGTTTACAGCCAGACTTCGGCAACTCTACCAGGCTAAAGGTGTTATATATTTTAGTGGGGATAGGGTCCTCTACAATTGCACTAGAAACCAGCTGACTAAAGAAATTAACATTGCAAAGAGGGACGATGCAGCAAAACTGGAAAAACATCTTGGCGCTAATGACTCCAAATCAGCCTGGCACGGATTACAATCACTCACTAATTACGAGCGCCATTCCCCCCCAGTAGAAAACAAGAACGGGCTAGCCGACAACCTCAATATGTTTTACTGCAGATTTGAAAACGACAATTTCACACCATGCATCCCCCAAGCCGCACCACCGTCCACTCCACCGTTTAACATCCATGAAAGCGACCATCATACCAGTGCCTAAAAAAGCAGCAGTCTCAGGTCTTAAAGGGGAAATCCAGTGCTTTGCACGAACAGTGTATCAATAGGTCATTGTAATACCTACCCTATTTTGACAATGCTTCGTTAGCCCCAGATGCCGAAGCTAGGCTAAAGACCTCCACCACCACCGAAGGCGGGCCACAAGCTTTGGCGGAGGCCCCGAGCGAGCTTCCAGGCGGAGCAGGCCGTTAGCCCCGGATGCCGAAGCTAGGCTAAAGGCCTCCGCCACCACCTAAGCTCTGCTAAAGGCCTCCGCCACCTGAAAGCTCGGCTCATGGCCCGCCGCCAAGTTCGCTCGTCAGACTCCGCGTCATTCCCGTCCGAAGAACCATACAGGGCTACCAGCCTGGAGCTCCCGGGGGCCTTTGTTTACGCATTTATGTCGCATGTAGGCCTCAGAATAGTCAGACTCCGCGTTATTCTGCCTGAAGAACCATCTGAATATTCAACAATAATTACAGCCACAGGTTCATATCTGTGTGGAAGTATTCCTCTCTCTTCCCGATTAACCAATACTGCTATTTCTTCATCAGATGAGGATAAATCCAAGAAATCAGCGCTGGGCATAATGCTGTCCCATGTAATCCAGCGTTTGGAATGGCACGGTACACGTCACATATGCCCACGTAGATCATGTGACTCACGAAAAAGGCAGCTCCCCTGAAAATTCGTCATTGTCGATAAAAATCTTCACAAAACACTATTCAATGAGAGATCATTTAACATCACATTGTCAAATTAGGGTGCATATTACATGACCTATTGATACACTGTTCATGCAAAGCACTGGATTTCCCCTTTAATGACTACAGGCCTGTTGCATCTGTGGTCTTGAAGTCCTTTGAATGTCCTGTGCTGACCACCTCATGAGCGTCACAGGTTCCCAGCTGGACCTATTGCACTTTGCCTATTGAGTTGACAGGTCTGCAGATGATGCTGATCTTGTGTACTTGTACTTCTTGTGGCTTCTGAGGAAGCACAGCCTGCCACAAGAGCTGCTGAGACAGTTCTACACAGCGGTCATCCAATCATTACTGTGTTATTCCATCACAGTCTGGTTTGGGACTGCCATTAAAAAGGACAAACTCCGACTGCAACGAACAATCCAAACCACTGAGCGGATTGTCAGCTCCACCCTTCCCACCCATGAAGACTTGCAGTCCACTCGAATTATAGCAAAAGCGGGCAGAATCCTTACAGACCCTCCACATCTTGGCCACCAGCTCTTCCAGCTCCTTCCGTCGAGTAAGAGCTACCAATCAATGCAAGTAAAAACTAGCAGGCATTCGAACAGTTCTTTTTCCCCTCTGGCAATTAAGTCATTAAATTCTTGATCAGTGAACCAACTATTTTCTGCCTTGTGCTGTTGTTGGGACACACCCTCACATTCTCCTGGTCCAATCAGTATTAGTATTAGTAATATATTCTGTAGACCAGGGGTGCCCAGACATTTTTACCCCAAGATCTACTTTTCAAACTTGCCAGCCTCTCACGAGCTACCGACGATTGGGGGGAGATGATAGGTACCGGCTGGCCAACCGGAATGCCGCTTCGGTGATCGCTGAGGCAAAAACCTGGGCATGGGGGGAATTTGGTGAGGCCATGAAAAACGACTTCAGGACGGCTTCGAGGAAATTCTGGTCCACCGTGCGGTGTCTCAGGAGGGGGAAGCAGTGTACCGCCAACACTGTGTATAGTGGGGACGGCGCACTGCTGACCTCAACTCGGGATGTTGTGAGTCGCTGGGGAGAATACTTTGAAGACCTCCTCTGACACGGGCTCTTCTATCTCTGGGGTTGAGGTCACCTAGGTGGTTAAAAAGCTCCCTGGTGGCAGGGCCCCGGGGGTGGATAAGATTTACCTGGAGTTCCTAAAGGCTCTGGATGTTATGGGGCTGTCCTGGTTAACACGCCTCTACAACATCGTGTGGAGATCGGGGACAGTGCCTCTGGATTGGCAGGCTGGGGTGGTGGTCCCCCTTTTTCAAGAAGGGTGACTGGAGGGTGTGTTCCAACTATAGAAGGATCACACTCCTGAGCCTCCCTGGTAAGGTCTACTCAGGGGTACTGGAGAGGAGGGTGCGTCGGGAAGTCGAGTCTCAGATTCAGGAGGAGCAATGTGGTTTTCGTCCTGGCTGTAAAAGAGTTGACCAGCTCTACACCGTCGGCAGGATCCTCGAGGATGCATGGGAGTTCGCCCAACCAGTCTACATGTGTTTTGTGGATCTGGAGCAGGCATTCAACCGTGTCCCTCGGGGAGTCCTGTGGAGGGTTCTTTGGGAGTATGGGGTCCCGAATCCCCTGGTACAAGCTGTTCGGTCCCCGTACGACCACTGTCAGAGTTTGGTCCGCATTGCCGGCAATAAGTCAGACTCGTTTCCGGTGATAGTTGGACTCCGTCAAGGCTGCCCTTTGTCACTGATTTTGTTCATAACTTTTATGGACAGAATTTATGGTCTTGTCAGGTTTGGTGGCCTCAGCATCGCATCCCTGCTCTTTGCAGATGATGTGGTTCTGTTGGCTTCATCAAGCCATGATCTCCAGGTCTCACTGGAGCGATTCGCAGCCGAGTGTGAAGCGGGAGGGATGAGAATCAGCACCTCCAAACCTGAGACTATGGTCCTCAGTCGGAAAAGGGTGGCGTGCCCTCTCCAGGTCAGGGATGAGATCCTTCCCCAAGTGGAGGAGTTCAAGTTTGTTAGGGTCTTGTTCACAAGTGAGGGAAGAATGGAGCGGGAGACCAACAGACGGATTGGTGCAGGGTCTGCAGTAATGCAGACTTTGAATCGGTCCGTTGTGGTAAAGAGGGAGCTAAGTCGATCTGTGTTCCTACCCTCACTATGGGCATGAGCTGTGGGTCATGACCGAAAGAACAAGATCCCGGATACAAGCGGCCGAAATGAGTTTCCTCCGGAGGGTGTCCAAGCTCTCCCTTAGAGATAGGGTGAGAAGCTCGGTCATCCAGGAGGGGCTCAGTGTCGAGCCGCTACTCCTCTGCATTGAGAGGAGCCAGATGAGGTGGCTGGGGCATATGATTCGTATGCCTCCTGGACGCCTCCCTGGTGAGGTGTTCCGGGCATGTCCCACCGGAAAGAGACCCCAAGGACGACCCACGACTTGCTGGAGAGACTACGTTTCTCGGCTGGCTTGGAAACGCCTCGGGATCCCTCCGGAAGAGCTGGAAGAAATGGCAGGGGAAAGGGAAGTTTGGGTATCCCTGCTGAAGCTACTTCCCCCTTGACTTGACCCGGAAAAGCGGTAGATAATGGATGGATGGAATATTTATTTGGGGAGGGGGTGTGGAAAAAAAACACTAAGCATTAAACCCGCAAAAAGTGAAGCGAGAAGTAGTGAGGGAACCCTGTATTTTGTATTGCTACAAGCAAAAAAAGGTACCAGTAGATGCAGTAGTAGTAAGAGTGTGTTTATCAAGAATGCTGGGTTTTATTGGTTTTCCGAGAATCTACTGCACCTACTGGTAATTTGTTTCACATGAAGCAATAAAAAGTTTCCTGAAAATACGAATTAAACTGGAATTAAACTTTGGACTGCTATTATTTTGAGCACTACTGTATGTCTCTTGACTGACCTGGGAACGCGTCGGGATCCCCCCCAGAAAAGCTTAGACTCTAGCTCCTAGATGAAGTGACTGGGGAGATGGAAGTCTGGGCGTCTCTACTAAAGCTCCGGCCTCTGCAACCCAACCACAGATAATTGATAGAATATCGATGGATGGAATATGTTACAGTGAAATGAATGACCTCTTTGTTATACTGTACTTTTTCAGGTTTTGATACCCCAGCCCCCTGCAGTCACAGCTTTTTACTCTGGCTAACGTTAAAATTCTCCCTGAATTTGGATTAAACACATTTATTACAATTATTTCACACACAAATATTTTCTGTTAAATTGTCATATGGAATATATTTGATTAATGAGACTTTTGTCAGTGTATACACCCAGACTTTTTTTTATAGAACAGTCACAACCAGTGTATATACATCAATTTACCAAGTTTTGCCTCCATTGTTTTTGTAATTAAATTATTCTCAATAAATGTGTTCTTCCAAAGTATATGACCCTCTTCCATTAGTATTCAAAGAGTAGGCTCGGCTTCTGTGGGAGTTGACTTCTGCGAGTGTTGATGAATGGAAGAAGCTCCACCCCTTTGAGAAAAAAGCTGCACAGTACCTTGGAAAGTCAGTCAGGTACCTTCCAAGGAGACTTCAGCGCTCCCCTCTCTCACTGCTTCACAAGGTAAAGGCTATTTCAATTATTGCATCTTGGCTAGTTTATTGACTCTTTTCATATCCTAGATAACAAATTGCGGAAGATATTTTAGACCCTTAAATTCTGTTTAAAACATTACGGATTTTATCCATTCAAATTGAGCTGTAGTGCTATCTACAAATTAAATATAAGTGGCATAATGCTTGCTTAACACTCAGTGGGTAATCATTTTCGAGAAAACTTATTTTGCTTTTATTTTAGCTACACTTGGATTGAAATGTGGTGTATTGGTGTTAATTTCTCGAAGCCATAGGCCAAAACCCAACTTCGTGTATGTCACGTAGGCTTTTAGAAACCACCAAACACAATCATGTAAATTATGATCTAGATTACATTTATGTAAAAACAAGTTATTCCAAATATGTGTTGGTATTTGTTCAAGATAAAATATCCATCCATCCATCAATCTATTTTCTGAGCTGCTTATCCTCACAAGGGTCACAGTAGTGCTGAAGCCTATGCCCGGTGTTATCGGGTAGGCGGCAGGGTACACCCTGAACTGGTTGCCTACCAATCGCAGAGCACAGAGACGAACAACATTCACACTCACAATTACATCTAAGGGCAATTTAGAGTCTCCCATGTTTTTGGGATGTGGGAGGAAACTGGAGTGCCCGGAGAAAACCCACAGAGCCTGGGATTTGCCCCCCGGTCCTCAGAATTGTGAAGCCAACGTTCACCACCGGGCCGCCAAGATAAAATATATTTATTATAATGTAAGGATCTATTTCTGTAAAGAACATTTTATAATCTGGTCTTGAATTTTTTTCCACATTATTCAACTGTTTCACCAGTTAAGTCATTTGTGTATGTCCAGAAATTAGTGCTCTATCATGGCTAGAATTATAAAGGAACACAGTTCTTTTATGGAGTCAAGTGACACACCACACACCACAGGAACAGTTTTGGAGGTGAGAGAGAGAGAGACAAAGACAGAGGAGGGCTCTTACAGTTGTATATCAGAAGCTTAACCAACCATTGCTATTTACCTCTCTAATCTGCTACGTTTTAGAATTATTGTGCAACTGATAGGCACAAAAAGGCTTTACCTACTTAGCTGGGCTTGACCTTAGCTGTGGACATGCAACCATTTATGTAACCAGACAGAAATGAGAACATGGGTTGTGAAGCAGGACAGTCATTACCCATTGTTCTTCCAATAACAAAATTCCAAATTTTACCACAATAGATAGACTGAAGAGATGTACAAAAGTATTGACAGATAACTTTTTCTTTAGTTAGAATCATAAAAATCAGTATATTAATTGTTTTCATGTTTTTCAATAGACTATTGCATTAAATTCCCCCAAAACAGTGACTATTAGATGCACAGTCTCCACTCTTCACAATTTGTACAAACTATATGGAATTGATACAATGAAGGTTTATAACTGTACTGCAACAAACCAATAAATACACACCAGTGCTTTTACAGTTGATTTCCAAAAGCATTTGCAGATTTTACTTATAAAACACTTGTGACATCCATTCCAGTAAATATTTACAAGAAGAATTTTCTATATTGCTGATCTGCATATGGTGGACTAATTTGTGAATGTTCGCACTTTCATATTTTATGCCATTTGTGTTTCAGGATTCTACGACAACGTTAGAGCCAAGATGGGGCGGAACGAGATTGTCTGCAGTTGGAAGAAACCCATAAATAACATCAAGGATGTGTTTGATTTCAAGGGGAAGATGGGATCGTAAGTACACCATGCTCAGATGAGAGTTAGTGATGAGTCGCACTGATTACAGGTTGTCACTCTTCCTACCTTCATATTTCTTGTTGAAATGTTGCTATTTATTGTGATCCTAGATCCCTGGTTCAGGTATCAAAAGGAGGACACTCCAGGATAAGATTGGCACAGGTTTAAGGATAATCCCTTTATCACCTTCCGCACAGATGACTTTGTCAATGGAACCTTTTATACAGTGTGCAATCCACTAACACCTCCACCTGCGAGGAGAGGCTGTCCTATTTTGTTATGTTGGTAGAAAGTCAGCGCAACATATTTAAATCCAATAATGGTCATGATTCCACAACTAGATAGACTTAAAGGCAATGTTTTGGGATCTTATTTTCACAAAACATCATGGTAATCATGCAATAACCAGTACCAGTACTAACCTTGTACATTTAAACTGTGCCTCACATTTCCTAATTCCTTTATGAATGTGTCAATCAAATGTTAGAAATAAATGTGTGAAATTAATGGACAGAGCAAATGGTGAAGAGACATATACAGTACTGCATACTTCCTTTCTCTAACTGCACCCACATTGTGAGACAAAATTGTCCTCTCAACAACAAGATGCAGCAGAGTTAGCATTATGAAATACTTGTTAACTTATCAGCCTCTTACCTCATCCCTGTCTTGTGGACTAAAGCGGCTTAAAATACTCCTATCACAGAAAATGAGTGTAGTGTCTGTCCCTGATCACTGACGTCAGACTGGAGCAGTGTGGGGACATCCTGACACCACTTCATGATAAGATTAGGTGTCTGATTGAATCCACTATATCTGTAATGCCTTGAGTATTCATTCACCTGCCTTTACTCACACATGATCTGAAGTGACATCCCCTTCTTAATCAAGAGGGCTTGATCTGACGTTGGTTTACCTTTTACCACAAAACAGCCTTAATCCTGAAAAGGCTTTCCACGAGGGGTAGGAGGGTGGGTAGGGAAAGTTTTCCCACTTTTCCAGGAGCTTATTTGTGAAGTCACACAGTGATGTTGACAAGATGGCCTGGGTCTCAGTCTGAACTCTTAATTAATCCAAAACGTAGTTTTTAATCAGGTTTAGATCACGACTCTGTGGAGGACATTCAAATTCTGCTGCCTCTGATAGATGCTGTATGTACAGATATATCCATGTATCCAATTCAACTACCATCTCTGAATTTCTGGCAGAATACCCTGTCAGAAGGGGTTTCAACTCCTACCTCCGACAGAGCTTTCTTCACATTCCAGGGGAGGTGGCGGACATTGAGTTAGTGTGGACCATGTTTACCGCCTCCATTGTTGAGACGGCTGACCGAAACTCTAGTTGTAAGATGATCTGTGCCTGTCGTGTTTGCAACCCCTGAATCCCTTGATGAACACCAGTGGTGAAGGATGCCATCAAGAGGAAAAAGGTGTCCAATGAGGCTTTTTTTGGCTTTAGGGTCTCCTGAAGGACCAGATGGGTACTGGCTAGCCAAGTGAAACGGCGCTTTGGTGGTCACTAGGGTAAAAAACCATACATGGGAGTTTGGTGAGGCCATGGAGAATGACTTCTGGATGGCTTTGAGGAAATTCTGGTTTCATCTGCCATTTCAGGAGGAGGAAGCATTGCACCTTCAACACTGAATAGTGGGGATGTGAGGCTGCTAACCTCGATTTAGGACCCTTGGAGTCTGGGGAGAATCCTTTGAAGACTTGCAACGTTCTCTCTCCCTCTATCTCCGGGGTTGTGGTCATCGAGGTGGTTAAAAAGCTCCTCTGCGGCAAGGCCCCAAATGTGAATGAGACTCCCCCAAAATTCCTACAGGCTCTGAATGTTGTAGGGTTGTCCTGATTGACACACCTCTGCAACATTACGTAGATATTGGGGACAGTAAGTCTGGATTGGCAAACTGGGGTGGTCGTCCCCCTTTTTAAGAAAGTGGAGTGGAGAGTGTGTCCCAACTACATGGGGGTCCCATTCCTCAGGCTCCCTGGTAAGCTCTAATCAGGGGCCCTGGAGAGGAGGGTCCCTCAGGAAGTCAAATCTCAGAATCAGGATGAGCAAAGTGGTTTTCATCCTGGCCATGAAACAGTGGACGGGCTCTAATCCCTCGGCAGGTTGGATGGGAGTTTGCACAACCAGTCTACCTGTGTTTTGTGCATTTGAAGAAGGTGTTCGACAGTAACCCTCGGGAGTTCTGTGAGGGGTGCTTCGGGAGGATCACGTACTGAACCCCTTGATACAGGCTGTTTAGTCCTTGAACGACCAGTATCAGAATTTGGCCTGCATTGCAAGCAGTAAGTTGGACTCGTTTCTGGTGAGAGTTGGACTTTCCCAAGGTTGCCCTTTGTCAATGATTCTGTTAATTATTTAATAGAGAGAATTTCTAGGTGGATGCAAGGCATAGAGGGGGACCGGTTAGGTGGCCTCAGTATTCTGTCTTTGGTTTTTGAAGATGATGTGGTTCTGTTGGCTTCGTCAAGCTGTGATCTAAAACTCTTACTGGAGCAGTACCGATCTGGGTGTTAAGCGCATGGGATGCAAATCAGCACCTCCAAGTTTTCGACCATGGTTCTCGATTGGAAAAGGCTAGCGTGCCCTCTCCAGATCGTGTTCCAAGTGGAGGAGTTTGAATATTTTGGGTTCTTTTTCATGACTGAGGGACGAATGAAACGGGACATCGACAGGCAGATTGGAATTACTTCTCCAGTGATGTGGACTCTTTCTCGATCTATTGTGGTGAAGAAGGAGCTAAGCCAAAAGGTGAAGCTCTCAATTTAAAGGTCAGTCTATGTTTCTACTTTCACCTATGGCCAGAGTGTCCGGGCTCTCCCTTAGAGATAGGGTGAGAACCTCGATGATCTGGGAGGAGCTCAGTGTCAAGCCACTGGTACTCCACATTGAAAGGAGACACATGAGATGGCTGGGGCATGTGTTTAAGGAGCCCTCCTGGATGCCTTCCAGGGAGGATTGCTGGGCACGTCGCCCTGGACTGACCCAGGACATGCTGAAGAGAATACTGCTCTCGACTGCCCTTGGAAAATCTTGGCCTTCTTTCAAGGGCTCTCCTCCACAGTAAAAGATTAGTTGATCCCACTGGATTTGCTGACAGACCTGGACTTCCTCATTGCTCTCACTTTGAAAATTGACAAGAAGCTCATGGAGGAATACGCTCTCATGATCAAGAACACCGACGCTCCTCACTGTGCATCTGCCGATGCGGAGGAGGCCATGCAGCTGGGCCACCTCCCCCTGTCACCCAAGGAACGTTTACTCCGGCAGAGAGGGGGGGTATGCTTCTATTGCAGGCAGGTGGGGAACACTCTGACCCACTTCCTGGATAAACCAGCTGGTACCTACTGTGAGTCTCAACCTTGTTGGAGACAGGCCTGAACAATCACTTCCTCTAGTCACCCTATGTTCAGGAGGACAGCCACTCATAGGGATGAATTTCATTGACTTAGGTACGATGCCACTCTGGGGAACTCCTCAGACCTCGCGGGATGAGTCATACTTGTCTTCAGTGCCCTCATGTTATCATGTCCTGAAGGAACTATTTTCCAAATGCAAGGGAGAGTCACTTCCTTGACACAGACCATATCACTGTGCAATTGACTTACTGCCTGGCTCCTAAGCCCCGCTGGGGGAGACTATATTCTCTTTCAGGTCCAGTGTATCAAGCCATGAAAAAATATGTGGACGAGTCACTGGCTTCAGGACTTATCCGGCCCTCGTCGTCACTGGGCAGGGCAGGCTTCTTCTTCGTGGAAAAGAAGGATAAGAGCTTGGGGCACTGCATCGATCATCAAAGACTAAACAGAATTACAATAAAGAATTGGTACCCTCTCCCCCTTATTGCAACAGACTTTGAACTCCTGAAGGGGGCCAAGGTTTTTACCAAGCTGGACTTGAGGAATACACGCCACCCAGTGTGGATACGAGAGGGGTATATGTGGAAAACAGCAATCAACACACAGGTCATTATGAATATTTTGTGTGTCAGAATTTTGTCACGTTTTACGTGAAATGCTCAACATATGTGTCTGTGTACCAAGACGACATTCTCAGTGGTAGGGCAACGCTTTTGATGGCCCAATATAAAAAAAGATGTCAGGTAGTACGTCAACGTGTTTCCTGCTTCCCGGCAGCACCCCTCAGGAGAGTTACGACCTCTGTCCGTCCTTCAACAGCCCTGGTCACATGTCTCTTGATTTCGTGACTGGGTTACCGGCTTCACAGAGTCTCTCCACTGGTCTCACAGTGGTGGATCAATTTTCCAAGACGGTGGATCACCGCGTCTGGCTGTCAGCTAAGGGCCTTCTACTCAAAATGGAGTCGCAGAAGCTCATTCCCATGTTCATTGGTCCATTCCCGATTTGCCAAGGTAATTTATCCGGTCACCATGATATGAGGATTTCTGAAGTTTATGCGGATCCACCCGACCTTTCATGTCAGCTTGCTCGCGTGTCCTCGTTGGTCCCACCTTCTAGCCCCCCGTATTATGAACGGGGGTCCAGTCTACGTCATGCACTGGCTGCTATCCTCACGACATCGGGGGAGGGGGTTGCAGTATCTAGTTGATTGGGTCCCAAGGAGTGGTTGTGGATTCCTTCCAGGTTTATTGTCGACCCCTCGCTCATCAGGGAGTTCCATACCATGCATCCTGAGTTCCCTGGGCCGTCCGGGGCCGACCGTTGGTGGGGTTACTGTCATGGACATGTCCTTCCTCGACATGGTGCACACCTGCTTCGGTGAGCAGAGGTACCCACCTGCTTCTTGAAGCACTGATTACAGTCTAGCTATATTGCCACGCGTGCGGTCTGATCCTTTGCCAGATTGTTGTACTTTCATGTCATGTTCCCGCAACTCCATGTCCTTGTCCTTGATGCTCTGTGTACTGAACCCTGCCTCGTTGATGAGCTTCCTTCTCCACCTAGTGTTTCTGATATTGCTGCCTGCTTGCACTCCTGAATAAATAAGCTCCCCGAACTGTACCTGGTCTTGTGAGTCGTGGATATTGAGTTCAACCTCGGGTTCTGGTCATGAGACTCTGACCCATCCTTAGATAATTGGAGGAGATGGATAGATGGATGAATGGATAGATATTTTGAATGTTGAATTTGAACGTTTGGTGTACTCTGTATACACTTTATGACCTAACCTTTGCTCATTTATTTCTCATTGTTTTGAATAGGGGGTCTTTTTCTGAAGTTTTCATGGTGAGAGAAAAGAAAACTGGGAAAATGTTCGCTCTGAAATGTCTGAAAAAAAAGCACCTCACCCACAGCAACCTGGAAAACGAAATCAATGTTTTAAAGAGGTAAAACACACAATATAATTTGAAAGATAAAGACAGATATCTATTTATGCATAAACTATAAATCTATCGTATCAACTGCAATGTACAAGAAAAGTATGCATACACAAAGACAGAAAAATCACTGAAAATAACCGTAACCCTATTGAAAATCTGTCTTTATTTTTATGGTCCAACGTGCAGTTGGGAGAAGGCTCCCTTAAGCACTGAGACTGGTGGAGCAATTTGCTTGTGGGGTGATGGCCAAAATACCTGTCGATAGGTGGAGAAGTCTCATTAGTTACTGAAATACTGGATTGCAGTGACTGCCTCAAAATGTTGTGCAACAAAATAAGGGAACCATCATCTGTGTTCAGGCCTATTTCAGTAGTTTATAAGTTTGTTTGACCACAAAAATGAAGCAATGTCTGATTTTCTTTGCAGTGCTTTAAGCAACTTTTGATTACTCGCTGTTTAAAAAAGGGTACCAAAAACTTTGTTCATGTGTGTACTTGTGCCACGGCTTTTCTCTGATTTCAGGATAAAGCATGACAATGTAATTGGGTTAGAGGATTTTTATGAGAGTCGAACACACTATTACCTGGTCATGCAACTGTAAGTGAACATTATCAGGATCCTTTGTTTCATCTGAAAAGTAAGAGACAAAACAAAAATACTAATGGTTATCCACATTTGTCTGCAGCGTGTCAGGCGGGGAGCTCTTTGATCGGATTTTAGATAAAGGTGTTTTTACAGAGAAGGATGCGAGCATAGTGATCAAACAGGTGTTGGAGGCTGTTGGCTACCTGCATGAAAATAGCATTGTTCACAGGGACCTCAAGGTACAATGAGACATTCTTGTTCGCAATTACTAAAAATGTTTTACTGCACAATAAAACCACAATACTTTGTACTCACCTATATTTATAAATGTTTTTGATCCCCTCACACTTTCTTGACGAGTAGCCTGAAAACCTCCTGTACTATAATACAGATGAAAATGCGAAGATCATGGTCAGTGATTTTGGCCTTTCGAAGACATTGGAGCATGGAGTGATGTCCACAGCATGTGGGACACCAGGATATGTTGGTAAGTCACTTAGTGAGACAATTATGCAATGGAATCAAATAGAAATATGTGGTAGGTATATCCCCTTTTAGTTAATTATAAAATAATAAAGATGCATTTTGAAATTGACAGAAAAAGACAAACTTAATCACTATTCCTCAGCTGATAAAATATTACCACATAATTTTATATAGGTGTATGTGCATAATTATTCATCGTCAATTTTATTTGTAGCTCCAGAGGTTTTGGCCCAAAAACCCTACAGCAAAGCAGTTGACTGTTGGTCCATCGGAGTTATTACCTACATCTTGTAAGTAGCTTTTTTTTACCTTATACAACCATTCCTAAAACAATTATCTGAGAGCTTTGTATATCTGAGGTATTTATAACCACTGGCCACTCAGTGTGATGTGAAAATGCACTATCCATGAACTGGAACAGTGGGTGGATTTTAAGATCCTAGGAGTGTTCCATGCTGAATGTTTCCTCATCTGAGAGGGCCCATGTCAGCAGAATCAAACCTGGCGCTCTTTCGTAAAACCATCCATCCATCCATCCATAAATCCATTATCTGAGCCGCTTAATCTCATAAAGGTCATAGGAGTATTGGAGCCTATTCCAGCTATCCTTGTGCAAGAGGCGGGATCCATCCTGAACTTGCCAGCCAATTACAGAGCACAGAGAAGCAAATTTGCACTCAAAATCACACCTACATGCAATTTGTTAGGGAGTCTCCAATTAATGCAGATTTTTGGGATGTGGGAGGAAACCAGAGTGCCTGGAGAACATCTACGCAAGCGCAGGGAGAAAATACAAACTCCACACAGGCAGTGCTTGGATTTTAACTGCGGTCCTTGGAACTGTCCATGTATACTATCCACGCCCAAAATTCTGGAAAACCCTTCAACCTATGTATCATGCATTTTTACAGTGGAAGATTTTGCTTTAAGCACTGTATTTGAACACATAATACTTTATATTTGTCAGGGGTGTGCTCATGCTTCTGCCTCACGCGTGTCTGCTCCTAGCATCAGATTCCTCACCTGCAACTCCTTGGTGTTAAATTATTTCATGCATTTAAGCCTCGTGTGTCGTGTCTTAGTTTGCCAGTTCGTTGTGTGAGGTACGGGCTTCTTGTGTTGAGTTTCCTCGTTTCCATGTCCCAGTGTTCTTGTAGCCCGGAGTCAAGTTTTGTATTTCATGTTCTATGTTTTTTTTCCTTGAAGTAATCTGACCTCGTTCACTGTTTTTGGACCTTGCCTTTTTCCTCATGTTTTTTATATAGTTGCCGTTTTGGACTGCCTTTTTTACCTCAGCCTGAAAATAAACTTCCCTTCTAAAAGTATGTCTTGCCTTGGAATTGTGTATTTGGGTCCTACTCCTTGTCCTTGCGTGTGACAGGAGTTACTTGCTTTAAAGTTGACAGCCCTACATTTATTTTTTTAAATGAGAAAACATACAGTTGTGCTCATATGTTTGATTACACAGACATATTTTGGAAGATGGGTACAATTCTTTATAGAAAACGTGAAGGGCCAGGCAAAACACATTTCATTTTATTCGAATGGGATTCAAATTAAACTATCAAACATTTCAGAAAAGCATTCTCATTAAACAAAGCATAACCATAAAAAATAATGATAGTTCTTGTTCAGTTGTCTGTCATATTTCCATCCATCTATCCATCCATCCATTATCAAAGCCACTCATCCTCACAAGAGTCACAGGAGAGCCAGAGCCTATCCCAGCTAGCTTTGGGAGAAAGGCGGACTACACCCTGAACTTGGTCGCCAGTCAGTCACAGGGCTGATATCAACATCATCACTGAGCAGGAATCAATCCCAAACTGCCCGGACCAAAGTCAGGCGTGTGCACTAAACCACCAGTGACTCCGTTGTATTTAGAAAAACAATACAGACATCTACTTACGAAATTGTTCCTTTCCGGAAGTCGTTTCCTCACCTGAATTTTTCGTAAGTAAAAGCGCATTTTACATGTAAATAAAGAAAAGTGTTCCAAGCCCCCAAACACCCGCTGCCAAAAATAAGCATTCAAAGTACCTAATATTAACAAAAGAAAAAAATTATGTTCATTTACCTTTGCCGTTGGGTGACAAAAAAGTTGTACGTTTCCAATGTGCGTTAGTTTGTGTCACCGCCACACAAACCAAGATACAGAAGTGCACCATGGGTAAAGATTGACATCCCTCCTAGCCAATGGGATGCTAGGAAAATGCTCCAGCGATAGTCAAAGGGAGAGCACCTCTATCGCGCCACACAAACCAAGATGCAGGATGTTTATGTTTGGTGGAATTTGGAGAATCCAGCACCTATTTTTTCCTTTCGTATCCTGAATTGCCCTTGTAACTACAAACAATATTATTCCAAGGAGGCGTTATGTAACCTGAATTTTTCGTTACTTGAGACATTTGTAAGTAGAGGTACCATTGTAAGTAAGTTTCTTTCGGCTTGTCCTGTTAGGGGTCGCCACAGCGTGACATCTCAGATGAACGCTCACATTTGTTTGGCACAGTTTTTACACCGGATGCCCTTCCTGATGCAATCCCTCTTGGGTAGTGGAGGCCCCAGTGGGATACGAACTCACGACCCCTGGATTACCAAACCAATGCTGACTCAAAGACTGTCAGAAATCTGAACTCTCTGCCAGATCTGCCCCCTCTATCCCTTATGTCCTCTGCCCACATGAACTCTGACATGCCGCAAACGCACCCCACAAACAGAAACATGGACACGGGCGTGGACACACACACACACATGCACACTCGCACACTTCCACACGTGCAAGACTCAGAATTGCACCAACAACTTCAGCACCATTGGGGTTTTGTCATCTAATGTATACGTCTTAATTCCCTTGGTTTTCTGGCCTTGACTGTGTTGCGCATGCCACCTGATCCTTAATATTTCCACATTCAATACTTATTTGTATTGTGGTCCCTTGAGTACTGTAATTTCAACCTTCTGTATGTGTTACGCATATTGAAGAATTGACAATTTAAAGCACCTTGTACCTTTTACCTTCTACCTTGAGAAATTACAGTAGTAATACTTGAGGAATTCTGGTTGCTAATTGTTTCTGTCACCATTATCAAAAATCTACATTACCCATCATGGCATAAATTGGCATGTGCCACCTGTGTGAATGCACAGGGTGGAACTCTGGAGGGTTTCATCAGCAATTTCCTCCTCCATTGACGAGTGACTGGAGTGGACCATCTAGGAGCATCACACAGGGCAACAAGCCAGCACCATTACTCATCAAAAGATTAGATCATAGCAGAATTTTACGTGTTTTAAGCTTGCTGTCTCTTGTGTTGCAGGCTGTGCGGATATCCTCCTTTCTTTGAGGAGAACGAGACACAGCTCTTTTCAAAGATCATGAGAGCAGAATATGCCTTCCACTCTCCCTTCTGGGATGAGATCTCTGAGTCAGGTACAGAAATATATACCTGAAACTGTCCTCATCAACTAAACGATCATCTTTTTTGTTTTCTCCGCAAATAAGGAGCGAGCCTAGGATCAGATGTTTATGTTTTAATTTCATGGTTTTGTACATTGTTTCAATTTAAATTTCATTCCCCCAGTTCTGAAAAGAGAAGCTACACTTTTTGGGAAAGTCTGACTAAACCATCAAAATTAACAAAAGTTATATAAATGTTAAGCCACAACAGAAGAGGAATTGATTGGATTTCACAAAAAAAAAATTATCGTAACCTATTAATTGCTGTGGTAAGATAATACATTTTGACAGTGCTGCTTCTCCATACACGTACTGTTTTATGCATTTTTTATGTTAAAATATAGTGTTTCAATCAAGTACTGCATGGTTCTACACTTTACTCGGTTATTGAAAGAGGACATACCGTAAAAACAAAAATAAATGCTGGTAATCCAATATTTAACGGGTACTGGGATTTACTTTTGGGGTGCTTGAGCCTTTACCAAAAATACATGTCACAAACATCCATCCATCAATCCATCCAACATATTCCATTTACTCAAGGTCTGGTCGCGAGGGCAGTAGCTTTAGCAGAAAAGCCCAGACTTCTCTCTCCTCAGCCAATTTCTTCAGCTCTTTCTGGGAGATCTTGAGGCATTCCTCAGTTCCTGTACGTTGGGGTTTCACCCCAGTGGACTAGAGGGTAGTCTCCTTCCAACATTAGGTGGGGGGTAGGGTGAGATCTTGACTGCTGTTTGTGCATATGTACCAAACAGCAGTTCAGAGTACCTGCATTTTCATTGTCCCTAGAGGGGTTGCTGCGCTCCCGCTGGGGACGCCATCATTCTGCTGGGGGGCCTTCAATGCTTTTGTGGGCCATGAAAGTGAGACCTGGAAGGGAGTGAGTGGGATAAACTGCACCTCCTATCACAACTGACAGACAAAACTTTGCTTATGTTTTAGGAGGCGGGGGACGTTTCAGTTTTTGAGGCAGTCGAGAAGAGCTGTGACTGTAAGGTAATCGGTGCCTGTCGTGGCAAATCCCGAACCCTTTGGTGGACACCGGCAGTAAGGGATGTCTTCAAGCTGAAGGAATCGTATAAGGAATTTTTGGTGTGTGGGACTCCAGAGCCAGCTGATGGCTATTGGCAGCCCAAGATGAACACAGCTTTGGTACTCGCTGAGGTTTGAGAAAATTCTGGTTCACCATCTGGTATCTCAGGAGGGGGAAACAGTGTACCATCCACACTGTGTATCGTGGGCATTGAGTGCTGGTGACCTTGATTTGGGAAGTTGTGAGTTGGTGGGGACAATACAATACTTCCAAAACCAACTCAAATCCACAGACAAACCTTCCCAGGATGAAGCAGAGTCTTTTCTCTATGAGGCCTGTTCTCGTATCCCTAAGGTATAAGGTCATTGAGATGGTTAAAAAGGTCCTTTGTTGGAAGGCCTCGTTGGTGGATGAGAATCGGCTAGAAGTCCTAAAGGCTGTGGACATTGTCTTCTACAATGTGGTGTGGACATTGGAGGACAGTGCCTTTAGATTGGCAGATTAGGGTGGTGGTTCCCCTTTTTAGGAAGACTGACCGTAGGGAGTTTTCCAATGACAGGGGATCACATTTCTCAGCCTGCCAAGTAAGGTCTATTCAGTCGTGCTGGAAAGTTGGGTCCATTGGGAAGTTGAATCTCAGATTCAGGAAGACCAGTGTGGTTTTCGTCCTGGCCGGAGGGTTCCTCGAGAGTGTATGAGAGTTTGGGCACCCAGTCTATATGTGTTTTGTGAATTTGTAGAAGGCATTTAACAATCTCGTGTGGGGGTTGTTTTTGGGGGTTCAGGTGTTGAACCCCCTGATATGGGCTGTTCGGTCCCTGGTGGATCAGTGTAGCATCTGCAGTGATGCTTACTATATTTCGGTCCTTTGTGGTGAAGAAGGAGCAAAATCAAAAGCTGAAGTTCTCAATTTACCACTTGATCTGTGGCCCTATGATCCTATGGTCTCAAATTGTGGGTCATGACCAAGAGAATAAGATCTGTGATACTGAAAATTATTTCCTCCACAAGGGGTCCGAGCTCTCCCTTAGAGATAGGTTGAGAATCTTCGTCATTCCTTATGGTCTTAGAGTAGAGCCACTGTTCCTCCACGTTGAGAGTAGCCAGATTAAGTGGCGTGGGCATCTGTTAAGGATGACCACTGGACACCTCCCTGGTGAGCAGTTACGGCCACATCCCACTGGGAGGAGAACCTGGGGATGACCCAGGACATGCTGCAGAGCTATGTCTCCCGACTGGCCTCCGGGATCCCCTTGGAAAAGCTGGATGAGGTGGCCGAGAAGAGGGATGTCTGGGCTTAACTGCTACTGCTCCCACTACCTGACCTCAGATAAGCAAAAGAAAATGGATTATCATTATTACCATAATTTCTCATGGATAATGTGCCCAAAAGTACAATGTGCACCTGCAAAATTTACCTAAAAAAATCATCAAAACCCTTCTGCCATTGTAAAATGCACATCACCAATCTTCTGCTATCCATATGAGCAAAACGATGAATTTCAGTATCTGCATTTCTGTTCTGGTAGGATTGTACTTTTATTTTGATGTTTTTTTCAAATAATT
The DNA here is from genome assembly GCF_019802595.1 of Syngnathoides biaculeatus. Classification (NCBI taxonomy): domain Eukaryota; kingdom Metazoa; phylum Chordata; class Actinopteri; order Syngnathiformes; family Syngnathidae; genus Syngnathoides; species Syngnathoides biaculeatus. The sequence goes on from NC_084649.1 coordinate 31,394,936, forward strand.
ATCTGTATCACAATCATTAATAATACCTCGTGCTGATGTCCCGGTTTAAAAAAATATATACACACACGCATTTTCTGACCCGCTTATCCTCACAACGTTCACGGGAGTGCCGGAACCTATCCCAGCTTTCATTGGACAGGCGGCTGGGTACATCCTAAACTAGTTGCCAGGCAATTGCAGAGCACAGAGACGTAAAACAATCACACTCACAATGCTCTGGGCAATTTAAGGTTTTTAGGATGTGGGTGGAAACTGAAATGCCCGGAGAAAACCAATGCAGGCATGGGTGAACATACAAACTCCTTACAGGTGGGCCAGGATTTGAATCTGAACTGGTTGTTGGGACCTTGAATGTTGGGACTATGACAGGAAAAGCTCAGGAGTTGGTTGACATGATGATGAGAAGAAAGGTTGATATATTGTGCATCCAAGAGAACAGGTGGAAAGGTAGTAAGGCTAGAAGTTTAGGACCAGGGTTTAAATTATTTTACCATGGAGTAGATGGGAAGACAAATGGAGTAAGGGTTATTTTAAAGGAAAAGCTAGCTAAGAATGTCTTGGAGGTGAAATGAGCATCAGATCGAGTGATGAGGCTGAAATTTCAGTGGGTGTATGTATAATGTGATAAGCGGCTATGGGGTTGCCACAGCATGTCATCTTTTTCCATCCAAGCCTATCTCCTGCATCTTAAGTAAAACATAACATCTAACACCCACTGTCCTCATGTCCTCCCTCACAACATCCATCAACCTTTTCTTTGGTCTTCCTCTCACTCTTTTGCCTGGCAGCTCCATCCTCAGCACTCTTCTACCAATGTACTCACTCTCTCGCCTCTGGACATGTACAAACCATCGAAGTCTGCTCTCTCGAACCTTGTCTCTAAAACATCCAACTTTGGCTGTCCCTCTAATGATCTCATTTCTAATCCTATCCAACCTGCTCACTCCTTGCGAGAACCTCAACATCTTCATTTCTGACACCTCCAGCTCTGCTTCTTGTTGTCTCTACAGTGCCACTGTCTCTCATCCGTACATCATGGCTGGCCTCACAACTGTTTTATAAACTTTGCCCTTCATCCTAGCATAGATTCTTCTGTCACATAACACACCAGACACCTTCCGCCAGCTGTTCCAACCTGCTTGGACCTGTTCTTCTCCCTGGACCCTCACTCTTCCCCCTCCACTCCTCTCATTCACGTACATATGTTCTGTTTTACTTCGGCTAATCTTCATTCCTTTTGTTTCCAGTGCATGCCTCCATCTTTCTAATTGTTCCTCCACCTGCTCTCTGCTTTTGCTCCATATCACAATGTCATCTGCGAAATTCATGGTCCAAGGGGATTCCAGTCTAACCTCATCTGTCATATGTCAGTCTGTCCATGACCACAGCAAACAAGAAGGGGCTACGACATGATCCTTGATGAAGTCCCACATATATATACATATTTATATATATATGCACACACACACAGTAATCCAATTTCACGGTTATTTGGGACCAGAGCCACCTGGGAAAAGTGAAAAACCGGGAAGTAGCGCAGGATGTATGTTTATGTGGGTACCAGAACATTTATAATATTTAAACAGTATTTGTACTTTGCATATTTAAGACAAAAAGAAGCATTTAGTTAAATATTTAATGATAAAACCTGATAAATATTTACCGTATTGTAAATTCATAATATAAATATAAATTATAAAACACGTACTGGATTATATTACTGTATAGTTACCATTCATCACTTGGACTCTTCTCCTGGAGTCGCTGTGTGGGTACCAGATGTTTAATCAACAGCATTCATACTTTTTTTTTTTACAATAGTACTATCGTGTAAACAAACAATAACAATAAAATACAATTTTTATCACCGTACAAAAGTCACAATTAAAGCAAACGCGTGATGTCGTGTGACGTCACTCCCACTTAGCCACTATTGCATCCCTTCTGTTTCGTGTTTGTGCATAGCGACCCACATTACCCACATTATATATCCTCAGCAAAGCCTTCAAAAGAATCATCTCTCTTATCTCCACTCTGAAAAAGAAGACCCATTGCAGCTACATTTCATTCATTACTGTAGAACTCAACATTAACGATTTGGTCGAGTTTCTCTTGCTCTGGTGCCTCCTGCATTGCACCATGAACCGTGGTTTCATCTTCCTCCCACAGCATGTCAACCTATGTGTCATCCTTGGCATTTGTCAATATGGGGTTCTGTGTGTACATGAATGAGGGGAAGAAAATATGAAAAAAAGTACTGATTTAAAAAAATAGCTTATGTGAGTGGTTGTTTTTTTTGTATGTACCCTGTGATTGGCTCCGAACCAGTTCAGGGTGTACCCAGCCACCTGCCTGAAGATAGCTAACATCTGAAATCTCGTATTTTATGTGTCAAAGTGGGCTTTGTCATGGAAGTCCCTCACAAAACCTGGAACATGAAATTGAACTTTCCCCTGAAAACTATTCTTTGATACCCAAATGAGCAAGCTTTAAATAACGTTACCCAGGGAGAAATAAATTAAGTTCACATTTTCCCAAAATTTGAAATAGTTAATTAACTTTCGTTGATTAAACTTGTTCCAGGTAGTTACAATACTGGTAATTTGTTATAATTACAATTTACCCTGTTAAAAATGTGTTAGGAGTGTAAGTTCTTAAATTACTTTTTCACAGTAATATAACTAATTCCATTTGATTACATTGACATTACTTTTTAGAAAGTTGGAATAAATACATCAAAAAGACCCTTTGATGTTTCCTCTAAATATTTGGATTAAAACCATATATCATAATTTTAGACTTAACCACATACAGTTGCAAGCAAAAGTATCTGGAAGGTCATGGATTGCCAAAAGATTAAGAAGATTAAAGATCTGTAATTTTTGACTGTTCGAGACAGGATGTGAAAAAACCTACAGGAAATCACATTTTATGAGTTTGAAATAATTCAGTTATATATTCTTGCAAAAAGTAAATATTTGGCCATCTACCAACCAGCAATAATTCTGGCTCTTATAGACTGTCATGACCAGAACACAGGGTCTGACCCAAATGCACAACCTGGGAGGTGCAGAGGCGGTTTTGGAAACGTCTTTATTCAGTCTGGTGTCGAGAACCCAACAGGCAGTCCATGGAAGCAGCAGTAATGAAATCGGCAGGCATGAAAGGCAGGTCAATAGGCAGGCAGGAGTTGGTACACATGAGAGCAGGAACCGAATCAGGAGAGTGCGTGAACGAGGCATCAGGCAACAATCTGGCAAAGGCCAGACTGTACGTGGTCCTATTTGGATAGGCCATGATTACGTGAAACAAGGCGCAGGTGTGCCTCCAATGATTGCTGCAGCTGCATGCCGCATCCGGGACCGGCATAGCCTGGACAGGGACCGGCAGGAACATGACACAGACCTGTTATTTCATCTTTAAGAAGGTCTTCTATGCCTCAAACATTACTCTACACCTGTTTTAACTCCATATATGTATAAAAGATAGCTCTCCACACCCTCAAGAGTCAGACTCCAAACCTTCCACTATTGCCAACACCAGAGAGCTGTTGAAGGATACCATGGAGAAAATTCTGGACCTGCACAAAACTGGGATAAGCTCCTCTATAATTTGCAAGCTGCTTGGTGAAAATAGATACCAGTAAGCTGTTGATGTAATTATTAAAATATGGAGAAAATACAAGCTCACTGGCAATCTCTCCTTCCCCGGGGCTCCATGATCTCCAAGATATCCCCTCATAGGGTATGAAAGATCTTAGAACGGTGAGCGATCAGCCCAAAACTACGCAAGGAACCTGAACAATGACTCCAAGAGAACTTGGACAAAAATTATGAAGGTTACCCTGAGTAACTCACTAAATGCAGCCCGATGGGGGCACAAGCCAGTGCAATCTGGAGGTCTGTTCCCAGCCCGGATAAATGCAGAGGGTTGCATTAGGAAGGGCATCCAGCGTAAAAATGTGCCAGACAAATATGATCATTCATTGAAAGAATACCTTACCAGATCGGTTGTGGCCAGGTTAACAACGCCCGCCCCGGCACCGTTAACCTGCTGGGCGTCGGTGGAAATTCAGCTACTGTGGGTCGAAGACAAAGAAGAGGAGGAAAGCGGATTCCTCGGCGGAAGAGGAATACACAGAGCCTACAACTGAGTGAAGGGACTTTGAATGTTGGGACTATGACAGGAAAAGTTCAGGAGTTGGTTGTCATGATGATTAGGAGAAAGGTTGATATATTGTGCATCCAAGAGAGCAGGCGGAGAGGTAGTTAGGCTAGAGGTTTAGGAGAAGGGTTTAAATTAATTTACAATGGGGTAGATGGGAAGAGAAATGGAGTAGGGGTTATTTTAAAGGAAGAGCTGGCTAAGAATGTCTTGGAGGTGAAAAGAGTATCAGATCAAGTGATGAGGCTAAAATTTGAAGTTGTTATGTATAATTTGATTAGGGGTTATGCCCCAAAGGTAGGATGTGACTGATAGCTGAAAGAGAAATTCTGGAAGGAACTCGATGAAGTGGTTCTGAGCATCACAGTCAGAGAGAGAGTTGTGAATGGTGCAGATTGTAATGGTCATGTTGGTGAAGGAAACAGGGGCGACGAAGAAGTGATGGGTAAGTACGGCATCGAGGAAAGGAACTTTGAGGGACAGATGGTGGTCGACTTTACAAAAAGGATTGAAATGGCAGTAGTGAACACTTTTCCAGAAGAGGCAGGCACATAGAGAGACCAGTGCATTATAATTTGTGCAGACGATGTCATCTGAAGGAGGTTACTGACAGTATCATAGTGGTAGGGGAGAGTGTAGCTCGACAGCACAGGATGGTGGTGTGTAGGATGACTCTGGTGGTGGGTAGGAAGATTAAGAAGACAAAGGTAGAGCAGAGAACCATATGGTGAAAGCTGAGAAAGGAAGAATGTTGTGCGGCCTTTCAAAAGTGGTGAGACAGGCTCTCGATAGACAGGAGGAGCGACCAGAACACTGGACTACTGCAGCCAGGGTGATCAGAGAGACAGGCAGGAGAGCAGTTGGTGTGTCTTCTGGTCAGAAAGGGGAGAAGGAGACTTGGTGGGGGAACCCCAAATTACAGGAATTCATACAAGGAAAGAGGTTACGAAGAAGAAGTGGGACACTGAGAGGACTGAGGAGAGGCAAAAGGAATACATTGAGATGCGACGCAAGACAGAGGTAGAGATGAGGTCGAGGCCACTCCCTGTTTCTGTGGTCATGGATAGACTGACAGATGAGGTTAGACTGGAATCCCCTTGGACCACGATATTCACAGATGACAATGTGATATGCTGTGAAAGCAGGGAGCAGGTGGAGGAACAATTTGAAAGATAGAGCCATGCACTAGAAAGGAGAGGAATGAAGATTAGCCGAAGTAAAACAGAATATATGTGCGTGAGTGAGACGGGTAGAGGTGGAAGAGTGAGGCTCCAGGGAGAGGAGATAGCGAGGGTGGATGACTTCAAATACTTGGAGTCAACAATTCAGAACAATGTGTGGTATGGAAGTGAAGAAACGGGTCCAAGCAGGTTGGAAAAGCTGGTGGAAGGTGTCTGGTGTGTTATGTGACAGAAGAGTCTCTGCTAGGATGAAGGGCAAAGTTTATAAAACATTGGTGAGGCCGGCCATGATGTACGGATTAGAGATGGTGGCACTGAAGAGACAACAGGAAGCAAAGCTGGATGTGGCAGAAATGATGATGTTGAGGTTCTCGCTAGGAGTGAGCAGGTTGGATAGGATGAGAAATGAGCTCATTAGAGCGACAGCCAAAGTTGGATTTTTTGGAGATAAGGTTCGATAGAGCAAACTTCCATGGTTTGGACATGTTCAGAAGGTGCTGAGGATGGAGCTGCCAGGCAAAAGAGCGAGCGGAAGACCAAAGAGAAGGTTGATGGATGTTGTGAGGCTAGACTTGAGGGCAGTGGGTGTTAGAGAGGAAGATGCAGGAGATGGGCTAAGATGGAAAAACATTACACGCTGTGGCAACCCTTAATGGGACAAGCTGAAAGGAAATGAAGAAGACCCTGTGTAACTCACTACATCATCAGGAATTCAAATCCTGCAGCGCATGAAAGTCCACTCTGCTAAGCCCAGCACATGTCCAGACCCATCTAAAGTTTGCAATTGACCATCTGGATGATCTAGAGGCGGATTGGGAGAATATCATGTGGTGAGATGAGAGAAAAAGTTAACTTTTTTTTAATAAAATCCACTCGCTATGTTTGCAGAAAGAAGGATGAGTGAAATGCCAAGAACAATATACCCACTGTAGGACATCACACACAGGACATCTGATCCATATTAAGGAGTGGATGAATGGGGCCATGTATCATGAGATTTGATGTAATAATGTCCCTTCCTCCACAAGAGCATAACAATGACCCGAAACACAGTCTGGGAAACTAAGGAGTGGCTCAGTAAGAAGCATTTCAAAGTCCTGGAGTGGATGAGTCAAGTTTCCCAGTCTCCAGACCTCAACTGATTAGAAAATCTGTGGCGGGAGTTGAAAGTCTATGTTGGCCAGCGACAGCCCCAAAACATGACCGATTGTGAGAAGATCTGCATGGAAAATTACGTCCTAGAGTCGATGCAAACCTGCCTGGTTCATAAACATAAGGCCTTGGAAGTTGTTAACCAAGGTTTTATTACAAAGTACTGAGTTAGACTTTTTGATTGTTCAAGTATTTATTTTCCACAAGAATACACTAATAAATTGCTTAAAAATCCAATAATGTGGTTTTCTGTATTTGTTTTACACATTCTGCCTACTTATCATGTAGTACCTATGATGAAAACTACAGACCTCTCTCGTCTTTTTAAGTGGGACAACTTAAATATGCATGGTAGGGTAATTGAGGACTCTGTCTCTGTGATGTGACGTGAATGTACGTGTGAATGGTTATTTGTTTATATGTGAATTGTGATTAGCTGCGACCATTTCAGAGTGAGCCCTGCCTCTCGCCCAAAGATTGCCAGGATAGGCTCTACCATGCCTGTGAGCTTAGTGAGGATAACTGGTCTCAAAAATGAATAAATGAATGAATTATTCCTGACATTACAGTCACATACACTTTGCCGAGATACCTCATTCCATGTTTTTATTTTACCGTACTGTCTGAATGGAAACTTAAGGGACACTTTATATTTCTTCCATCTTTACAGCAATAGACTTTATTAGGAATATGATGGAGAAAAATCCCATGAAACGATTCACTACTGATCAGGCCCTGCGGCACCCATGGTGAGTCTTTTTTTCCTCTTTCACACCCACTCAAACACTAGAACTAAACCTCCCTTAACATTCAGGCTTTATTTTTGAAAACTGGGCATCTGTGGCTGGGTGCAAAGGCCAGCAGATCCTGACTTTTGTGTCAGTGGAAGGCACATTTGCTTCTTTGGCAGACTGGTTTGCACGATGCGCGTTCTGGCGAGAGTGTGTCCTTGGAGATGCGCCGAGCAGAGTGACAATTTGTGGGAGAAAGCCCATGTTTTGGCCAAATATTTTTCTGACACCATAAGCAAGGAATTAATTGAGTGAATTTTTATAACGAAAAGAAAGTCTTTGCAAAGAGAGGAATAGGTACAAGTTTTAAGAGTTGTTACCCCATTCTAATGACCAGACTAAAAGTGCTTTTGTTATATTAAAGTGAGAGGGACAATGAAAGAAAAACACGAGAGTTATCTATGTCCAGCTGTACACACATGGAGCCGGTAAGAACAACATCACATGAGGAACAGCCTGGCTCGGAGAACTAGAAGCCACAACTGGACAAAACCTGTGAATGTTGAAGTTAGGACAAATTGAACTAATATTTGATATACTCATATATATACTAAATGTGTAAAGCATAAATCTGCCAATAACAGTTTCCCCCCTTTTGATTAATCCAACCTAATCAATCCATAATATTACATACATCAGTAAACTCTACCAATTAAAACACAAACAAAGTTATCAAAGCACAGAAAACTAAACCAAACAAATTACAAAGTACTAAATATTAAGAACCTAAAAGAAAGTAAAAGTAAAGAATAGCAACTATATACCAAATATTAAGAAGCTCAAAGAAAGTAAAACAAAGTAAAGCTAAAATACAAAAACTGAAACAGCAAATCATCATGCATTAACAAAACAACAACCTCAGAATCATTCAGAAATTCACACCGCCAGTTCAAGAAAATCTATCATAAGCATGACGTTGTCTAATTTGATTCAGAATGAGGAAAGTGAACAATGGTCGTTATCATCCAGGCAGTCGAAGTGAGGGAAGAGGTCAGGAAAATGTCCTTCAGAGACAGAATAGTGAAAATGTGCATCACGAACAAAGGCTGTGTCAATCATGCGAGAAACCAGAGATTTTACCAAAGGGACAAAACAGCACGACATGAGACAGAGGACAAACAACACTATACAAACCATCAGAGCAAAGCGACAAAAGCCACAGTACGGGAATGTGTCAACTGTCAAAGTGGGAGCATCAATACTCAATTTAATCACAACAACGATGGCAATAAATATCAGACAACCAAGAAAACCCCTTGAAAATGTCATCGTCATCTTCTGGCCGAGTTACACAAGTGTGTGTGTGTGTGTGTGTGTGTGTGTCTGTGTGTGTGTGTGTGTGTGTGTCTGTGTGTGTGTGTGGTGTGTGTGTGTGTGTTTGTGTGTGTAGCAGTTGCTTGGCTTTATGACCAATTTTCTTCACCTTTATGACCTCTCAACACGCAATCTGTTGGTAGCACTGATTGTAGCCAAAAGTATATTCTAAAAGTGAACACTCTTTCTTAGAGGTTACTCAACCTTCATAGGTTGACCTTTATTATCCTGATGACCTTCATGGTCAAGCGCCATAGAAGATGAGGAGAGTGGAGGATTCAGAACCGTCTGAGGCGCTGAGACCTTCATGCAGTGTGATGCGTGAACTCACTTTCAGCGACCTTCACTGTTCTGTTGGTCACAAGGAGAACTTGGAAAGCCCCCAGCCAGCACTGATGTCTCCACGTTTTCCGCTGGATGTTCTTTATCAGCGCCAAGTCACCGGGTTTGACGTCATGCAAGAGACTGCCTCCCTCGGAAGTGCTGCATGAACTTGTTTCCTGACTTCAGAGAGCAGGTCAAAGATGTGAACAGGAGAAATGAACTGAGCCCCAAGTCTTTTCAAATAGGAGCAAATTGGGCTCCTGATTCCCCAATGATAAATGTATTGTTGGGACAAAATCTAACAACGATTCTGCATGATCTACCGGACGCCCGATTTCAATTCCATCTGGAGTAGATGTCAGTACCAATCCCAATTTTATCATGAGATCCCTTCCCAACAGACTGATTGTACATGTGGAGGACACCACACACGGATGCTTAAAGCGCACATCTGATCGAAAGCCATGCAATGCATGTGAACCTGGGTGTGTAAATGGTTCGTAAAACCTCTATTTGCACACATTGAGTAACAACTTTGTTTGGTTGGAGCAAGAACAATGGGCTTGGAGGCCCTAATCACAGAATTTTAAGCTCACGAATAAATAAGGCTAGTAATGAGTGTATTATTTACCAGTCAACTGTGGGAAAGTTCATGTAGGCGTCAGTTTTCAAGAATGTGTTAATGTCTGGTGGTTAGGCTGCATTTTCTTTCTCTTAAGCAACAATCTAATTCTGCACCTCAGCATGCAGTGTATCAGTAGCTAGCATGTTTTCATTGTAGAGAGTGAGGGTTGGATGCAGGGGTGTTTGTGTATTACCGGTCAATTGCCCTGCTCCGGGGTCTATCAGGAATTGGTCAGCATTCCCATTTGATGCCTTTTCAGACAGTCCCTTTGCCATTGTACCTTCTCTCCACAGTAGTGGCAAGTGTCAACATTGAAGTCACTACTCACCCGGTTGTAATTGTCAGGGCCTATTCTACCCCCTTCACATTTCATGCCGTTCACTAGGTGTGCATTCAGAATCAGGTTTATTGGCCAAAAACACACAAGGAATTTTTCTCTGGCAGTCGGTGCTACCCTGGTACAACATTCAGAACACAGAACAACAAAGCAACAAGAACAAAGACCAAGACCTTTCTGGTTATAGGATTCTGATTCTGATTGTGATTCTGGCAATGTAGCTGAGGTTTTTTTTTTTTACCTTTGAAATAGGGAGTTGTTCAGCGACACCTTTGCCAAATCCTCCTCTTTATTCTTCTTCTGGTTGCATTCTTTTGTCTCAGCATGTTTGGCTTGTCGCATAATTTCTGCCAGGCGGTTGTTTGACTAGCCACCAATCAGGGTGTTAGCCATGATTTTGGTCAATGATGAAAGTAAACCATCCACAGATGCTGCCTTCACAACGGACTCGAAGGGGCTGTCCTCGCCATCAAAAGTGTCTGGTTTAGAAAGTCCAGAATGGCTTTCACAAATGTCAAAGAGGCAGTGCAGGCACTGAGCGAGTGTCTCCTCTGAAACTTGCATGAAGGCACACATCTATCACAGGTCAGTGGGGAATGGGAAGTGCATTTCCAACGCCTAACCTATGGCTGTCATTCGCAATCTCCCATGGTCCATTTGAGTTCCACGAGGCAATCTTCGCTTGCATCTGCTCATACTCTCCTTGTTCCACAATCCCAGCAATTTTGCTGAAATTCTCCACTCCAAGATGGAGAAGGAGAAGTTGCTGCTGATGGGTCTCCACTGGAGGAAAGATTGATGTAGCTTTCAGCCACCTTCATTGGGATGTGGCAACTCTTTTATTGCTTCTTTCATTTCTTGGTCCATGTGATCGTACGCCAGGACAGGTTGACTGTTCGGGGCAGGGAACTCAACCATTGGCATGCGAAAGTTCAGATCCATCTTGGCCTTCTGTCTGTTACCTGCCTGCAATGGTGGACCTGGGACCCAGCTTTCCTGTCCCACGGCAGACAAGGCATGCTGCCAGAAGGAGCCATCTGTACAGGTGGAGGGTAGGGAAGAGCAGCAGCACCAGCAGCAGCAGCATCTTGTCTGCACAGGGCAGGGAGCAGAGTGGTGGGAAGTACCGGTGCCGAATGCGGAGGAGGGGGCCACTGGTTGTCATCACCACTTGTTTGCTCGAGTTGCTGTTTGACTTGCGGGAGATATGGGGGTACCCAGTCAGTGTCTTCATCCTGACAACTTCCACCAGACCACCTCAAATACACTGTCACAGGGGGAGATAAGCAGTCATCAGTTTCTATCCACTATTTTTCTTTTTTCACTTTCTAAATTCTTTGACTCTTCTCTTGCCTATTAGCCTCTCTCATATTTTCAGACATTCTGGATTTTTCCCAATGTCTTCCAAATTCTTAATTTTAATTGTTTTGTTCTTCTTTACAGTACTTTTCTCCTCCTCCAACCTTTCTTTTAAATGTTGTAACTACTGGATACTTTAACTTCCCGTGACTGAAAAACTATAGTCAGTTACCCATTTCTCTACCCACACTATAGATTTCTCCCCATATTTCCCCCTCATATGGGTCATGGATGTGTACACTGGTAAATCCCTGTTTTTGCTCTTATTAGTTTTGCTTTTCCCACTCCCCATTTTTCAGAAGCACTTCTCTTTATCACAGTATTCGAACATCGTCAAAGTTGTTGGGGACTTTAACTTGAGTTGGTGAGTCTTGGGGACACGAACCTCTCACCATCAGATCTTGAGGCACCAAACGCCTCAGTGAATTTAAGCCTGGGAACTCTAGCCCTTGCCAACATTTCTTGTAGCAACAAACTCCTCACTGAATTTAAACCTGCGGCCTCGGACCCAACACTGTCCGATCTTGCGGCCTTGAACCCCTCACTGTACTTTATAGCACTGACTCGAACCCTACCAATGGAATGTGGGGAGTGTAACTAACAATTTCCCTTATTACAAAGATAAGACATCCGAAAATCAAGAAATAAATGATAAAATTATTTGCCATAGTTCTTTGTTGTGGGTTGTTTGGAATCCCGAGGTGATGGCTGTTCCAGAAAAGCAGCCGGGAAGTCCTCTATCATAATTCTTGGATAAGAGCAGGACTTGTGCACTCGTCCCGGATGCTCAGTCACTGGTCTGGAGAGCCTCTGGATCACTCTTGTAATCCTACTTCTGACACCAACTGTTTTGGTAAAATCTTTATCTGACAACATAAACAACGAGACCATCTTGTCTTTGTGGATTTTTATTCCAAAAAGAAAGGAAAGGCTTTGCAAAGAGAGTAAAAAGTTCATCTTGTGAGTTGTCACCCCTGACTAAAGATCAGATTAAAAGTCCTTTTGTTATATTCAAGTGAAAGAGACAAAGAAAGACAAAACAAAAGTTTTAACTCTATACAGCTGTACACACATGGAGCCGGTAGGAACAATATCACATGAGGAACAGCCCGACGAGGTGAATTAGAAACCAGAACAGGACAAAACCTGTGAAAGTTGAAGGTAGAACTATCCATCCATCCATCCATCCATTTTCCTGGCTGCTTATCCTCACATGAGACACAGGAGTGCTGGAGCCTATCCCAGCTGTCAACGGGCAGGAAGCAGGGTACACCCTGAATTGGTTGCCAGCCAATCGCAGGACACATGAAGAGAGACAACAGTTGCATTCACAATCACACCTAGGGGCAAATTAGAGTCTCTGATTAATGCATGTCTTTGGGATATGGGAGAAAAACCGGAGTGCTTGGAGAAAACCCATGCAGGGATGGGGAGAACATGCAAACTCCACACAGGAGGGCTGGAATTTGAACACCAGTCCTCAGAACTGTAAGGTCAATACTCCACAGCTGCTCCACCATGCCGCCAATATTTATGTATGTACTGTACAAGGTGTCTGTTAACACACCTGTCTAAACCTACACCTGCTCAGACCATGTCTAACATATGGTGCAGGGTAGACCGCTGGTCGAGGGCCATTTGGGTGATTCTAATTAGGGCACACGCACTTCCATCGACATGTTTTTTCAGTGGTTGTCACTGTGATAGCGCAGAATCAGAATCAGCTTTATTGGCCAAGTTTGTAAAAAGACAGAAGAATTTTTCTCCAGCAGTCGGTGCTGCCCTGATACGACATTTGGAAAAAAGACTAACAAAGTAACAAGAACAAAGAAAAAGAGACATTTCTGTTTATCGGAACTATTCCTTATATGAGTCACAGATGTGCATGATGTAAAGTCGTCTTCATTTAGAACAGGTAGGAGATAAGAGTGTGGCAACGTCCCACATTGTGTTAAGCTTGTACAGAGTGTCTTTACCCGTTCCCGGTTCCTGTTGTAGACCAGTGCAAAGACAATCGCGCAACGGGAGCAGTTTAAATTGACGAATCGTGCCATAGTCTCCAAAATATATGACTAATCCCCATATTGATTGGACCAGCAGTATGTGAGTGTGTGTGCCAACAATGGCATAAGGCAGAAAATAGTTGATAAGCAGATCAAGAATTTAAAGACTTACAGTAATTTCCAGAGGGAAAAAACAGTTAGAATGCCTGCTAGTTTTGACTTGCATTGATCTGTAGCGCTTTCCCAACGGAAGGAGCTGGAAGAGTTGGTGCCCAGGATGTGGAGGGTCCAAAAGGATCCTGCCCACTTTGGACCTAGTTCGCGTTGCATGCCAGTCTTCAATAGTGAGTAGAGTGGTACCGACAATCCGTTCAGTGGTTTTGATTGTCTGTTGCAGTCGGAGTTTGTCCTTTTTTGTGGCGGTACCAAACCAAACTATGATGGAGGTACACTGCTGACCCCTGTGTAAACCTGTCTCAGCTGCTCTTGTGGCAGGCTGTGCTTCCTCAGAAGCCACAAGAAGTACATCCTTATTTGATGTTCACCCCCGACCTCAGGTCCTCTTAGACCGTAATTCCAAAGAACTTGATGGTCTTGACGGTAAACACAAGACAGTTGGACAGGGTCAGGGGCAGCTGTGATGAAGGATGCCGCCTGAAGTCCACAATCCTCTCTACAGCGTTTAGAGTGTTCAACGCCAGCTTTTGTTGACCACACCAAAGCACCACTCTCGCCATTTCCCGTCGATATGCATACTCGTTGCAGTCTTTGATGAGGCCGATGACCGTTGTGTCATCTGCAAACTTCAGGAGTTTGACAGTTGGATGCCATGAGGTGCAGTCGTTTGTATAGAGCAAGAAGATCAGTGGGAAGAGGACAGAGAGGTGCCCTGGTGGTAATTGTGCACGTGGATGAGGTCGTGTCCTCCAAACTCACCCGCTGTGTCATCCCCGTCAGGAAGTTGTACATCCACCAGGAGATGGCAGGCGAGATGCTGAGCTGGAGAAATATGGAGGAGAGGAGTTCAGGGATGATGGTGTTGAACGCAGAGCTGAAGTCCACGAACATGATCCTCATATAGGTGCCCTCGCTGTTGTGATGTTCAAGGATGAAGTGCAGACCCATGTTGACGGCATCATCTCCAGACCCTTTAGGTCGATAGGCACACTTTAGTGAGTCCAACTAGGGACCTGTGATGCTCTTGAGGTGGACAAGCACAAGGCGTTGAATGGACTTCATGACCACAGATGTCAAGGCAACAGGCCTGTCGTCATTAAGATCTGAAACTGCTGTTTTTTGGGGGGACCGGTATAATGGTGGAACATTTGAAGCAGGTTTGTACTTCACACAGTTCCAGAGACCTGTTGAAGATCTTTGTGAAGACAGGAGCAAGTTGGTCTGCGCAGACTTTGAGGCAGGATGGGGACACAAGGTCTGGGCCCGGCGCTTTGTTGATCTTTTGTAGTTTGAAGATCTGTCTAACAGCAGTGACAAAGCTCCACTCTCACATGGACTGCTGCAATTACCCATCATCCTCTTTTGCACAGAGATGTCTCTGTTGAGACTGACATTGTGGGATATTTAAAGAAAATGAGAGCAGCAGCTTTGATTGGTGGGTGAAGGGAGTCATGTTAACACTGATCCAGTGAGTCGGGCTGGTCTACGAAATTACCAACGTCGGTGTTACCCGCCATGTGTCGAATTTAGATTGTTCACAAAAATAGGTGCCATCAGCCATTGTTTTTTTCCCTATGAATATACAATATATTACAACATAAGTAACCAAATCCCTTACTCTGTTATAGGATTGCTGGAAACACCGCTAAAGACTTGGACATTTACCAATCTGTTTGTGAGCAGATGGAACGGAACTTTGCCAAATCTAAATGGAAGGTTAGTAACGCTGTAAGGTTGTTGTCTATGTTAGGTGTTGCAGATGAATGGTTAGATCATCATCATTTCATCATTATAATCATCATTGTCATTGGAAGAAAATCTTCCTTTTCCCTTCGGCTTGTACCGTTACAGGTCGCCACAGGGTCTATGATGAACGCATAATAAACTACAGAAATGATCTGTCCTTCTATCTATTCATTTTCAACACCGTTTATTTTCACTAGAGTCATGGGTATGCTGGAGTTTATTCCAGATAACTGCAGGCAAAAGTCAATGTACATCCTGAACTGGTTGCCAGCCAATCACACATATAAACAATAATTCATAGCTATGTCTAATGTAGTCTTCATTTAACCTACCCTGCGTCTTTTCGGGATGTGGGAGGAAATTGGACTGGCTGGTGAAAACCAACACAGCAATGGGGAGAACATGCAAACTCCACACAGGCGAGTGATGCTGGCTTTGAACCCAGGTCCTCAGAAAAGTGAGACAGATGTGCTAACCAGGTGTCCCCCGTGCCGCTCTACACTTACAATTAATTACCTAATATTTTCATTATATTTCAAAACCGGGCAATTTGGTGGAATCGTGGTTAGCACTTCTGCTGCACACTTAGGAGATCTGGGACATCAGTGTAAGAAGTTTGTATATTCGTTTCGTGCTTGCGTGGGTTTTTCCTGGGTATCTACCACATCCCCAAAACATGTTTATTTTGGGTGGGGGCTAATTAAAGGCTCTTAATTACCCCCATGTGTGAATGTGAGTATGAATAATTGTTTCAACAAAAAATATGGTCTGATTAGCTCCGACCTCAATAAGGGAAAGCTGTATACTATTATCTTTATTGACAGATACAGGTCCAGATAAAAAGACAACATACATCCAACCATAAAAAGATAGACCTCAATTGATATACAGTGTCATGAAAAAGTATTTTCCCCCGATCGCTTTTTCTTTTTTTCAAATCTATCACTCACAAAGCTTTCAAATCATCAAAACTATTTTATTATCATTCAATGACAACCCAAGGAAATATAAAATGCAGTTTCCAAATGGCAAATAACTTTATTAAGACAAAATCAAAACCTATATGATCCTCTGTGAACTAGTAATTGCCCCCACTGTGACTAACCACAAATTTGGGAGAGGTGGTCACAAGCCATCCCAAAATGTGACTACCTCCATACTTGTTGAATAAAAAAAAAAAAAAAATCACTTAAATAGAATCTATCAGAGAACGTGAAGTAGGCTACAAGATCTCAAGAACCAATGCATGATGACATGATCCTAAGAAATTTAAGAAGAAATGAGGGGAAAAAAGCGATGAAATCCATCAGTCTGGAAAATGTTACAAAGCCATTTCTAAGGCTTTGGGGCTCCAATGAAGCAATGTCAGAGTCATTATCCACAATGGATGACTCATCCAGGAGGTCACAAAAAGAACTTCAAATAACATCTAAAGAACTGCAAGCCTCGCCGGCCTCAGTTAAGGTTAGTGTTCATGATTCCATGATAAGTAAGACACTGGATAAAAAGAGCATCCATAGGAGATATTCCTGGTGAAAACTCCTGCTGTCAGGAAATAATACAAAGGCTTGTCTTACATTTGCCCAAAAACATCTTGATGATCCACAAGACTTTTGGCGAAACATTCTGTGGACTGGCAAGTCAAAAATTGAACTTTTTGGAAGGTATGCGGGCTGTTCCATCTGTCATAAAAATTGGACAGCATTTGATAAAAAAAACATTATGCCAACAGTAAAGCATGGTGGTGGCAGTGTGATGGTCTTGAGATGGTTTGCTGCCTGAAGACTAGAACAACTTGCTGTGATTGATGCAATAATGAATTCTGCTGTGAGGACCAGGAAATCCTGAAGGAGAATGTCCGGCCATCAGTTTGTGCCTTCAAACTCAAGTGCTGTAGAATCACGCAGCAGGACAATGATAAGGATCATACCAGCAAGTACACTTCTGAATGACTTAAAACAATAAATGAATGCAAAAACTAAAGTTTTTTCTTTTTTTTTTTTTTTTTAAATGTGGCCAAGTCAAAGTCTTGATTTGAATCCATTTGAAATGCTGTGGTGTGATCTTAAATGGACAGTTCATGATGGAAACCCCTCAAATATGGTGGCGTTGAAACATTTCTGCAAGGAAGAGTGGGGCAAAACTCCTCCAGAGTGAAGTGAAAAACTCATCACCAATTATTGGAGTCACTTGATTTCAGTTATTGCTAGCAAGACTAGCAAAACCTGTTATTAGGTTATTAGGGGCAATTACTTTTTCACAGAGGGTCAGTAAGGTTGGGATTTGTTTTTATGCCTTAATAAATGTAATTTTCATTTGAAGATGTCACGACCCATCGGAAACGAGAGTAGGACCCAAATGCAGGAGCTCGGAAGACGCAAGGTAGTTCAAGAAGAGACGTTTATTGTATGCAGAGATCAGGGATCGAGCAGGTAGTCCGGTGCAGCAGCGGTAGTTGTGACGTCGGGCGAGAGAGCAGATGAGCGGACAGGCAGGAGTCGGTACACGGGGAAACAATCAACGCAGGCATAAGCATCAAGGAGTCAGGCTTACGGGGTTGGTCGGAGAACGGACGAAGGTCGGTACACACAGGTTCAATCAGGGATACGAGAGTGCTGGAACGGGACATAAAGCTCAACGAACTGGCGGAGGACCAGTCGTCACCGGGTCCTATATATACAGGGGATGATCAGCCCGCATGAGGCGCAGGTGTGTGCCTCCCAATTAGCGCAGCCGCGCAGGCACCCGCACAGCTCATGCTGAAGCGGCAGGATCATGACAGAAGATGCTTTCTGTGTTTCCTTGGATTGTCTCTATTGAAATAAAAATTGGTTTGATGATTTTAAACTGTTGTGCGTGGTAAGTATTTAAAAAAATCAGGAAGGAGGATACTTTTCTACGGCACTGTAGGTATAGAAAATAAAAACTGGATTAATTCATACATATTTCATAGCATATTAAACTATATGTTACACTATAATCATTTTGTTCATCCATCATATAGAGAAATCTCAGAAAAACAAAATGATAATGTTGTCAAAGATTTTCAACACTATCAATGATGTTTGTGTGATGCTGGGAAAAAAGCCCACTTTTCATCTTTTTTGTCAACAGCAAGCCTTCAATGCAAGTGCTGCCATCTACCACATGAAGAAACTTCACGTGTCCCACAAGGAGCCCTCCTCCACTCCTCTCTCACTTCCCCACATCATTATACAGACCTCCTCTCAGACTAACCTAGAATCCCTTGGATCCTGCAATGATGATACTCACAGCTTGGATCCAAATGGAAATCCTCACCATGCCTCCAGTCATCTCATTTGCAGTGGGTCTGAGCCCAACAGGGGTCTCTGCCCTCCATTCAGTGCCCATCATAGGGAACCCCACTACCTGCTTGCAGAACCACAGGAGATCCGCTCAATGGACTCTGAGAATGATACTTTCGTGTCTTCGAGAAGGTACAAAATATTGGCATGCTCCTACATTCATTTTGGATAGAATACTACCCTCTAATAATGTAACATGTCTTTGCATTGTAGCCTGGGTGCTGTGGCTGAGAGGAAGGACCCACCACTCCATTCTGGTGTTTGTTCCATCATGTGATTGGCTGGCTAACTCAAGATGAGTCTCAAGTAAGTCAAGGCTTGTCGGTCCAGTATTCCTTGAATTTTTAAAAACTAAAAACTTTGCTACCTGCTACCAAATCCACTAACTCCAAAATGTCTCCGATTTCAGTGAACAACACGATGCGGCATTCTCCTTGGTTTAAAGATGCCAGCACATCTATTGCCCTAAACTTCTGTCTTCTGAGCTCAGGAAAATATTTTCAAATGACTGACACACTGAGGTTAACTGTCAAACACTTTTCTCTTTTGATGTCTTTCTGACTTAGATAGGATCTATCGGCATGTCAGTTTGAAGCTGATGAACTAAATCAGTAAAATAATGTTATGTTTTCTCTAAATGTTCATTAGTTTATGGAAATAAAAAATGCAACTTGCACAGATAAGATCCTAATTGTGAGGGTTAATAAGGCACAGTGGACAGTGACGTAATGTAAATCAGTGCTGTTTGTGGTATGGAATCTGTAAGATACATAAGCTGATGATGTTGAAAAAACAAATTCATCAAGTGCCACAAATCAGGATAACAATTCTTCAAAGAATTACAAATGTAGTGAAATGCATTTACACATTTTTTTTTCCTCAAAGTCTTTGTTTCTTCTTGTGATGATATTACAGATCTACTGTGCCATGTTAAACAGTCACACTGTAACTGTACACACAATGAAGACATAAGTAAAGTTTTTATTAAATATGATGGGTTCTGCAAAAATAACAAAAGTTAAATAAATAATACAACTGGGTGTCCCATTAAATTCTACATCAATTGAAATATGAATGTAGTAACTATATGCTCCTAGAAAATGAAATTAAATAAGCTTCATGGTGTAAAATAAAAATATTCATCACAATTTCAACATTTTCAATCAGATATAGATTTTACAAACATTTTACAATTTCACAAAACTTTACAATGCTTAATGTGCCCTGCCCGTGTGACCTGACACACATTAACACATAAAATGCCTTTTCATTACTGGTGAATTTCATTCTTCCCCCTGAAAAAAGTACATGAAACTAAGTTAGGTGTACTCGTAATAATTTTAGAAAATTTTAAATAATTTGAGGCGGGATTGGCTATTTAATTAAACTACAAAATGATATTGAATTCTTGGGACACCCTGTAAGTTACGCAAAGTTATGCGAAGGTAAATGTGACATTGATGCATCTTGTGTTGACCTTTTCAAACTCTAGATGGTGCATCTGTCAGAGAAGATATGCAATGTTATTGAGACAAGTAGCAGCCATATTTGAGGATTAAGGAGTATTTCTGCTTGAGTGAAAAGTTATTCTGATAAAGTTTGTCCTGTGATGTATTTAAAGCAACTTGTGTGCTCAGCCCTGGCAGACACTTAAATCATGGGCTTTTTTTTGAAGTTGTTCTACAAGGTCTTTTAGCTTGGCTTCAAGTCCCTCAAGCTTTGTTGACTTTTGAAGAATCTCATCTTGCAACAGCTTCAATGAATCTGCTTTCCCTGTGGAGAGGTTAAAAAACAATAATTAATGCAGTTTTTGGCGTTAATAAAAGTATGATTTTTTTTGTACATTTTATTTGTTTATTTATTTTGTAATGTATAAATTATATTCATCAAGTACTCTAAACTAGACCAAAGTTCTGTATATTTGACTCACATTTGCATCCAAATATGAAGTAAGCTAACTAAAAACTATCGGGCACGGTGGATGACTGATTAAAGCGTCTGCCTCATACTTCTGAAGACCGGGATTCAAATCTGGTCTCGCCCGTGTAGAGTTTGCATGTTCACCCCATTGATGCGTTGGTTTTCTCCAGCCTCTACGGTTTCCTCCCACATCCCGAAAACATACATGGTAGGTTAAATGAAGACTTTACATTGCCCATTCGTGTGAATTTGAATGCGACTGTGACTGGTTGTTTGTTTCTGTGTGCACTGCGATTGGCTGGCAACCAGTTCAGGTACACCATGGAACCTGCTTGAAGATAGCTGGAATAGGATCCAGCACTCCCACCATCCTTGTGAGATTTAAGCAGTTCAGATCATGGATGGATGGATACCGTACACAATAAAGCCAATGCACTCAATTAAATTAACACATCATTATTGAGGGAAGAGAGGCCTGTTTAATGTGCGAATGCAAGGTGTTTAGGGCTTTGACAGCTTGGTCACATATGGTACCATACCTGTGTTTTTTTTTACTGCCTTAAAAAGTTATAAATCAGATAAGTTAAATATGAGTCCAATAATTACTCCTGTGGGGTACATACTGTACATTTCTGCACAACTCTTGTACCGCTATTTTTGAGAGTGAGTGTAAGCAGGGATGTATGTTTTGTGTGGCATATACTGTACTGTAGGCCCATGTTGTAAAGCCTCATAGTTTTCACGAGATCCCACTTTGATTCCAACTTACTGTTGATTACATTGCTAGACGTATTCAAGATAGAGTTACTGCAGAGCTATCTCTTGAAAATATATCCGACAAATGTACGTGAAATAAATAGTCCAGGTTGCTTATGTGTCAGAGGCAAAATATTGGTGTATAAACAATCACTCTGTAAACAAACAGGGAAAATGCTGCAAAAGACAATCTTGCCTAACTGTGTGATACATGTAATGTATGTTACCTTCCAGATCATTCAACATGCTGTCAGTGGTATTTGCCAGAGTTCCAACATCCTTCTTTAGCTTTGCAAGTTGTTCGGCCCCTGGCCCTACTTCACTAGGAGGCTGTCCAGCAGCTGCTTTGTCTTTAAGACGGTCAAACTCCTGCTGCACTGACGACACCTCCTAGAAACACACACATTCATTTTGTTTACTATTATTTTGCTTGCCATCCATTTACAGTTTACCTAGTCGACATGTATATAATTACACAAATATTCTGAGCAAAAACAAATATGGAAACTTGAATTATATTCACAGTTTACCATCACAAAACCAATTTTCATCCTCCCCCTTGATTTCTGATCATATCTGAGTGACATCTGACCTGATCAGCAGCAGCTGCTTCATCCTCAGCTTTGTCTGCGGTTTCCTGTGCATCCTCAGCTTGTTCAGTTCCATTTTGCAGCAGGTCTTTGAGCTCATCCAGTTGAGGTTTGATTGGATTAATCATATCTGTTACATCATCCAGAGTCTTCTCTGCTGGTCTCAGTTGGTCTTTGTTCTGGATAAAAACAACGATCATAAAAGTGAATATTTTTTAGAAGTTTATTCTAATTTTCTATGTGGCTATAATAGCTTCTTCGTCACCCTGGAAAAGATAATATTTTGGTATACTGTAGATAATTTTCCCTGGGCCACACCTTAATAAGGGTTTTGTGCAGCTTGTCTATGGAATCCAAGTTGTTCTGCAATCTGTCCTCCATGTCAGCGAGGGAGTCCTCCACTGAGTCAAAGCCTGCCACTAGTTCATCCACATCATCCTTCACCCCTTGTGCTGCGTTTCTGTCGACATGCCATTGTCACTCCAAGGACTTAACAGAACGATTTGTATCGTTTGATACAATTTTAGAAAAATCATACTTACATGTCTTAATTGTAGGGGGGAAAAACATTTAATGCTGTAATCAACATCCAATTACACTATGTCTAGTGTTGCGAACTTTTTAGAAAGGGGATTCACCTGGTATCTTGGGCCTCCTGCAACAGTTTTCGGGCTGCATCCAACTGTGGGGCTGACTTGTTTAATATGGATGTACTGTCTGGAAGGTTTGTGGCAAGATTTTTCAGCTCATCCAGTTTCTTCTTTAGAGAAGCAGGGCTCAAAGGCAGTTTGGTTTTCAGGATCAAGTCACTCACATTCTGAATGTGGGTCAGGTTGGATGATGGATCTGGTCCCAGAAATCAGAGCAGTAGGAAGCAGAAGAAGAGCTAAGGTATCGTACACTTGGACATTATAATAAGTACTGTACTCCTGCACAATATCACGAAATCTCATACAAAAACTATTAAAAGATATCAGTATAAATAATGTTCAGTTTTGATTGACAGTTGAGAGGCATTGCTAAACAATAATCATCAAAGTTCAAGTTTGGAATGGTGTAGTTCCAAATGTAATACAAATATTCTACTAAAGTAGGAATACAGTAGGGTTAATTGATTGACATTTGACAATAATATGAGTCACTTAAAAAGTAGTATATAGTTGTATATATCCATCCATCCATGAATTCATCCATCCATTTCCTTGTGTGTGTGTATGTATACAGTGAAGAAAATAAGATTTGAACACCGTGCTATAATATATATATATATATGTATATGTTCTCCCACTTCGAAATCATGGAGGGGTCTGAAATTTTCATCGTAGCTGCATGTCCACTGTGAGAGAGATAATCTAAAAAGAAAAATCCAGAATTCACAATGTATGATTTTTTAATGATTTATTTGTGTGATACAGCTGCAAATAAGTATTTGAACACCTGAGAAAAACAATGTTAATATTTGGTACAGTAGCCTTTGTTTGCAGTTACAGAGGTCAAACATTTCTTGTAGTTGTTCACTAGGTTTGTACAAACTGCAGGAAAGGTTTTGGCCCACTCCTCCACACAGATCTCTCGATCAGACAGGTTTCTGGGCTGTCGCTGAAAAACACGGAGTTTCACCTCCATCCAAAGATTTTCTATTGGGTTTATCTTTGGAGACTGGCTAGGCCACGCCAGAACCTTGATATGCTTCTTACAGTGCCAATCCTTGGTTTTCCTGGCTGTATGCTTCGGGTCATTGTCATGTTGAAAGACCCAGGCACGACCCATCTTCAATGATCTGACTGAGGGAAAGAGGTTGTTCCCCAACATCTCACAATACATGGCCGCAGTCATCCTCTCCTAAATACAGTGCAGTCGTCCGGTCCCATGTGCAGAAAAACACCCCCAAACCATGATGCTACCACCCCACGCTTCACAGAAGGGATGGTGTTCTTAGGGTGGAACTCATCATTCGTCTTCCTCCAAACACGATTAGTGAAATTATGGCCAAAAAGTTCAATTTTTGGTCTCATCTGACCACAAACCTTTCTCCCATGACCCCTCTGTATCATCCAAATTGTTATTGGCAAACTTAATATGGGCCTTGACATGTGCTGGTTTAAGCAGGGGAACCTTTCGTGCCATGCATGATTTCAAACCATGACATCTCAGTGTATTACCAACAGTCACCTTGGAAATTATGGTCCCAGCTCTTTTCAGGTCATTGACCAAGTCCTGTCGTGTAAATCCTGGGCTGATTCCTCACCTTTCTAAGGATCATGGAGACCCCACGTGGTGATATCTTGCATGGGGCTCCACTCCGATTGAGATTGACTCTCATGTTTAGCTTTTTCCATTTTCTAATGATTGCTCCAACAGTAGACCTTTTTTCACCAAGCTGCTTGGCAATTTCTCCATTTCCCTTTCCATCTGTGTGGAGGTGTTGGCCATGTTACAAGTTTGATTCTTACTGATTGTATGGGATGGACAGGTGTCTTTATGCAGCTTAACGACCTCACACAGTTGCATCTGATTCAGGATAATACAAGGAGTAGAGGTGGACTTTTAAAGGCGGACTTACAGGTTTTCGAGAGTCAGAATTTTAGCTGATAGACAGGTGTTCTAAAACTTATTTGCAGGTGTATCACACAAATAAATCGTTAAAAAAAATCATACATTGTGATTTCTGGATTTTTCTTATTAGATTATCTATCTCAGTGGACATGCACCTACAATAAAAATTTCAGACCCCTCCATGATTTCTAAGTAGGAGAACTTGCAATATAGCAGGGTGTTCAAATACCTTTTTTCTTCACTGTATAAGTTATGCGGTCACAATTTAGGACTATGCTGCATGACAAAGCTGTTGTTTTTCAGACTCCATAGAGTAAACATTCACAAGGCATGTTTTTTTTCTTTGCCCTAAAGGGTTAGGGTAAGACCTAACCTAACCTAACCCTAATTTATTGGCCCACGAAGAGTTTGTGTGTGTGTTATGTGAATGGCTTTCGCTATCTGATTGGTGAATTAGAGTCAAATAACATTACTGTAATGGTCATGCTGGATTGTCCTGGATTATCCCTATACGGAAGTCAAAGATAAAATCAGTACCATGCAGTGTAAAACTGAGTATTATTATCTTTGTAAGGCATTTGTTGCGAACAAATCAACCTCACATATACATATATCCACAATATTTCCATAAAATATATGCATCAATCCTCTTTTGACACTACAAATAAATGTACCTGAGAGGAATTCTTTGAGCTCTTTCACAACATGGTGTGCCTCTTTTAAGTTATCTTCAAGGTTCCTTCCTGCCTCCCTTATCTTGTTGGACAGATTCTTAGTTGACTCTCTCATGTCATTGGCGCTATCTTGTGTATCTTGGAGCTGTAAAAAAAAAAAAAAAAGAAAACAAAAATCAAAATATGTATGTTTACTTAAATGTACACAATATAGACACGAGACTCCATTCCAGATTCTCAAATTAATCCATTAATTGGGGGTTGAACTTGTTGCTCTTCGTCTTAGATGATTTTTCATACTATCAAGCCCTTTTGGACAATTGCATGCTTTCAAATTTGTGCTGGGGGGACTCCACACTGGCAAAGCTGGATTTGAACTAGGACCATGAGAACTTTGAGGTAGCTATGCGAAAGATAAATAGGAGCTGGTCAGCCTCACCCGCCATTATCGCTAACTCGGGTTTGGTCTGGTTGCAGCCCATATTGACAGTAATTTATGAATATTTACTATATTGCCAAAAGTTTTCCTCAGCTACTTTCACTCATATGATTTTAAGTCACATCCCACTATAAATCCATATAATTTAAGAAGTCAATCAGTACTGTGTACCTTCATCACAGTCTGGTTTGGGGCTGCCACAAAAAAGGACAAACTCTGACTACAGTGGACAATCAAAACTGCTGAACGGATTGTTGACATCACTCTATTCACTTATTGAAGACTTCCACGCCGCTCAAATTTGGTCCAGAGCAGGGAGGATCCTTTCGGACCCGTCATGGGTGTGTCTATCATCGACCTGGTGCACACCTGCTCCAATGAGTAGATATGCCCACCTGCTTCTCGTCTTGCTAATTACGGCATTGATATATGTCCGCACATGCGATCTGTTCCTTGCCAGATTGTTGTACTTTTGTGTTCAGCCTCGTGTTCTGGTCATGACAGGACCCTCCACATCCTGGCCACCAGCTTACAGCTCCTTCCATTGGGTAAGCACTACTGATAAAAACTAGCAGACATGAAAACATTTTTTTTTCTCTGACAATTAAGTCTTTAAATTCTTGATCAGCGAACCTACTATTTTCTGCCTTGTACCATTGTTGGGACACACCCTCATATCCTGTTGGTCCAATCAGTATTAATATTCGTAATATATTTGTAGACTTATCACCTGATTCGTTACTTTAAACTGCACAATTGGCATTGTACTGGTCTTTAATGGGAACTGAGAATGGCTAAGGGCACTTTATAAGCTTAACATAACGTGAGGCGTTGACACCCTCTTAACTGTTCTAAATGAAGAAGACTCTGCAACTTGCACATCTGTGACTCTTATAAGGAATTGTTCCAATAAAGTGAATGCCTCTTGTTCTTTGTTCTTGCTAGTTTTGTTAGTTCTTTGTTCTGAATGTCGTACCACGGTGGCACCGACTGTCAGAGACAAATTCCTCGTGTGTTGTTACACAATAAAGCTGATTGTAATTCATATTCGGAAGATGTTGGCCAATACTTTGCAGCGACAATAACTTCAACTCTTGTGGGAAGGCTTTCAACAAGGTTGAGGAGTAAGTTTGTGAGAGTTTCTGCTCATTCTCCCAGAAGCAGGTCAGACACTGAAAATCAATCAATATCAACCCAAAAGTGTTCAGTCAGGTTGTGGACACTGCAGGCCATTCAAGTACAGCCCCACCAATTTTTTTCATCCATGTCCTGATGAAACTTGCTTTGTGCACAGGTGCATAGACATGTTGGGAAAGGAAGGGTTATCCCTCAAACAGTTTGACTGTCTGAAATTGTTTGGTATGCTGAAGCGTTGAGAGTTCCTTTCAATTGAGCTCAGGGGCTAATATTTTGGGCATTTCCAACTTTATGGGAACAGTTTCTAGATGGCCCCTTTGTGGTCCTACACTGTAGATCACTGCAACAGTGCACAAATCAGGGTGAATAAAGACACAGATGAGAAAGTTCAATGTGGATGAATTTGACTCATCTGCACAGAGTCCTCCCCAAATCCTGACTGAATATCTTTGGTTTGATTTTGAGTGATTTCCAGTGTGTTCAGTGTGTGTCCTCACAAATATCACCTCAACCTGACAACATTTTAAAATAAATTAGAGTGGAGACTGAGAGCCAGGCCTTCTCATCCAACATCAATGTGTAACCTCACAAATACACTTCTGTGAATATGGTTATGAATCCCCTTAACACACAGAACAGTTCAAGTTGTCATAACTACCAAACATCCGAGCAGACCATCATATTAAACCTGTGGATTAAAAATCAGAATCAGCTTTATTGGCCAAGTATGGAAACGACACACAAGGATTTTTTTCTCTGGTTGTTGGAGCCACCCCAAAATCACATACATGTTATGTACGAACAACAGTAGACAGACAGTCAATTGACAGGGAAATGTTTTTTTTAACTCACAAATGGGAGTTCACTTAAAATAATCCGCCCATTTTCTGGGCTGCTTCTCCTCACAAGGGGTTGCGGGAGTGCTGGAGGCTTTCTCAGCTATACTCAGGCACCTTCAACTGTTTGCCAGCCAGTCGCAGGGCACTTAGAAACAAACAACCATTCGCACTCACAATCACACCGGTGGGCAATTTAGAGTGTCCATCCATCCATTTTTTGCTGCTTTTCTGGGTTGGGTCACTGGGGAAGTAGCTTGAGCAGGGATACCCAGACTTCCCTTTCCTTTGCCACTTCTTCCAGCTCTTCCGGAGGGATCCCGAGGCGTTCCCAAGCCAGACGAGAGACATTGTCTCTCCAGCGTGTCCTGGGTCATCCCTGGGGTCTCTTTCCAGTGAGATGAGAACCCCTCTCTGGGGAGGCGTCCGGGAGGCATCCGAACCAGATCCCCCAGCCACCTCATCTTGCTCCTCTCAATGCAGAGGAGCAGCGGCTCAACATTGAGCCCCTCCCGGATGACCAAGCTTCTCACCCTATCCTAAGGGAGAGCCCGGACGGACATCCTGTGGAGGAAACTCATTTTGACTGCTTGTATCCGAGAATTTGTTCTTTCGGTCACGACCCACAGCTCGTACCCATAGGTGAGGGTAGGAACGTAGCTCGACTGGTAAATTGAGAGCTTTGCCTTTTGACTTAGCTCCCTCTTTACCACAATGGACCGATACAAAGTCTGCATCTCTGCAGACTGCACTGATCCATTTGTCGATCTCCCGCTCTATTCTTCCCTCACTCATGAACCAGACCCCAAGACACTTGAACTGCTCCACTTGGGGCAGGATCTCATCCCCGACCTGGAGGGAGAGGGCATGCCAACCTTTTCTGACTGAGGACCAGGGTCTCAGATTTGGAGGTGCTGATTCTCATCCCAGCCACTTCACAATCAGCTGTGAACTGCTCCAGTGAGAGCTGGAGATCATGGCATGATGAAGCCAGCAGAACCACATCATTTGCAAAGAGCAGAGATGCGATGCTGAGACTACCAACACGACACACTCTTCGCCTCGGCTGTGCCTAGAGATTCTGTCCATAAAAGTTATGAACAAAATCAGTGACAAAGGGCAGCCTTGGCAGAGTCCAACTCTCACCGGAAATGAGTCCAACTGATTGCCGGCAATGTGGACCAAACTCTGATAATGGTCGTACAGGGACTGGTAAACTCGTATCAGGGGGTTATGTACCCCATACTCCCAAAGACCCCCACAGGACTCCCGGAGGGACACAGTCGAACGCCTTCTCCAAGTCCACAAAACACATGTAGACTGGTTGGGCGAACTCCCATGCACCTTCGAGGATCCTGCAGAGGGTTTAGAGCTTGTCCACTGTTCCACGGCCAGGAGAAAAACCACATTGCTCTTCCTGAATTGGAGATTCGACTTCCCGATGGACCCCTCTCCAGTACCCCTGAATAGACCTTACCAAGGAAGATGAGGAGTGTAATCCCCCTATAGTTGGAACACACCCTTCGGTCACCCTTCTGATAAAGGGGGACCGCCAACCCAGTCTGCCAATCCAGAGGCACTGTTTCAATGTCCATGTGATGTTGCAGAGACGTGTTAACTATGACAGTCCCACAACATCCAGAGCCTTTAGGAGCTCCAGGTAAATCTCATCCACCCCCGGGGCTTTGCCACCAAGGAGCTTTTTAACCACCTCGGTGACCTCAACCCCAGAGATAAAAGAGCCCGCCTCAGAGCACCCAAACTCAACTTCCTCATGGGAAGGCGTGTTGGTGGAATTGAGGAGGTTTTCGAAGTATTCTCCCCAGCGACTCACAACATCCTGAGTTGAGGTCAGCAGTGCCCCATTCCCACTATACACATTGTTGATGGTGCAATGCTTCCCCCTTCATATACGCCGGACACCCACGCCCGGGTTTTTGCCTCAGCGACCACCGAAGCTGCATTCCGGTTGGCCAGCCGGTACTTATCAGCTGCCTCAGGAGTTCCACAGGCCAAAAATGCCCAATTGGACTCTTCCTTCAGCTTGACAGCATCCCTCACTGTTGGTGTCCACCAACGTGTTCGCGGGTTGCCTCCACGACAGCCACCGACCACCTTACGGCGACAGCTACGGTTGTCTGCCCCAGCAATTAAGGCACAGAACATCGTCCACTCGGACTCAATGTCCCGACCTCCTCTGGGACGTGAGCAAAGTTCTTTCGGAGGTGGGAGTTGAAATTCCTTCTGAATGGGGAATCTGCCAGCCGTTCCCAGCAGACCCTAACAATACGTTTGGGCCTGCCACAGTGGACCGGCATCTTCCCCCACCATCAGAGCCAACTCACCACCAGGTGGGGATCAGTTGACAGCTCCACCCCTCTCTTCACCTGAGTGTCTAAGACATGCGGTCGCAAGTCCGATGACACGACCACAAACTGCGACCGAGGGTGTCCTGGTGTCAGGTGAACATGTTGACACCCTTATGCTTGAACATTGTGTTCGTTAAGGACAATCCATGATGAGCACAGTAGTCCAGTAACAGAACACCTTTCGGGTTGTGATCGGGGGCGTTCTTCCCAATCACGCCCTTCCAGGTCTCACTGTCATTGCCCATTGTGGGCATTGAAGTCCCCCATCAAAATAATGGAGTACCCTGAGGGGGTGCTCTCCAGCACTTCCTCTAAGGACTCCAAAAATGCTGGATACCCTGAACTGCTGTTTGGTGCACAAACAACAGTCAGGACCTGCCCCCCCCTACCTGCAGGCGGAGGGAGACTACCCTCTCATCCACCGGGGTAAACCCAATGTAGAGGGCCGAGCCGGGGGGGCAATAAGTATGCCCACACTTGCTCGGCGTCCCTCAACTTGGGCAACTCCAGAGTGGAACAGAGTCCAACTCCTCTCAATAGGAGTGGTGCCAGAGCCCAAGCGGTGTGTAGAGGCGAGTCCAACTATATCTAGCCGTAAACACCGGGCTTTAACACAGAGTTTAGACACCAACATGCAATATGGCAAACAATGAAGATCAATAAAATCATCTTTGTTCCCTGCTTGGATCATCTTGGCAACACTTTCTTCCCTTGCTGCTGCATTATGAAGCCTTAATCGCAGCATTGAAAATACATTACATGCGACTTGAGGCTTGCCTTATATTGTGAGACAGATTCTGAGTTGACTGTCTCGTGTCATTGGTGCTATTGTGTGTTTCTTTGAGCTGTAACAACAGCAAAAAATTAAAAGCACATGTACATGTATTTAGTTAAATGTACACTCTGTAGATGAAGGTGTAGAACCACACATCTTCTCAATTCCCAAATACTCACTCCTAAACCTTGTTGAAAGTCTTCCCACAAGCGATACAGCTGTTACAGTTATAAAGGATAGACCAACATCATATTAAACCATATGGATTTAGAATGGAATGTCACTTCAAATCATATGTGAGGCAGGTGAGTGAATACTTTTGCCTATATAGTGTATCCATACCTTCTCTGCTGCCTCTGTGATGTTGTTGCTGAGATATTCCAGACGATCTTTGACATCTTTCACATTGGAATTTGCCATTTTGCCTATAGGCAGGGCACCAACACATGTTGAGCCCCTCTCACAGCGCAAAGATCCTTCTGGTGGACACAGGTCCACATCCTCACATGTGAGTGGGGTACAGGGCTTGGATCTAACACTGCCACATACCTGGAGAGATACAGTCTTCATTATTTACTTTGTAGAAAAAAAATGCTCATGTATGGGTCATTATGGCGCAGTGGCTCAGCTGTGAAGTGTTGACCTCATAGTTCTGAGGTCTTGGGTTCGACCCTGGCCCCACCTGTGTGGAGTTTGCATGTTCTCCCCGTGCTTGCATGGGTTTTCTGTCGGCACTCCGGTTTCTTCCCGCATCCCAAAAACATGCAACATTAATTGGACACTCTAAATTGCCCCCAGGTGTGACTGTGAGTGCGGCTGTTTCTATGTCTCTATGTCTGTCTCTATGTGCCCTGCGATTGGCTGGCAACCAGTTCAGGGTGTACCCTGCCTCCTGCCCCTTGACAGCTGGGATAGGCTCCAGCACTCCCGTGACCTTCGTGAGGATAAGCTGCTAATAAAATGGATGGATGGAATAAATTAACCGTATGAGTTGTATAATTTACATGTGTTCCCCTTCAAAGTCTGCAGCTACAAGTGCATAAGTGAGCTTACTTATTGAATAATCCCTTTATACAACTGTAACAAAGGTAACAACATCAAAGTTTCCAATATTTTAAAAATTCTGAAATATTCATCCATCCATTTTCTTTGCTGCTTATCCACACAAGGCTGCTAGGGTCTATCCCAGCTGCCATCAGGCAGGAGATACCTTGAACTAGTTGTCAGCCAATCGCAGGGCACATAGAGACAGACAACAGTCACACTCACAATCACACCTAGGGGTAATTTAGAGTCTCCAATTAGTGTTGCATCTTTTTGTGATGTGGGAGGAAACTGGAGTGCCTGGAGAAAACCCACGCAGACACAGGGAGAACATGCAAACTTCACACAGACGGGGCCAGGAATGAACCCGGGACCCTGTGAGGCCAACACTTTCCAAGTGACCCACCATGCCGCCCAAACTATTCATATTTTTCCAAAATAAATCCATTTATTTTGCTCTCTACTATTGTGTGACTGCAAAATGACTGCCTCATCCTGGCAGACAACTCCCGTATATTGTAGCAACATAATGACCCTCTTTACACTGGAATTAACAGTAAACACAGCAAAAGTGACTAAGACCATTTGTAAAAGAAGCATAGAGAGAGAGGAAAAAAAAAGGAATTCTAATTGACACTAAGATGCATTCGCGATAGTTTTCATGGAGAAGCCAAATTAAACAATAGGAGAAAAATAAGCAATCAAGCATCTTCACAAAACATGTTGCAAATCATGAGACAATTTGGGACACGTAATGATAATCATAATAATAATAATAAGTCAAAGTCGATGTATGTATAACCCAGTCTGTGCCCGGTTGGGCACCAGAGGAAATTATTATTATTATATATATATATATATATATATATATATATATTTTTTTTTTAGGCAGACAAAAACTCCAAAGCTTATGTCAAAGTTGAAATAAAAAACGAAATACATGAGAAATCAGGATCCAATAATCTTTTCCTTTCGGCTTGTCCCGTTTGGGGTTGCCACAGCTTGTCATCTTTTTTCCATCTAAGCCAATCACCTGCATCTTCCTCTCGAACACCAACTGCCCTCAGGTCTTCCCTCACAACATCCGTCAACCTTCTCTTTGGTCTTCCTCTCACACGTTTGCCTGGCAGCTCCATCCCCAGCACCCTTCTCCCAATATACTCACTCTCTTGCCTTTGGACATGTCCAAACCATCAAAGTCTGCTCTCTCGAACCTTGTCTCTAAAACATCTAACATTCGGTGTGCCTCTAGTGAGCTCATTTCTAATCCTACCCAATCTGCTCACTCTCAGCAAGAACCCCAACATTTTCATTTCCTTCACCTCCAGCTCTGCTTCCTGTTCTCTCTTACTTTGGTTAATCTTCATTTATCTCCTTTCCAGTGCATGCCTCCATCTTTCTAAGTGTTCCTCCACCTGCTCCCTGCTTTCACTGCATATCACAACATCATCTTCGAACATCATGGTCCAAGGCGATTCCAGTATAACCTCATCTGTCAGCCTATGCATTACCACACCAAACAGGAAGGGTTGCAGAGCTGATCGCTGATGTTGTCCCACTTCCACCTTAAATTCTTCTGTCACACCTACAGCATACCTCACCACTGTTCTTCTGCCCATTAGATGTCCTGCACTATTCTAACATATTTCGCCACACCAGATTTACCACAATTCCTCTGTAGGTACTCTGTCATAGTCTTTTTCTAGATCCACAAAGACACAATGTAGTGCCTTCTGGCCTTCTCTGTACTTTTCCACTAGCATCCTCAAGGCAAATAGTGCATCTGTGGTACTCTTTCTAGGCATGAAACCAAACTGTTGCTCGCAGATACTTACTTCTGTCCTGAGTATAGCCTCCACTACTCTTTCCCATAACTTAATTGTGTGGGTGATCAGTTCAGTATATATATTTTAGAAACACATTACTGTTTGAATCATAACAACTGCCGATAAATGTAACACTTGTTTGTTGATTTCTTTACCAATATTTTTTAAATTACTGTTTTGGATAGAAAAAAATGCTACCAACACCAACTTCAAATAATTAAGATGTGGGTGCCCTAGTTACCTTTTTAGCAACAGGAGTGAGGTCTGGGCCAGATGCCATGCTGTCGTTTAGTTTCTTGAGAGCTCTCGTGTTGTTTGGATATTGTTTTTCCTGAATATCCAAAGTATCTTCTCTGTTGTCAGCTGATTCCTTCACAGTCTTTTTGCTGGCTTCTGCTTTATTTGCAGCGTCTTTAGACCCGTCATAGGCATTTTTGATTGTAGTGAAAGCTTCTGAATGAGAAAATGACTCATGAGCATACTTTAAATTTTCTTCATGGAAGAATCTGATACTGAAGTATGTTTGAGCGTTAAATCTTGAAGGCAAGTGGTCTAAAAAATGTAAAAACAAAAAAAACCCAAAACAAAAGTAATTGGAAAGACTGATGAAAAACAAGAGTATTGGAGCATTAATGACTTGACAGGACCAAAACAAAAACAGACCCTTCAGGAAAACACTTAGTTCAAGCATTATACATCCAAGCAAGGTTGGTCTATTTACAGTTTTGTGACCGGAAGGAATGTTAAAAGCAAGATGTGCATCAGCAACCAATTACCGTAGCAGTAGGCCTTGATCATTCATCATGGAAGTTTTGAGTATTTTATTGTTTTCACAGTTTTTGCACGTTACCTATATAAGTATTTTTAATGTACGACTGTTAGTAATATTTTTTGGGGGTTGTAATAGTAAACTAACTTCCCTCAGAATGATTAATAAGCACTTTAAAACTGTATAAAAATGAAAATGTTTGTCTTCATTATTGACCTGCATTGCTGGGATTGATTGTGTTTTTCAAAGTTTCTTTCTTGACATTGTAGTCTCCATTTAGGTTGTCCAACAGATCCTGAAGTTTGTCGAGCTCTTTGCTCAGATCTGTTTTTTGTGCCAGGGTAGAGAGGCCATTGCTCACCTTATCTACCTGGTCCCTGTGAGAAAAATGTAACTCATTGAGTGAACAGAAGCAAATATGTCATTCATATCCATCCATTCATTTTCTGAGCCTCTAAACCTCACAAGAGTTGTGGGAGTGCTGGAGCTAAACCCAGCTATTTTTGGGCAGGAGGAGGGGTACACCCTGAAATTGTTGTGAGGCAATTACAGGGAACATAGAGACAAACAACCGTTCACACCTAAATCCCACCTGAAGGCAATTTTAGAGTGTCCAACAATGACCACATTTTTTGGGGATGTTGGAGGAAACTTGAGTTCCCGGAGAAAATCCACGCAAAAGCACGGGAAGGACATGCAAAATCTACACAGGCAGGGCCGGAATTCGAACTCCAGTTGTTGGAACTGCGAGACAGACATTCTAACGGTTAGTGTCTAACCAGTTGTTCTACTGTGCCAACCAGCTCCGCAGAGATGTAAATTAGTCCCCGCGCATATCTTTAAGCAGAACTTGCACAATTGGTGGCTGAATAAATACCTTTTTTGCACCACTGTAGCTATTCTTACTCACTTACACTGTCACATAGTGGAAAACCCCCACTACTTGCAAGGAGGTCAGGCGAGTAAACCACTAAATCATGATTCATTAATATCATAAATGTTAAGAGAAATAATTCCATACCTTAATTTGTCTAATTGGGACAGAGCATCATCAATCTGTCTTGCAGAACTGGGAGGAAGCGTGACAGAGTTCCAAATAAAATTCAGACGAGCTTCCAGTGCTCGAATACGGGGCTCAAACTTTCCAAGGTCTCCAGAACCTCCTGGACCAGGCGGAAATTTTGCCGTAAATTTCTCAAGGGCTAAACTGAGGGCTTGTCGCTGTGAATCCAAGGAGAAGAAGCAAGAGGGACACATCTTGCAAATAGGAAAAGAGTCACAATGGCCTCTTGTGCAGGAATCACATCGAGGCCCTGTGATGCCCGGACGACACAAACAGCTTCCTGTCAGCTTGTTACAAACTTGGGTGCCTTCAGGATTACACAAACAAGCTGGAGAAAACAAATGAAAAGATTAAATACATTCAGTAAATCACACGCAAAGTTAAAGATTACAGTACTAGTTTAATAAAATATGAATGCCAACATTCCCACATGGAAAATACTGGAAATATGAACATTTCTTGAACATTAATACAAAATTGTGATGGTGTTTAAGGCAGGGGTGCCCAGACATTTTTACCCCAAGATATACTTTTCCAGCAGCCAGCCTCTCGCGAGCTACTAACGGGGTGGGGGTAGGGGAGGGGTGATGATGCTCCCAAACAGTTTAAGGTTAATGTTGCCTCCTATATTTAAAATACAGAATTAGCTTTTTGTGCACTGTATTGTCTGTGCTTTCATCCTGGATCAGGTTGTGCCAATGTGGAATTTTAACATTATACACCAGCTCATCCTGCACTTTCTACTTTGGCTTCAGACCAGACCTTTCCCACTCGAAAAAGAGAAACTCTTGTCCAGTTTCACCACTTTTTTTTCAATTATTCACGCACTTTGACACTCATTGCATCTTAAAACAACAGCATTTGTTTTTTAACTTTCTCCATTATTATCGAGAGTAAAGGCAGGATGTCTAGCTCGTCTTTGCTCTATGTTGCCCAGAGTATGTTGCTAACTAAAGCAGTGGTGGTGGACGCTGTGATTCTAAAACACATTGGTGGGCTGCGTAAGTACTGTAACATTTGTAATTATGAGTGTACATCTTTAAGAGCAGAGCAGGGCGGTGTAAGGTAAACTAGGAAAAAGAGTGCATGACGGAGCAGCGGTCATTGTTAGAGAAAGT
The DNA here is from genome assembly GCF_019802595.1 of Syngnathoides biaculeatus. Lineage (NCBI taxonomy): Eukaryota > Metazoa > Chordata > Actinopteri > Syngnathiformes > Syngnathidae > Syngnathoides > Syngnathoides biaculeatus. The sequence continues at coordinate 31,431,307 of NC_084649.1, forward strand.
TCTGTGTGCTACCTAAAAGAAACCAGTCTTCTTTTAATTTTTTACAGTACATATGTGAATTGTGCCATTGGATGTAACAACCCGTCATCCCTCACTCATTGAATCACATTGCAAAATGCCACAAACTGAATAGCTGTATGTTCTACTTTCAAGTTGCAATTTTTTTTTTTTTTAGGATGCAGTCCCATGATCGACCAAAACTGCCTCGATCGACGCATTGAGCACCCCTGGTTTAAGGGATCTCAAAGCACAAATCTATGATGACAAGAGGGTATATTTGGTTTTATGCGTCTTTTTTACTCAAGGATGACAACAGAATACAGAGAAGGTATCAAAAGAAATTGACTTACGCTTGCAGCCAATCAGAGGGTTTCCATGTGTGTTGTCTGGGCAATCATTACATGTTCGGCCCCCAAAACCTGGCCTACACTGGCACTGACCTGTCAACTAGAAAGAGGAAAACAAAACAAAACTCTTTTTACCAATGAAGAGATAAACCGTGCATATGAGTGTCATTTTAATACAGTTTGATAAGTAATGCTCAAGACTTAAAAATAAAAATTAAATTCTGCAATATTGCAGGCTATCTTTTTTTTTGCATGGGTGAAAGGAAATTTCTGCCATTGTGAAACAGCCAGGCTTAAATGCTTAAAATTTGTCAAAAACGGGCTAAGCCTGGCGAAATCTTCCTTGCCCCAGTGACATTCGCTCCCTGCAGAGTTATTCTGCCAACTTCCCAACTACATACCAGTACTCTATTTGTGATGGGTTGAGTAACAACCAAGAGGAATCTCGCAGGAAGGATTTGTGCTTAGTATGTGGTGAACAACGTCACCCAAGGGCTTCGGCCACTCTACCCTTGCTTTTTCTTTTTCGTTCTTTTTCTTCAAATCTAAATGTTGTCACCCTTGTCCAGCCATCGAAATGATCAACACACCTGGCTCTTTGTGTTCTGCACATCATGAGTACAGCTTACTGATTACCAAGCAAAAATTGGTGCATAAGAATTTAGAGTTTTCACCTACCATGCATGGTTTTGAGATGTGAAAGGAAACCGGAGTACACGGAGGAAATCCACGCAGGTGTAAAGGTATGATGTTGTTGCGTTATAATAGGAACAGGACGTGGAAGTGCACTTTTATTTTGAAAGTCAGCACTTTCTCTGTTATTTATTCTTTTTCCTTCTTTTCAACGTCATAGATAGCATAGGGAATTATGTGTTTAAAAATGTTCATTGTAGGGTGGAAAAATGCAGTTGAATTGTTGGTGGAAGCTCTGAGAAACAGAGAAAGTAGGCTTTGCGCTTTATTTTGAAGCCACACTTATCATGTGGCAGGAGGGACTACTTCCTCTTGTTCGTGAGATTTCTGGTGTAAGGTACGCATCTTGTTTTCCTCCACATATTTTCATTGTTTTGTTGCAGAAGATGCATATAAGTTAGTTTAAAATGTTTTCAAAGCGGGTGTAGTCACAGAGGCGCAGTGTTGAATACGTTTCATTGATTTTAAGCATAAACCTGTAAGTTGGAGGAGGAGTGGAGAGGTTGCCGTGTGTGGGTTGCTGAGGACCATGTGGTTTGTTTGGTGCGAATGAATGTTAGCAGAGGCCGTGTGGTGACCGTGTTCTTGATGTGGCAGTGCTTTGAGAGTACTTGTCAAAAAAAATCTGTGAACATCCGTGAATGTCTCTAATACAGGTATGTGAGGTTTTTTTTATATTCTTTTCATCTGTTGAGTTATCAATCGCGTTATTTGTTTTTGTGGTATATTTCCTTTTGTTCATGAGATTTCTGGTGTAAGTGTTTTGAGAGAAATCTGTGAACATCTGTGAAAGTGTCTCCTTTATAACACAGAGGGAGGATTACACCAAATTGAGACCAGCCAACGGGTGTGTCTTCTCCTTCATCATCCAAAAAAATACACAACACAGAATTAGAACCACTACACAGGGATGGGGAGAACATGCAGACTACACACTGGTGAGACTGGGATTTGAACCCTGGTCCTCAGAACTGTGAGGCAGATGTGCTAAACAGTCATGCAATCTGCCTCCTCGGTTTAAAATCTCTCTGTTAGTATTAATAAAAGGCATTAATTAAATGGCAGTCATTTAAGACTCATTAAAAACTTTGCCAAAAAGTATTCGGTGTACCATCATATTGTGTAATATTTTCTTTTTTTTTACCCCATGCTCAAACTTTACATGAACATAGTGCCCTCCCTCCCCCCAAAAAATCACATCCAGTAACATGGCATGCGTGATACTCTTATCTGTCCTTGCGCAAGCTACAAACTGAGCAAGTATACAAACTGCTCAAAGCTATCAGTAAGTTGCATTAGTCAGAGATCTTTTCAGTCTGATTTCTCCACGCATGCTTTTTGTACAAAATACTTCTAAATGTAACAGGTTACCACTCAAGGTCCTATTTCTTTTTAATAGGAATAACTCTACCCCTCCTGGAAGCGTCATCATAATGTGGTGTGTCCTAACTATGATTTGTGCCCATAAACCCAAGAACAGTTCACAGTACCCACCCATTTTTCAGTCCTCAGGGTGCAAGAGAGCCCTCCCACTGGGGAGTCCATGGTTGAGGGACTTCAATGCTCATGTGGGCAATGACAATGAGACCTTGAAGGGTGTGATTGGGAGGAATGGCACTCCCAATTAGAAGCCAAATGCAGTTCTGTTCTTGGACTTGCGTGTTCATCATGGATTTTCCATAATGAACACCATGTTCAAACACTCTCACCTATGGTCGAGAGCTGTGGGTCACGACTGAAAGTACAAGATCCCAGATACAAGCAGCTGAAAGGAGTTTACTCCGCACGGTGTCCTGTCTCTCCCTTAGAGATAGGGTGAGAAGCTCGATCATCCGGGAGGAGTTCAGAGTAGAGCCGCTCCTCTTCTGTATTGAGAGGAGCCAAATAGGGTGGCTACGGCATCTGATTCGGATGCCTCCCGGACGCCTCCCCGGTGAGGTGTTCTCGTCTCACCAGAAGGAGACCCAGGGGACAACCCAGGACACGCTGGACAGACTATGTCTCTTGGCTGGCCTGGGAATGCCTCGGGATTCTCCTGGAAGAGCTGGTTCAAGTGGCCGTGAAAAGGGAAGTCTGGGCATCCCTGGTAAAGATACTTCCCCAGCAACCCGACCTCAAATAAGCAGTTATGGATGGATGGATGGATGGATGGATGGATGGAAAAAATCTAGCGTGTGGAGAAGAGTTCACACCTGGTCACAAGTATCGCTGAAGGACTTGGTAGGGTCACACCTGCAGAGTTCACAGCTCTGGAACTGGGGGGGCTTCCAGTAGCCTCTTGCACATACTTCACAAGTCAGGCCATGGAAGTGTGGCCGACAAGGACACTGGCCAGTCACTGAATCACAAACATCTGACAGTGTTCCCTCTGGAAAACAGGTACATTCTGGAGAGCAGAGAGGCGTTGGAGTGTTTGCAAGGGGGGGTCTTTAATCAAATGCTTTGCATACATATAGCCCAAAATGTTATGATTGATGAACAAATAAAGCAATATTATCTAGTCCTCTGGCCATTGACTTGTATTTGCATGCATTCTATATGTAGTAAATTTAAATTAAGAGCAAGATCTTACAAAGTACCGTTATACTTTAATACAGTTTCAAGATCTTAATAGTAAGTCAAAATTCCCTAATCGCCCGATCTTCAATAACAGTGATTTTTTTTGACCCAGTATTTTTTTTTAGCTAGGCTGAAATCCACATGTTGAGGAGTGGTTCTGTTTCATGCAAATGGGCCATTGCAGCTGTCCAGAAAATGTGAGACCTTTCAGTACATCCATTTGCTTGACTTCTTCAGGTTTGAATGACATCTTTGGAAAACATACAAAACTTTCCCTTCTGTGAATTTAAATCTTGTGCAATTTTGAATTTTTCATATACACCCAAAGGAAAGTCAGTGCATGAATAGATATTTTTCCTTTTCCCATTTCAAATCTATTTCATAAATACATTGAATGTGATTAATTTAAAAAAATGTTTGAATAAATAGAACTACCTGATTGATGCAGTTGGCTGTTTATTAAGTTCATTTCAGTGAACATGATTCACCTGAAATGTAAATGTGTTGCGGAAAAGACAAAAATAGCTTACTCACTAGAGCAACCCAGTGGATTGGATGCAGAAAGGCCATAATAGCCTCTTTTGCACTGATCACAGCGTGGGCCTTCCACATTCAGTTTACATTGACATAAGCCTGTATTGTCATCACAGCTTCCCCCATTCACTGTTCCGTCAGCATTGCAGACACATCCTGGCAGAGATGAGCTCAAATAAGGACAAAATGTACAAAATCCATGCAAAGATAATATGTAAAACTTCAAGACTAATTTTCAAAACAATGTCGATCTAAAACTTGGTTTTAATTCCAATAAACTCAATACAAAAAGGAAAACAAAAGTCAAAATAAAATACATAAAGTATTTCTAAATTTCTTAATTCCCTTCAGCCTCTTGCAAATAGGCCATTCCAGTTGACTTACGTATACAAGCATCAGGACGGTCCATCTGGCTTCGAGGATTCGGCTGGTAGCCAGGGAGACACTGGTCACACTTTGGTCCTGTAGTGTGGTGCAAACATCCCTCACATACACCTCCAGTCCTCTGGCCACTGGCTTCATACAAAACTGGATCAAAATGACAGCTCCGGGCATGGTTGTTACACTCACAGCCTGAGGTGTGCAGAAAGAGAATTGAAAAAAATACTGCTGAGTGTGAACAAACAATCAATTCTACAGCTTCCTAACCACTTCATTTTAGTTTGGTTTTTCTAGACACTGACAATAGAAATCATAAAAGAAACATGCCTTTTTATTTGCCAGTAGATTTTACAAACTACTGCCAGTCTAGTAACAGAACAGTGAACTGTTTATAACTGTTTCAGGCAGAAGCAGTGCTGGTTTGAACGGCGACATCCCTAGATGGTGTGGGGCAGGGGGATGGGGTGCTGCTTAAATCAAAAACCGCCACTGCTTTTAGTAATGGTTGATGAGTATAAACTCTATTTCCCAAACATCACAACCCCATCCACTTACATGCATAGAATATAAAGTTTTGCCTAGGCTTGTCAGCTCAGTGATTCCAGAACTTTGGCAGGTGGCAGTGTGCCTTACGTTTGCAGGTATGTGTGGCGCGCTCCTCAGCAGGTCTCCAGGGAAGATCATTGTAAAGATCGTCACAGCGTTCACAGTTCACACCTGCAGTGTTATGTTGGCAGTCACACTGAGGGCTCACCTGCAGGTATTTACAACATTACTTACTTTAACTTATTCAAGATGTTTGAAATACAGGTATGGCCGAAACAAAATTGATCCAGCACGTAATAAGACAGAGGGCTCTATTTTTGTTGATGTTGCATCTGCAGTGGAGTACAAAAACTGACGTATCCCAATTTTTGTGCAAATGCGTGTTTACGAATTTGACTGATTGTCTGCAACAAGCTGGGTGTTCCGGTGATGACGGCATATGCTTTGACATGCACCCAGAGCAGTGACATGCCTACTGGGACCACGTCTAAGTCCAATGCAGTTGGTAGACCACTGGTGTACCATGTTTTTGGTGAATTTGATCAGTTCTGCGGACATTTGTGGTCAATGTCAGACATATTCCATCCATCCATCCATTTTCTGAACTGCTTATCCTCACGAGGGTCGAGGGACTGCTTGAGCCAATTCCAGCTGTCATCGGGCAGGAGGCAGGGTACATCCTGAACTGGTTGCCAGCCAATCACAGGGCACATAGAGAGAAACAGCCGTACTCACAATCACACCTAGGGGCAATTTAGAGTGACCAATTAATGTTGCATGTTTTGGGATGTGGGAAGAAACCGGAGTGCCCGGAGAAAACCCATGCAGGCACGGTGAGAACATGAAAACTCCACACAGGCGGGACCGGGATCGAACCCGGGACCTCAGAACTGTGAGGCCAACACTTTCCAGCTGACCCACCATGCCACCACTCATAATAATAACAATAATTATTATTATTTATATACCATATATTTTTAAATAATCCCTCATGACCAACACAACTATGAGGGTGGCACACAAACAATCAACGATCGGGATAGATCAGTGAGGTACAGAATACGGAATACATAGAGAATTTAAATAGCTACCAGTTATCAGCACCTCATTCTGTATTTATTAAGTGTAGGGTTACATTGTCTGTTGCCACACTGGTCAAGAGCAGCAATTGCAGGGATTGCTGCAATTACACATCATCCCCTTCCGCACAGAGACATCTCTATGTTCAGGGGATGAGGGAAGCCAGTTTGGACATGATTCTAGTGGGCTATGTTCATACCCACAGTCGCGCATACCTCCCTCTTTTAAATACACTGCCTTGTGCGCATCTGCGAAATTAACATGTCCCACCAAAACAGATTTACGGCAGTCACAAAAGTCGAGCCCTTACAATTAGATCAAAATGTTGTTAATTGTGGAAGTAATCAACAGTAATCAAACCTTATTAACAGCCTCCAGCAAACAGTGACTAGCATGTCCGTGACACATGCAACTGCCCATCACTTTCATCTCTTTCAAGGCAAAAAACCTACTGAGAGCTCGGCCTGGTAGTCGAGGCACATCGCCCAACTCTGTCAGGGTTATCCTCAGTCCCGTTAAGCCAGTCACATCTAGGGATAGAAAAAAATGCCCATCAAAAGTAATTTGTGTTTTTCATGATCCAAAATGTAATCGGGGACACTGTAACAGGGAAGGAAATCCAGGAGCCTAAGGCCTCGAGCTGAAGGGATCCCGAAGAGACAGCTGACACTGGCCCATGTCAATAATAAAGTGTTGCTTTATACAATGTTGCTGCTGGTAATCCCCAACTTTGGTCCCTTATCTTCTCACAGTTACAAACAGACTTGAAGAAAATAGGTTTTTCAACACCCTGCTATATTACTAGTTCTGCCACTTAGAAATCATGGAGGGGTCTGAAATTTTCATTGTGGGTGCATGTCAAGAGAGATAATCTAAAAAGAAAAATCCAGAAATCACAATGTATGATTTTTTTAACGATTTGTGTGATACAGCTGCAAATAAGTATTTGAACACCAGAGAAAACCAATGCTAACATTTGGTACAGTAGCCCTTGTTTGCAATTAGAAGTCAAACGTTTCCTGTAGTTGTTCACCAGGTTTGCACGCACTGCAGGAGGGATTTTGGGCCACTCCTCCACACAGATCTTCTCTAGACAGGTTTCTGGGCTGTCCCTTAGAAAGATGATACAGAGGAGTCATGGGAGAAGGTTTCGTGGTCACATGAGACAGCTCCTTCCAAAGATTTTCTATTGGGTTTAGGTCTGTAGACTGGCTAGGCCACGCCAGAATCTTGATTATACTTCTTACGGAGCCATCCCTTGGTTTTCCTGGCTGTGTGCTTTGTGTCATTGTCATGTTGAAAGACCCAGCCACAACCCAGCTTCAATGGTCTGACTGAGGGAAAGAGGTTGTTCCCTAAAATCTCACAATACATGGCCGCAGCCATCCTCTCCTTAATACAGTGCAGTCGTCCGGTCCCATGTGCAGAAAAACAACCCCAAAGCATGATGCTGCCACCCCCATGCTTCACAGGAGGGATGGTGTTCTTGGGAAGGAACTCATCATTCGTCTTGCTCCAAACACAGTGAGTTGAATTATAACCAAAAAGTTCCATTTTGGTCTCATGTGACCACGAAACCTTCTCCCATGACTCCTCTGTATCATCCAAATGGTCATTGGCAGACTTAAGACGGGCCTTGATATGTGCTGGTTTAAACAGAGGAGCCTTTTCTGCCATGCATGATTTCAAACCATGACGTCTCAGCGTAGTACCAACACTCACCTTGGAAACGGTGGTCCCAGCTCTTTTCAGGTCATTGACCATGTCGTGTCGTGTAGTCCTGGTCTCATTCCACACCTTTCGAAGGAACATTGAGACCCTACGAGGTAATATCTTGCATGGGGCTCCACTCTGATTGAGATTGACCGCCATGTTTAGCTTCTTCCATTTTCTAATTGCTCCAACAGTGGACCTTTTTTCACCAAGCTGCTTGGCAATTTCTCTGTAGCCCTTTCCAGCCATGTGGAGTTGTACAATTTTGTCTCTGGTGTCTTTGGACAGCTCTTTGGTCTTGGCCATGTCGCAAGTTTGATTCTTATTGATTGTACGGGGAGGACAGGTGCCTTTAAGCAGTTAATGGCCTCACACAGGTGCATCTGATTCAGGATAATACATGGAGCGGAGGTGACCTTTAAAGGCGGACTAAAAGGTCTTTGAGGGTCACAATTCTAGCTGATAGACAGGTGTTCAAATACTTATTTGCAGCTGTATCACACAAATAAATCGTTAAAAAAAAATCATACATTGTGATTTCTGGATTTTTCTTTTTAGATTATCTCTCTCCCAGTGGACATGCACCTACAATGAACATTTCAGACCCCTCCATGATTTCTAAGTGGGAGGACTTGCAATATAGCAGGGTGTTCAAATACTTTTTACACTGTAGATATAAAAAAAAAAGAAAAACTAGAGGGTGAAAAGAAAAAAAAGAGTTGGTGTTTAAGTGGAAATGTTTATCAATGATAAAAGCAGTAAGTAAAAATATTTTTTCCTGCTTGAATATATTAAAGCTAGATGAAAAATTTTACTCATTATTAGGCCATCTTATTTTCTTTTTCAGTTATTGAATAAAAAAAATATAAAATAAACCTTTGTTTAGCCATTATTCAGGTTGTATTTGTGTATGTGGTGGGTGTCTGTTGTCCATTGTACTTTTTGCCTGGGCCTCCCTCGGAGTGGGGAGGTAGGGTGTCTAAAAATGCTTATCATGCATGCTGCAATGCAACATTGCAGCGAAACTAACACTTACCTTATCATGTAATACACTGCAGCGAAACTAACACTTACCTTTCATTTTTGGGCTGCTGGGATCTGGGACATAAGGATATTGACGCAATGGACTGAACTCGATCTGGAAAAGAGAACACTTCATATTTGTATTCTGCATTCTCAATGCTGCAGTCCACTTTTACTTTCCTGAGATGGTATGGCACCTTACAGTAAGGTAATAATGGGGGAAATACAAGAACACAAAATGTTAATCAATCCATCCATTCATTTTCTGAGCCGCTTATCCTCACAAGGGTCACGGGAGTGCCGGAGCCAATCCCAGCTGTTATCAGGCAGGAGACAGGGTACACACTGAACTGGTTGCCAGCCAATCGCAGGGCACAGGGAGACAGACAACAGTCACACTCCCACTCACACCTAGGGACAATCTAGAGTGTCCAATTAATCTTGCATGTTTTTAGGATGTGGGAGGAAACCCGAGCACCCGGAGAATACCCATGCAGGCACAGGGAGATCATGCAAACTCCACGCAGGTGAGGCTGCCCGATGACAGCTGGGATTGCCTCCAACACTCCTGCGAGACCCTTGTGAGGATAAGCGGGGTCAGAAATTGGATGGATGGACATAATATATAATAAGTCATATTGTCACATTTGAAAAATGTACGGGTGTGGTCAATAATGCCTGCAGATATAAAGTTGCAGGTGTGATTAGGGATGGAATCCCAAGACCTTAAAATAACTTACTGAGTTGTTACATCTGAGTATGTAGTTGTTACCATGCCATAATCATAATTGATTGACATTGCACAGACTGAGACAGACATTTTTAAAGAGGTCAATAGACATTCAATTTCAAAACTAAATATAGACCGTTCGGATTTAGATATATGGACAGACTAGTCTCACATTAGAACTTAGATCAAGTCAAAGTAAATCACAATCTCATACTTATTATCATTAAATATTGAAACATTACCTGTGTTATAGCCCAGAAATGTTTTAAGTGTAACTGAATTTCCTTTGACATGGCTCAATATATTGATAACTTTCGATGTAAATGCGCTCACAGGACGTGACGAAGCTTTGAACATGTGCTTTTGGCATAACCTCTGAGTGAATACGGATTGTTTAGGATCAGGCTTGTTTTGTTACCAACGTTTATGAAATGAACACGTAAATTAATGTCAAGACTACACAAAATTAGCGACATCTTTCAATATCTATGTATTTCTACTCAGAAGAAATTTTACGTGTGTGACTTTTTGTGCTCGATTGTGCAGATTTATGAGTGCGATGGTGCGTGCACGCATACGCACCCGTCAAATCAGAGTGACTGAGTTATATATATATCCATCCATCCATCCATTCATCAATCCATCACAATCGTACCTGGGGCAATTTCGAGTCTCCAATTGATGCATGTTTTTGGGATATGGGACAAACTGGAGTGCCTGGAAAAAACCCACACAGGCATGGGGAAAACTTGCAAGATTTGAACCCTCATCCTCAGAACTGTGAAGCCAAAGCTCTACAGCTGCTCCACCGTTCTGCCAAAGTTAATATATATGTATATACACCGCTCTCTTGCTCTCTCTCTCGCTCTCTCTCTCTCTTGCTCTCTCTCTCACTCTAATATGATACAATATAATACATTAAAATTGGGAACTTTGAAAGAAATTGGAGTTCGCCTTACCGTATGATCTTGGTATGGATTTGATTCAGTAGAGGGTAGAGTATAGCAATATGTCTGGTCCACGGAAAGAGGACTTGCTGTAGAGACCCCTGGAAATGATTTCTTGCAGTTTGTAGCTAAGTAGAGGGCAGTCTGCCATGTCCTGCCATTATCCATAGACTTCTCCATCACCATGGCACTGGGACGAGGCCCCTGTAGAGAGAGAAATTTGTCATACACCAAAACAAAACTGTTTTGAAAATAACTATAGTCAAACTGTAGGAATAGAGGAAAATATGTTTATATGAGAACTGCTGCTTGTTCACACGCACTTTGAAGTTAAGGACCAGGTTGTCGAGGTTGAAAAGATTGTTGAGGTCCAACTGAAGTGTTACTGGGGTCACCTCTGTAAGAAAAACAAATAATAGAGACAGTGATTGTGTGATATAGTGATATATTCAGAGTCATAAAAATCAACCCATTTTCTCCTCCCAATCTCTTTGCCAACCTTTCCTGGACTGCCACCATCTTTCTGGTCCAGAGGTGGAGAGCATTTCCTGGACAGTATGGGCCAGTGGTCCGTTTGGGTTTCTGGAGTCACATGGACAGCATTTCATCTTCCTCTGAAGAATAATAAACATTTGAATCACAATCAGTGATGGTAAACTTTCCTTACATAGTACTGCGTTTATTCATGTATGGTATTGAGCATTCAGTAGTGAGGAAACTATGGACCCAAGACCAACTTCCGAATTTGTCCCTTCTATTGTGCCATGCCAGCTAGATAAAAATCACTCACTCCTTGGATTGGATCAATTGGTCAGATAAGGCTATCTCTTTGATTGTCGGACTGCATTGTGCACTTGTGCTGCATTTCCCCGTTTTTTTTTCTTCTCTTCTCTTCTCTTCTCTCCTACTGGTTTTGTCCAAATCTTTAGGCAAACATATACGTTCTACTTTGTCCTGCACTGCATTCATGTTTAACGGTTTTGTTACCAATGAAAGTGAAGGTGTATGCTTCAAAGATGTCCTTCTGTGTCCAGTGTTCTCCCGTTATTCACGGGGGTTACATTCCTCATACCCCCATGAATAACGAAAATCTGCAAATAATGGATGCAGTATTAATATACCCATTTATGAAATGTACCATATTTTTGCAACCATACTGTGCACTTCATGTCATGACCAGAACACGAGGCTGAACCCAAAATGCATGACTCACAAGACCAGGTACAGTTCGGGAAGTGTATTTATTTGGTCCAAGGTCGGTACACAGGCAGGCAGTCCAAACAAGCGGCAGTGTCAAAATCAATAGGCAGAGAAGCAGTGTCATCAATGAGGCAGGGTTCGTACACAGAGCATCAAAGACAAGGACATGGAGTTGCGGGAATCTGATATGGAAGTACAACAATCTGGCGAGGACCAGACCGCACGCGTACCAATATTATCAAGACTGTAATTAACGAGACGAGAAGCAGTTGGCCGCATCTGCTCATCAGAGCAGGTGCGCACCGGGTCGAGGAAAGACACACCTATGACAGTACCTCCCCCCTCAACGGCCGGCCACAGACGGCCTGGTGGTCTCGGGGTCCGTGGCATGGAAGTCTCTGATGGGCGAGGGGTCAACAATGAACCACAAAGGAATCCACAACCACTACATCCCAGTCAACCAGATACTGCATTCTCCTCCCCCAACGGAGCGAGGTCAGGAGCCGGCATACCGTGTAGAGTGAACCCCACGCAACGATACGGGGGAGCAGGAGGCCTGGCAAGTGGGACCAACAAAGACTCCCAAGCAGGCTTGAGCAGGTGGACTAACATGAAAGGGAGGGTGGACTCGCATCGACTTATGGAAGTCTCAATTTCATGGTGACGGGATTGATAACCTTTGTAATCAGGAATGGACCGACGAACCTGGGAGTGACCTTCCACGATTCCGCTCGGAGTGGAAGGCCCTTAGTGACAGCCAGAGTCACTGACCCACCCTGCAAACTGGTGCTGGCACCCTCTTACGGTCCGCTGCAACCTTGTAGGCGTGCCCCTTGCTCAGGAGCACCTGTCGGGCTTGCTCCCAGGTTCTTTTGCAGCGCCTCACAACGGCCAACGCAGACGACACCGATGAGTTGGCATCTATAGATGGAAATAGAGAGGGTGGATAAGGGCTGAAGGGTGTTTTTGACTAGATGTGAATTTAAAAGATTGGCATCTGAACCAGACTATATAAGAGCAGTCGCCCTGAGTGGCTGTCCTCCTGAACACAGGGTGTTTAGAGGAAGTGCGTGGTCGGGCTGTCCTGGATGAGCTTGAGACTCGCTGTAGTCAGGGTTTGGGGTGAAGTACCAGCTGGTTTGGTCACTTTGTGCCCCGACTGCAGAGTCCCTCCCTCTGCCAGCGTAGACGTTCCTCTGGTGACAGGCGGAGGCGGCCCAGTTTCCTGGGGTTCTTCGCATCAGCGAACGCACCTTGAGGAGCACCGGTGTCCCTGATACGAGAAAGCATATTCCTCCGCCAAGTGTTGTCCTGCTCCCAATCTTGAGTCTCTTGTCAATTTTTAAAATGACAGCAAAGAGTGAGGGCAGGTCTATCGGCAAGTCCAGCGGGATCAACTGTTCCTTAAATGCGGGGTACAGTCCTTGAAAGAATGCATCTCCGAGCGGCCTGTTGTTCCACTGGGTTTCGGCTGCAAAAATGCGCAAGTCAATGGCTTAGTCGGAAAACCTGCGCTCGCCTTGCCCCAGCAGGGGATGCATACTGCAATACTTGCACCACATCACGTGTCCACGTTGCGGCTCCACTCCGTGTTCGCCCATGTTTCCGCACGTCCCATCAGGTGGGAAATTACGAAAGCGATCTTGGCTCTCTCAGAGGGAAAGGCGACTGCCTGTAGCTCGAAGTGGAGCTTGCACTGCGTGATGGCTTGACATTACCAAAGTGTCCTGAGAAACGCTCTTGGCGGGAGAGCAGTGAGCAGACACCTGAATGTGCGCCGGGGACTGGCGAGGGGACTGGCTTGTGGATACGGGAATATCCCGCGGTAGTTACTGGCGCTGGGCTGAGGTTGGCTCCGCTGAGTAAGGATGTGGACAGGGAACTCAACTGGGCAAATACCTCCCACAACTGATTGTCCTTTTGCTCCAACTGGCGAGCAACCATTTTGAAATTTTCGTCATGTTCGGCAAGACACCGTCCTTGAACCTGGAGGGCGTTGTGCACCCAATCTGAGTCAGCTGGGTCCATGTGATGACCAGATTGTTCTGTCATATCCAAAACATGAGGCTGAACCCAAAATGCAAAACTCACGAGACCAGGTACAGTTCTTTATTCAGTCCAAGGTAGAAACACAGGCAGGCAGTCCAAACAAGCAGCAGTGTCAGAATCCGTAGGCGAAGAGACAGGGTCATCAATGAGGCAGGGTTCGGTACACAAAGCATCAAAGGTAACGACATGGAGTTGTGGGAACGTGCCATGAAGTACAACAATCTGGCAAGGACCAGACCGCACGCGTGGCAATATATATGGACAGTAATTACCAAAACAAGATGCAGGTGAGCGCATCTGCTCATCAGAGCAGGTACGGGCCGGGTCAAGGACAGACACAACCCATGACACGGACCACCCGAATGTCGGAAAAGTTTTGCTCATGCCTCTTTGAGGACATTGCAAATCATTACATGGTGTGAGAAGCACTTGATGTGCACATAACCTTTAAGAAAATATGGGTCTTGCATTTGACCAAGTAAGACTAAAGAACGATAGTGGAAAATGAAGGTGGGGCCAGGCTTGACATTGACTCAAACTATACAGTCCCTTTGTCAGACCGAGAAGGTGAGTGTAAAAGTGCACCAACAAGGAAAGCTGTACACAATGGTGCAGGAGATTGCTTGCTGACATAGTAAATCTGCACACAGAGGAAAACCATAATGGGAAGAAAAAAAAAAGTGGAGACTGAGAAGCGCCAAAAATGGCAAAATATGGAAGATGTGGGAAAATACAGGACAAACACCCCAAAAAAGGGACCACTCTTGAAAGCTAGATGCAACAAATGCAAATAGGTGGGTAACTGTGAAATAAAATGTCATACAAATGCAGTCAAAGAGAAAGAGACTATTTCACAGACCTTATACTTCTTAGAGTTGGTGCAGTCACAAAAACAGAGATTATGAGATCAATTTTCTACCGTTTCTCCGCGTCGGATTGCAGGGGTATTAGCTTCAGCAAGGATCCCCAGACTTTCCTTTCCCCAGCCACTGCTTCCAGCTCTTCCAGAAGGATCCTGTGGTATTCCCAGGCCAGTCAAGAGATATAGTCTCACCAGCATCTCCTGCGTCATCCCTGGGGTCTTTTTATGGTAGGACGTGCCCGGAACACCTCACCAGGGAGGCATTCAGATGCCCCAGCCACCTCATCTAGCTCCTCTCAATGGAGAGGAGCAGCAGCTTGGCACTGTGCACTGTGCGAGGGGACTGACTTGTGGAGATTCCGCGGCAGCTACCAGTGCTGGGCCGGCGTCGTCCCCGCTGGGGACGGATTCGGACAGGGAACTTAGCCGGGCCATTACCTACCGCAAAATTTTGCCCTGCTGCTCCACCTGGCGAGCAAACGTCTGGAAAGGTTCTTCATGTTCGGCGAGGTGAAGTACTCGAACCAGGAGAGCGTGGCAGCGTGACCTGTGTTGGCTGGGTCATTGTTGTGGTCAGATCGTTCTCCCATGACCAGAACATGAGGCTGAACCCAAAATGCATGACTCGTGAGACCAGGTACTATTCGGGAAGTGTATTTATTGGGTCCAATGTCGGTACACAGGCAAGACAGTACAAACAAGCACCAGTGTCAGAATGGAGAGGCAGAGTCATCAATGAGGCAGGGTTTGGTACACAGAGCATCAAAGACAAGAACATGGAGTTGCGGGAATGTGACATGGAAGTACAACGATCTGGCAAGCACCAGACCGTACGCGTGTGAATATATCTGGGGCGTAATTAATGAGACGAGAAGCAGCCCGGAGTATCTGCTCAGTGGAACAGCTGCTCACCCGGTCGAGGAAAGACACACCCAGGACACTTAAAAGCCTTAAATTTTCTCCAGAATGCACAACCTGCCTTATGTTCACAATTGTTGTGTGACTTCTTCAATGATGTACACTTGAACACACTGGTTACAATTTTAGCATGTATGCTATCACATATTTTAGTTTATATGTGAGGTATAGTGAAGAAAATGAGGATTTGAACACCCTGCTATATTGCAAGTTGTCCCACTTAGAAATCATTGAGGGGTCTGAAATTTTCATTGTAGCTGGATGTCCACTGTGAGAGATAATCTATAAAGAAAAATCCAGAAATCACAATGTATGATTTTTTAAC
The DNA here is from genome assembly GCF_019802595.1 of Syngnathoides biaculeatus. Classification (NCBI taxonomy): domain Eukaryota; kingdom Metazoa; phylum Chordata; class Actinopteri; order Syngnathiformes; family Syngnathidae; genus Syngnathoides; species Syngnathoides biaculeatus. The sequence goes on from NC_084649.1 coordinate 31,447,214, forward strand.
GATTTATTTGTGTGATACACCTGCAAATAAGTATTTGAACATGTGTCTATCAGCTATAATTCTGACCCTCAAAGACCTGTTAGTTCGCCTCTAAAAATCCACCTCCACTCCATGTATTATCCTAAATCAGTTGCACCTGTGTGAGGTCATTAGCTGCATAAAGACACCCATCCACCCCATACAATCAGTAAGACTGAAACTTGTAACATGGCCAAGACCAAAGAGCTGTCCAAAGACACCAGAAACAAAATTGTACAACTCCACACGGCTGGAAAGGGCTACAGAGAAACTGCCAAGCAGCTTTTTGAAAAAAGGTCCACTGTTGGAGCAGTCATTATAAAATGGAAGAAGCTGAACATGACAGTCAATCTTAATCGGAGTGGAGCCCCGTACAAGATATCACCTTGTGGGGTCTCAGTGATCCATAGGAAGGTGAGGAATCACCCCTGGACTACACGACAGGACTTGGTCAATGACCTGAAAAGACCTGGGACCACCGTTTCCAAGGTGACTGTTGGTAATACACTACGACATCATGGCTTGAAATCACGCATGGCATGGGAGGTTCCCCTGCTTAAACCAGCCCATGTCAAGGCCCGTCTTAAGTTTGCCAATGACCATTTGGATGATACAGAGGAGACATAGGAGAAAGTTTTGTGGTCAGATGAGACCAAAATTAAACTTTCTGGTCATAATTCCACTAACCATGTTTGGAGGAAGACAAATGATGAGTTCCTTCCCAAGAACACCATCCCAACTGTGAAGCGTGGGGGTGGTCGCATCATGCTTTGGGGGTGTTTGTCTGCACATGGGACAGGACGACTCTACTGTATTAAGGAGAGGATGACCGCGGCCATATATTGTAAGATTTTGGGGAACAACCCCTATCCCTCAGTCAGAGCATTGAAGATGGGTTGTGCCTAGATCTTTCAACATATCAATGACCAGAAGCACATTGCCAGGAAAAACAAGGATTGGCTCTGTAAGAAGTGTTGCAAGTTTCTGGTGTGGCCTAGCCAGTCTCCAGACCTAAACACAAAAGAAAATCTTTTGAGTGAGCTGAAACGCCGTATTACAGAGCGACAGCCCAGAAACCTGTCTGATCTAGAGAAGATCTGTGTGGAAGAGTGGGCCAAAATCCCTCCTGCAGTGTGTGCAAACCTCGTATACATCTACAGGAAACGTTTGACCTCTGTAATTGCAAACAATGGCTACTGTACCAAATATAAACATTGATATTTTCTGGTGTTCAAATACTTATTTGCATCTGTATCACACAAATAAATTGTTAAAAAAATCATACATTGTGATTTCTGGATTTTTCTTTTTGGATTATCTCTCTCACAGTGGACATGCACATACACTGAAAATTTCAGACCCCTCCATGATATGTAAGTGGGAGTGTCCCCTTTAAAGCCTGTTTTACATCCTCTCAGCATGGTTTGCGGCGCTCCCAGCATACTTTATAGCACTAAAGACCACCTTAGTGCTGCAAAGCATGCTGGAGGGATGTGAATAGCATGTTTTATGTCCATTATTTCTCGTGTCATTCTTTTATCTGTTATATTATTTACTAGTTATTCTATTCAATTTCCTGTTGTGTGATAATTTTACTTTTGATGTAACACCATGTACAACATTGACATTAATAACCGGCCTACATAGGCCGTGTATGGGCCAATGTAAGATTCTTCTGCTGACAGATCTGAAATATAATTGTTACTCACTGCCTCATGAGTTTACCAAATAGTAGTTTACATACATGTACGAGCACACATGCTAACAGTGTAACCTGTGTGTTTAAGTGTACTTTCTTGGACATTTCACACAACAACATTTGCAAATTTCGCAGCTCAGTGTGCACATAAGGTACACCACACTGTAAGGTGCCATGTTTAATGCGGCGCCTTGTCTATGTTGAAAATAATTTTTAGACCTCTGCGAATTTGAAAATATGGTACATAAAAAAAAAAAAAAAAAAAAGCTTAGAGAGGAAAATCCACAAATATGCAGGGCCGTGAACGGTGAACCGTGAATTGGCAAGGGCAGACTGTATTTTTAACAAATAATTGTGCCTGCAAAGTTAGATTTATATACATATTTAGATGCTGTAAGAATGTTTACAATGTGATCAATTAATTTGTCTTGTCACCATCAAATTAATAAATAAGTAAACAAGTGTTGACATACGAGTTAAGTTACACTAAGTCCATATTTAGTAACACCCTCTCTTGCTGAAAGTGACTGCCACTCTGCCACACAGAGTGAAAGATTGGCTGCTTACCCACTAGGGAAAAGGTCCTCACCAGTTGTCGATTGTTGCAGCATCAATGTCTGACCAATGTGCATCAGGTTTACGTGCCTCAGGTCACGGGCCACAAAACATGTTTATCGTCTGTTAAATTCAATATGATACATTTTTTGGTTCGTCAACCATTCCAACCAAGCAAACAAACACACAAACAACCAAACATACAACAAGATATTGGAAGAGGCAAATTAAATACCTTAACTGTTTACTTTAATGAATTGTTTTTTGTTTTTTTTTAGGTGAATTGACATTTATTATTTAAATGGTCATCCACACATTCACATAGACAGAACACACCTGAACCTGATTTATCAATATCTGCACCGTGTATAGTAACTAATGACAAATAAGATGTTGGAAAACAGTTGCTTACACATTTATTTATTGTAGTGTCTTTTACCTAAAAGTAGAAAAACAATAGATGACAAGCGATCAGTGAATGAAATAATCAATTAACCCAAACTGGCCACCAATCCAGTCGAGAGCATATTTCCCCAACCAGGACCAAAGATTCAACCCTGATTAAAGTCCAGTCCTTATTTGAACGAATTTTTATCTGTTTGTTGATTTGGGCATAGTTATTTACCATCTTACACAAACACATCAAGTATTTGCATTCATTTCTTGCCAGTGGTCTGATGTATGAACTGTTTAAATAAATTTGAAATTATGTAAAGGTAGTGTACATAGTTCACAATGAAAAATGTTCCAGAAAATACTGTAATATAAAATGCAAATCTGTGTCTATTGTTGTACTAAGGAGGCACCAGTTACATGTACAGTAGGTGACTATTCAATCTGACAAATTAAGCATAACCTATTTAATATATTATCATACTCAAGATCAATATTTAACACCCAAATTTAACAACAACCCTTCAGTCACATTTTAATCACTGCTGCTGGTTTACAATGTTGCATTATAATACAGTAGATTTACTAAGTGGTCATACAGTAACTTTTATTCATATAAAAATTGAATGTCAAATCTGTTTTGTATTACCCTGCTACAAATTTTCTATAGAACATTTCTAAAGAACTATAGAACTTTATGACCCAGGTCCTATAGAATTTCTATCGAAATTCTTTTATTCTGCAGAAATTCTATAGAAAATCACAGCCAAAGTTCTATAGAACAAGTTGTTATGCACAAATTCTGTACAATTCTATGGATTTCTATAGAATTTCAATAGAAACTTTCCAGCAGGGTATTATTATTTTTTATTATACAGCTGGAATATGTATTTAACATACCACCATTTTTTCATGAAATATATTTCACAAGGTGCTATTGACAAAAATTCACCATTGTTGGAAACAACCCAGGTAATCAATAATTGAAAAAAATTATGCCAAATAACAGAAATCAAGTGTATAAAAAGTGTATAGTAATGTGAATTGAGGCAGCACAATGGACAACTGGTTAGCAAATGTGCCTAAAAGTTCTGAGTACCGGCATTCAAATCTGATTGTGGAGTTTGCATGTTCTTAACATGCCTGCTTAAGTTTTCTCCACGCACTCCATTTTCCTTCTACATCCCAAAAACATACACGGTAGGTCAATTGAAGACTCTAAATGGCCCGAAGGTGGGGTTGTGAGTATGAATGGTTGTTTTTTTTCTTGTGATTGGCTGTCAACCAGTTCAGGGTGTACTCTGCCACTCACCCGAAGATACTATATCTGGGGAAGCCTCCAGCACTCCCGCAACCCTAATGACGATAAACGGCTCAGAAAATGCATGGATGCATGTTGAGTACAAAGAAAAACTGAAAGTCAACTTATAGGAAACGTTTTTTTTCTTGAAGAACTCAGTTGTGCAAAGTTGGGCAGGGATGCAGTCTTCTAGCGTTTATATCATTTTCTAGCAAATGTCCATATTGAACACAGTGAGTGGTATTTACTTAATAAAAACCCTTTCTTCTTTGCAATGACAGATTTAAGACTTTAACTTAACTTAAGATTTAACTAGTCACATGTATTGCTCTGGTGTAATTTGGGAAAATTCCTCCACAGAAATTGTTTTCAAACCACAGAGGTTCCATGGGCTTCTTTTGGAAACTTTTTGAGTTAAAATTCTTTCCATAAATTTTCAATTGGATTCAAGTCAGGTGATCAAATGGGACATTCTATCAGCTTTAATTTTTTTCTTTGAAAGCATTTTAGTGTTTCCTTGGCTCTATGTTTTGGATCCCTATCTGGCTGACATGCACCCTCATCTCATTTTAGTAATCCTCGAAGATGGATTTTTGTCAAGAATGTCCGTGTCATTTTGTCTATTCTTCCTTTTTTCAATAATGTAAAGTTTACCAGTAGCATTTGTTGAAAATCAACCTATAAAGTCCCACAGGTAGAAAAACAAGTCATGGAGTGTGCTCATCTTGATAGAGGGAGAGAGTACACACCTAATATCGTCATTCCTTCAGGCGAAATTCATTGTGTGAGGAATGTATGGAATGAGTGTTTCAAACCCAAATGGTCTAAGCATGTGGCTGTTTATGGACTACTGTATTAGATTTTCCATCCATCCATTTTCTGAGCAGCTTATCCTCACGAGGTTAACGGGCGTGCTGGAGCCTATCACAGCTGTCATTGAAAATGAATCAGGGTACACCCAGAACTAGTTGCCAGCCAATTACAGGGCACATGGAGACAGTCGCACTGTATTAGATTTTTATTGCTGATAATCATGAAAGATTGCAGACTACTACATTGTATTGCCAAAAGTATTCCCTCACTTACACAGAAGTTTCCCATTAATGTTGCAGATTTATACTGGCTATTAAGCCTTTATTTCAAAATTGATTGAAGACTCATGTTGAATTTGCAAATCGTGTGGTGGGTGGTGTTGCAGACTGTTCCCAAGATAAAAATGTTGGTTAAAGGCTGCAGTTGCAACATGAGGGTCACTCACTGAAATGAGACAGACAAATGGGCACAGAACAGTTCAGCCAACACTACCACAGCCTTTTTTGCATGTGGAAGTCGATGACCTGAGCCTCATTTGGCTCTGTGTTGTAATCGCCCAGTAGAAACACATGGCCACTAAGTGAAAATGTGACAGCTCATTCTCTACCGCTTCCTATTGAAAAGTCTCCTCAAATAAGGTTTTCTATTATGTGTTTAGTTCTGAATTTCAATTCTTCAAGACCTATTTGAGAAATTTGAGGTCACCGGTTCATGATATGATGGTTTGAACCCAAACTTATAAATTGATAGTTTTCTTTATAGCTAGTGTTTTGGGGAAAAAAAATAAATCTAGTGGACCCCACTATTCACGGGGGATAGGGATCAGGTTGGAGCGTAAATAGCAAAAATCCGTGGATAGTTACACACCCAATCTAGCAGTTGTGAAAATGTACATTTTTCTTTTTTTTAAACTCCCGAAAATCTTGATGAAGTGGAGGTAAACCACCAATAAGGCTTTTGAGGTTTGGTTCCCTCAAAGAGAAAAGATAGATAGATAGACAGACAGACAGACAGACGTACTTGAAGGCAACTGTTTTCCCAAATGTGAAGGTTGGTTGCACACAACTCCTATTTGGTCAGGTGTTTTAATTTTGATATAACATGATCAGGAGAAACCATAGTGAGAAAATATGTCAGATCCTATACAGTGCAGAGATTCTCAACTGGTGGGCCAGAACCCAAAATGAGGTTATGGTCCCATTTTGGGTAAGTTGCACACAGCCAGAAGAAGGATACATGTATTCTTATTTTGATTTTTCTGCTACAGTACAGTGATGTACCAAGTTCCCACATAAGACCCGTTACATAAAAAAGTAGTTGGCTCGGAAGACAACTACATTGCAGCTCTGCCTCTAGCTAGTGGACGTCATGGCAAGCAATATGCTTATTGCGCTCCATCGAACTTTTTTGAAACAGCTTTTGTCAAAATCAATATACTGTAGTGTATATGTGTTTTGAGAGGCTATTTTTAAACAAAACACCTTCTATAAAAGTGGCTCGCGTCTTTGCAACAAAAGGAAAATGCGGGTCACAGGGTGGCAAGAGTTGAGAACCGGCTTTATAGTGTACCTTTCTTCAATGGAGCGTAAGCACGGACGCATAAAAAGCCTCATAAAAAACAAAACCCCTGAACTGTATTGGGAGCGTTCATTTGAATTTTGCCAGCTTGTACCTGTTGATATGGCGTGCAGTACACTTCGGCGCTAGTCAGTCCACATGTGGATGAGGCATGGAGCTGATCAGCCCGACCCACAAGCAGGTCACTGCTGCGTGGGTAACAAGCTCCTTCAGAGCAGTCAGTCTGGGCGTGAGTCACCGCAGCCACAGCTGGGGGAGGAATTACTTTGATTACTTATCCATGTTAGTGATCAATCTATCAATTAATCTAAGTTTGTATTAATACATATAACCATCCATCTATTACGCTATCTTTTACAGTGTATACTACTTTATATCTTTTCATCAAGTGAATGATTTGACAACATCTTTTGCTTAACTTCACAGTATTCTTGTTTTGTAAAAATCCACATAATCACCCCTGAAAGAATGATAAAGCATGCCCAAACTGAGTCCCATGTGTTATCATAACTCTTTAAACATGTGCCATCATGACAGAGAGAAATGCAGGTTCATTCTTTGTCTGGTATGTGTCGTATATTAAGTGCCATTTGGTTTGAGTAGAAATGTTCCATTAATTTATGGTTAGAAACACCAGTTTTGTAGATCTGAAGGATGACATCAGAGAAGAGTAAAATAGAAAATTGAAAACAAAAATGAAATCTTACCAGTGAGAAGTAAAAGTAGTGTCATTTTATGATCCAGACAAATACGGGTCTAAAGGAGCAAATCAACACATTAGCAATTTTCAGCAAAGAGAAAGATTGAAAAGCATAACATTTTTGTCTACAGTTACCTTGAAATCAATGCTCACGGCTGGTTACCTGCTCCTTGTGGGTGTTGCTGGCTTTCTGCACTTATACACACACAGACTCACCTGGACAATATGATAGTGTGTGTGTCAGAGTCACACCCTTCAGCACCACTCCCTTCTCAACATGAATCAACAATCACACACACACACACCAACACACGCACACACACACACACGTACAACAGTTACTGTAGACCGGGGGTGTCAAACTCATTTTTGTCCTTAGCCACACTGTAGTTACGATTTCCCTCAGAGGGCCATTATGACTGAAACCATAAAAATTTTAGTTGGCCTCATCATATTTACTCATGATATTTATGAACTAGTTTTGGAATAATAAATCAAGGGTATTGGGGTTTTCAAATATTGTTGATATTTAGCAGCACAAAACTGCAATATCTCAAAGGTATCATTCATGATATGACAATTTGACATTTTGATACAGATTTGAACAAGAATCATGGAAGGAAACGCACATGATTTGTCTTCGCGGCCTACCTAAAATCATGCAGCAGGCCGGATTTGCCCCCCGGGCCTTGAGTTTGATACCTGTGTTGTCGACTCACACACATGTAGACAGAGAAAGAAGAGCAGAACAAAAACACTAGTAAAATGTTACCCAAAATAAAGACGACTCAAATATATGACATCTACACAGAATGAAGTGAAAATGTCCGTCGTGTCAACAACGTGTCGTCAATTCATCATTTTAAAAACAGCTGCTGCAATCATAAAATTCTGAATCTGACAAGTAATGCGTAAGTAAATTTGATAAATTTAGTTTCATCTCGTGAAATATCTATGGGGAATCTAAATTACTATGGATTTATGAACATTATGTGAACACGCACATAGCAATAAGTAAAAATTTGTGCTGTGCTCTAAAACAATCACACCACATATGAACTGCAGACACAAGAGTTTCCCTGAGGGTTTTATCTTTACTCGCTTGCGTACAAAGGTGGCCTCAGGCCCTGTTGAAAACACACATCGTCTTCTTGTATTCTCCACAGACAAGCTTACTAATACCAAGCACAAGGTGTGTCCTTTGATTTAATGAGTGCGCCCACCTGCACTCACTCACACACACACACGCGCACACACGCAAACACAGATAGACTACAGATCACAGACAAGTACCATCCTGCCTTCAGCCGTTTTGTGACGCTGTTCTTCATTTCATATATTGTAACTTGGTGTTTTGTGTCTTTCAACACCAGACGGAGGTTTTGGAATAGAACATAGAGATTTTGACGCTGACTGAATATTTATATCCATTTATGAAAAAATCCTCATCAACCATAAACCATTTACTTCAAATCATAAGCCCCCTTAATGTTATACGATTCACAATATTACCAAAACTTGCCAAAAGTTCACAATTCAAACTTCCATCATACATGGCATCAGGTCAAATGTCAGCATATCACCAGACTTCAGCATGTTAGAATTAACTCTGTGTGTGCATTCTTTGGCTTTTTTCCCTCTGTAGCAACATTTATTTGTAAGGAATGACCAGCCTTAACAGGGCCTGTTATGAGAAGATCCTCAAAATAAATGGACTCATATTCAAAACAGTAAGATTCTATTGTCTAGTGGGTTTTTTTCTTTACAGTTCTTAATTTTTACACTTTTTGTGACAAGTGAAGAAGTTAAACTTGGTATAGATGATGTTTCTCAATAAATCATTTTTGGTGAATTTGGTCTTTGTGTCTACTTTTATTTATAGTGCTCAGAAAGAATACAATCTGTCTCCATTAACAAGTTCCTATTCAACGTGTTCAGTCAGAATAGTCATTGAACGAGCAAAGTCCAGTTCATAAGGCAAGTCTTTCACTGCAGCTACTGCTGCCTTATGCAAGATATCTGATTATCTTTAAAACAGTCCCAACTAAACATAGTACAGTAATTATTTAAATAACTGCAAAAGATGTGGATTTTCATTGTGTTAACTTTTGTACAGAAGCCGGCTTAATTATTTTGAGGATAAGCACTCTCACATGATCTAATGGTTGATTCAGATATCGCAACATTTTCTGTACAACCCATTCTTAGTCATCGTCTGACACACACATTTGTGTGTCTGAGTGACTGAGCGCTGTACAATTCCACTCTGACCACAGCTGACTACAGCAGTCTCAGGGTCAGAGTTGGTGACTGTTTACACAACCTTTTCCCTAATTCTGAATCTGTTGATTGGCTGTTTGTTATATGAAGACCACAATCGTACATCCCATCAAGTGAGTGATATTATATATTGATGTATACTGTCAGACTACACCGTTGTGAAAACAAACAACTGAGGCAAAGTACGTATATTATACGTATATTTCAAACTCCTTGTCCTTCTTTAGTAAAAGCTGAGGCAAGAAACTACTAAATACTAAAAAATACGAGTGGATTGTGTAGTTTGAATTCAGCCCTTGAATGCCCCAAAGATAAGTTTTCTAAGAAGTAAGAAATGTATGCCATGTCTACATTAATTTAATATTAACTTTGTCCTGTAAGGAAATTTCAAATCAAAAAGGTCAAATGTATTAAGTCATTGAAAAAACACTTTCAAACATCATAGCATAACATAGCACAATGAAGGCAAATAACTCGATGGTTCTGAAATTTTAATTTGAACTTTGTTAATAAGAGTTAAAGCAGAGTACACACATACTGATTTTTAAATTCTTGAGTCAGCTACACTGTTCAAACAGACCAATTTGTTGAAATTGTAACTAATTTGTAAAGTGTGAGACCCCACACATAATAAGTAAATAATTTCCAAGTACGCATTCAAGATGACCAAAACAGTACATCACACACATCATGATGTCTGTAGCAGTACCTGTGAGAGACAGCAAGGTGCTCTCGAAGAAGGGGCTAATGCTGAAGGCTCGACTGGGATGGAGATGGCAGAGGGAAATGATGGATCAGGAAGTAAGAAGTGAGCACTGCAAGTGGGTGGAGAAGCGGATTTGAAGACTGGAATATAGCAAGGAACGATAAATGGTGAACGAAAGATAAGATAAATCAGAAGACAGGTGATAAGGACTTGAGAGATGCTCAAACAAACAGGAGGGAACAGGACCCACTACTCACTTATCAAACTGCACAAAAGGGCGCTTCATTCAGTGAACAGAATCTGATAATCCTGAGCAACATCTTAAGAAATGGCAGAAGGGATGTGAAGATATTAAGAAACCATTCATTGCTGGTAACATGCAAGAAGGGAGGTCAACAAGGGAAAATGAACAGGGTGAACAAGATAAATGGTCAGAAACTGGCATGTTCATTGTGGAATAACAAAACTCTTTATAATTCACGTGGTTGTAAAAACAACAATAACAAAATTTCGAGACCTTTGCTGAGTAATTTGCAAGGTAATTCAATATGGGCTTTTGGACACTTTAATTAACACAGCTACTAAGGTTTTAGTTTGCATTGGTTGGTGTTTGTTTTAATAGTGGGTAGGGAATAAGATACAGGAGCACCCAAAACACTAATGCTGCTCTTGATTTGACCTTCAAATCTATGGCAGGAGGACTGAGCCTCACTCATCTGAAAGGGAAGCACAGGCCAGGGCACCCGGTTAAGAGGATGCCACCCATGCCCATGGACCCAGGGAACCCACACTAACTTTCAGGAAGAGTTAGCAGGACAATCACCAGTAACATGAAGCAATTTGACTTTTGGTGACTTCGAATGGAAGACAGGGGAAATGCAGTGACGCAGCTGTTGAGCGTTGGCCTCACAGTTCTGAGGACCGGGGTTCAAATCCCGGCCCTGCCTGTGTGGAGTTTGCATGTTCTCCCTGTGCCTGTGTGGGTTTTCTCTGGGCACTCTGGCTTTCTCCAACATCCCAAAAACATGCATTAATTGGACACTAAATTGCCCATAGGTGGGATTGTGAGTGTGACTGTCGTCTGTCTCCATGTTTTCCTGTGATTGGCTGGCAACCTGTTCCAGGTGTACCCTGCCTCCTCCACAATGACAGCTGGGATAAGCTCCAGAACTCATGAGGAAAAGTAGCCCAGAAAATGGATGGATGGATGGGAGAAATGCTGACCCAATTCTCAGGATGTGTATCGCTTGCATATTACAGTAATAAAAAATGAGGTGAAACAACAAAACTCACGATCACACTTGTCGTATCTATATGAAATCTTGTAATTTGAAATTACTTCATTACATCATCATGCACTGTGATTTGGGTCTATTTTCACACAAACAATGTTTTTTCCATATCATGTATGATTACCAGCAGGGAACTCAAGAAAGGACCACCTGCATTTGAACAATTTAATAATCCTGTGCTTGGTCAACAGTACACGTGACTTTTACTGCATGAGGCAAGGACATTTTGTGACACAAGCTCTGGACATCAGCCCAGGAGCTGCACAAGGGCACGTCTGCACTGGCTGCCTCATGAATATTGACAAAGTGCCACAGGATGGGTGGAGACATCGTAGATATAAATGACCACAGTATTGAGACAAACTCAGTTCCTCATAAAGTCATGCAAGTCATGAATAAGATGAACATCTCGTCGACATCAACACCAATGGTAAGCTTTCTTTCATTTAATATGGAGGGGTAAAAACATTTGGTTCATATTGTCACTGCATGCTTATTTCTTAAATTGTAGGTTTGTTTGGGTTAAACTCACCCGCTAATCCTCCCAATTATTAATAATGCACACATCCATGAGTTTCATGCTGTGCTGTGCGTGAATTTCAAGCAAGATGAAAGGTGGATTTTTAACTTTGTATATTTTTCAACCATAAAATCCATGCTCGTCTTCAATGAATAATGGGATTTAATATTGCCTGGTCAAAGGGCCACCGCTGTTGCTTTTACTGTTGAGTAGATGTTTAACCGCCATCTACAGCAATCATGCTTTTCACAGTTGCCACTCGCAATAGTAAAAGTGCAAGTGAAATAAATCATTAACAAATGTGAATCATAGCTGGATTTGCACTGCACTTTTTTGGGATAAGTTTATACCAATAATTAATTATTTCAATGAAATGGGTGCTGGAGGCCATTCCAATTAAACACAGAAACATTTACAAAACATGCAGAGATATTGACACATAAACACCTAAGAAAGGAAAATCCTGGGGTGATCAAATATTGCAACAGTCATCAATCTATATTGATCTTTAAAATACTTTTTCGGAAGCAGGCTGATACAGTAATCATGTGCTTTTAACAATATTTATCAGTGCCCTGATTCATTATTGCTGATCTTCCTTTTAATTGTTTTATAGATCCAAAAACAGTGTCCGGACACCTCTTGCATATCATCTGAAGAGCCGCTGGAAATGGAACGCATGCATGAGTGGATACTCTTTGCCAAAGAAATGCTCAGTCAGAAACCCAGTCGGCGTCTGCTCAAGGTCTACTTAATTGGCTCTGTGTTTGCTATACTGGGGACTGTCATCGGAATGGTTGAGATGGTGTCTCACTCGCTCTCATCAAGAGAGCTGATGGACGCAGAGATGGTCCTCATGATGGCGCAGGAGCAGAGCACTGTTGCAACCATGCCAGAATGCAATGTCAATCTGCCGGCGAAAAAGGAGGAACAGGAAAAGGATACGATCAAGATGATGACTGACATGACTTTCTCCAAGGTCCAAAGTCAAAGAAGCTTGTCCCATCGGCTCCATGCTTCAAGAAGCTAACTTTTTGATCTGAGACTGCTGCTGAACAACGCTGTTGTGCAATACATGAATGAAAAGACTATATGAGCTTCAAGTGCTGTTTTTACACTTGAATCATAGCTCACTGAACAGTTCATTTATGTACATTCTAAATGCCATCTTTTATCCCTTGCACAAGCACTTTTCATGTTAAGACTCTGGGTTATTATAAACCCAGAATAAATGGATTGTTTTATTTGAGAAAGGTTAACTGCCATCTGTCAACTCTAAGCAGCCATATAGCACCCCGTCGTGGTGTTAGTTTGACTTGTAGCCCACATTACAAATCTAGAAATTCCTCAACGTTTTTGTACTCCTCAATAAAATATATTTTATATTTGAAATTAGAATAGTTTTCTACACTTCATAACTTGAAAAATGAGTTGAAAATATGTTACTGACACAATGTATTCTTATGTTAATACACTGATCAGCTTCATAAGCTGTATGCACCTTAGGTCACCTAAAAAAAATATTTCACTCAACCACCTGTTAAGTACCTCACACGCCAATAAAGACCTCCAGGTCAAATATGTATACCAGGCGTGTCCAAAGTCCAGCTCAGGGCCCAATTGGTAACCATAACCCTGTTGAAATTTTCACTGGAGCCTCTGTTAAAAAAACATCAATTAAACCGCTTGCACCTGTCACGATGCGGGGCTCAAGGTTGGACCCAAATGCACGACTCCAGAGACAGCAGACAGTACAGAGGAAACCTTTATTCGGTCCGAGGTCTGAGATCAGGTAGACAGTCCAAACAATTCGTAGTACCAGTACGAATGGGCTTACGAGGGTGGTCAATGAACAGGCGTGGGTCGGTGCACGGAGATCAGAAGTCAGGAAAGCAGGAGTGCGGGAACGAGGCATGAAGAGCAACGATCTAGCGGAGTATCTGTCGTCCCCCGGGTCCTATATGTACTGGGTCTAATCAAAGGTCATGAGGCGCAGGTGTGCACCTTCAGATTAGCTGGCCACGCCCAGCCCTGGCTGGAATCCAGGAGCATGACAGAACCCCCCCCCCTCAACGGCCGGCTCTGGACGGCCCAGGAGCATCAGGGTGAGCCGCGTGAAAGTCCTTGATGAGGGAGTGGTCCACGACGAAGCGGGAGGGGATCCAAGAGCGCTCCTCCGGGCAATATCCCTCCCAGTCCACCAGGTACTGGACCCCCCTTCCTCTGCGACGGGAAGACAGCAACCGGCGCACAGTGTACACCAACCCACCGTCGACCATGCGGGGGGGCGGGGGGATTTGAGCGGAGGAGCCAGCGACGATGTGCGATTCGGGCGAAGTCTGCTGACGTGGAACGTAGGGTGCACCCTCATCGACCTGGGCAGTTTCAACGAGACGGCGACCGGGTTAATAACTTTGGAAACCGGGAACGGGCCAACGAACCTGCGAGCAAGTTTGCGGGATTCCGTCCGCAGCGGGAGATCTTTGGTGGAGAGCCACACTCGCTGTCCCACTCTGAGCTCTGGTGCGGCCCTTCTCTTGCGGTCTGCTGCGGCCTTGTAGGCGCTGCTCATGCGCAGCAGTGTCCTCCGAGCTGCTTCCAAGGTCCATTTGCAGCGTCGCACCACGGCCAGGGCTGACAGAACTGCGGAGTCTGTGACCAGTGGAGGAAACAGGGACGGAGGGTAGCCATGCACGACATGGAGTGGAACCATACCTGTTGAAGCGGAGGGTAGAGAATTGTGGGCATACTCCACCCACTTGATGTGCTGGCTCCACGTGCTCTGGTCCCTGGATGCCAGACATCGAAGACCAGTCTCTAATTCCTGGTTAATCCTCTCAGTCTGGCCATTAGACTCGGGGTGATGACCCGATGTGCGACTTGCAGAAGCGCCGATGAGGTTGCAGAACTCCTTCCAGAAACGGGCGCTGAATTGCGGACCCCTGTCCGAAACGATGTCCTGTGGTAGGCCGTGGTAACGGACGACCTCGTCTAATACCAACTGGGCTGTCTGCTTGGCCGACGGGATCTTCGGAAGCGGCACGAAGTGGACCATCTTGGAAAAACGGTCCACTACGGACAGCACCACTGTGTTCCCTTGTGAAGCCGGCAGGCCGGTGACGAAGTCCAGCGCGATGTGTGACCACGGACGAAAGGGGATGGACAGGGGTTGCAACTCACCAACAGGCCGTAGGCAGGAAGTCTTATTGGCAGCACACACCGGGCAGGCGTTGACGAACTCCCTTACGTCCTTGCTGAGGTTAGGCCACCAGAACCTTTGTTCGACCACCGAACGCGTCTTCCCCATACCCGGGTGGCAGACCGTCTTGTTGGTATGGGCCCAGTTGATGACATCTCCCCGCAGAGATGGGATGACGAAAAGGCGGCCCGACGGACAATCCGCGGGTGGCGGTGTCTCTCCCAGGGCCTCCTTCACCCGCGACTCGATCGCCCAGGTGAAACCGGCCACGAAGCACCCCGCCGGCAGGATAGTAGCGGCGTCTGAATCCGTGCGCCCTCCCTCGTGGATCCGCGAGAGTGCATCCGGCTTGCCGTTTTTGGAGCCTGGGCGGAAAAACACCTTAAAGTGGAAGCGGGTGAAAAACTAGGGCCCACCTGGCCTGACGGGCGTTCAACCTCTTCGCAGACTTCAAGTATTCAAGGGTCTTATGGTCCGTGAAGACAACGAACGGTACTTGCGAGCCCTCCAGCCAGTGCCGCCACTCCTCCAACGCGCTCTTGACCGCCAGCAGTTCTCTATCTCCCACGTCGTAGTTCCTCTCTGCCGGGGTCAACTTTCTAGACAGGAACGCGCACGGGTGGATCCTTCCATCCCTGGGACTCCTCTGCGACAAGACTGCTCCGATTCCTGAATTCGATGCATCCACCTCCACCACAAACTGGTTATCTGGGTCCGGAATAATGAGAACGGGCGCAGTAGTGAAACTTGCCTTGAGCCTGCTGAAGGCCTCCTGGCAGGTCCCGGACCAGTCGAAGGGGGTATGTGGCGAGGTGAGCGAATGCAGAGGAGGGGCCACGGAACTGAAGTTCCTTATGAATTTCCTATAGAAATTGGCAAATCCCAAAAACCTCTGCACGTCCCTCCTGTTGGTGGGGGTAGGCCACTGCAGCACCGCGTCGACCTTCCCGGGATCCATCCGTATCTCTCCCTCAGCCAGGACGAAGCCCAGGAAGGACACGGATGCCCGATGGAACTCACACTTATCCATATTCACGTATAATTGGTGCTGCTGCAGACGCCGGAGCACCTCTCTGACTTGTTGAATGTGCGAGGTTAGGTCTGCTGAAAAGATGAGAATGTCATCCAGATAAACAAAGACAGATCTGTTCAGGAACTCCCGAAGCACGTCGTTAATGAAGTTCTGAAAGACGGCCGGAGCGTTTGTCAGTCCAAAGGGCATCACAAGATACTCATAGTGCCCTGTGGGGGTGTTGAACGCCGTCTTCCACTCATCCCCTTCCCGAATCCGCACCAGATGGTAAGCGCTGCACAAGTCGAGCTTGGTTAAGATCCGGGCTCCCTGGAGGAGTTCGAATGCTGTAGAGATAAGCGGCAAAGGGTACCTGTTCTTGACTGTGATGTCATTCAGTCCTCGGTAGTCGATGCAGGGTCGCAGCGTGGAGTCCTTCTTCTTGACAAAAAAAAACCCCGCACCGGCTGGTGAGGATGAGGGGCGAATGAGTCCGGCTGCCAGCGAGTCCTCGATGTAGTCCCTCATGGCTTGATGCTCTGGTCCTGTTAAAGAGAACAGTTTCCCTCTGGGAGGAGAGGTGCCTGGCAGGAGTTCAATCGCGCAGTCGTATGACCGATGTGGCGGCAGAGACTTTGCTTTAGATTCAGAGAAGACCTCCCGTAGGTCATGGTAGCAAGAAGGCACTGCGGTCAGGTCTAGGACGGTACTAGGTTCAGCTAGCCGAACCGGCGCAACTCGAATACCCCTGTCTCTCTGCACAGCGAAACAGCGACTGAGACAGTCCTCTCCCCAAGTCTTGACCTGACCCGTGGTCCAATCTATGTGCGGATTATGTTCTTTGAGCCACGGGCTGCCCAAGATGATGTCGCTACTACGTGCGTCGAAGACATGAAAGCTAATACGCTCCGAGTGAGCGTCCGGGAAGCTCATACGTAGCGTCTGAGTGCGATGTGTAACCCGACAAAGGAACTTGCCGTTGGCGGCATAGGCGTGACGAAACCGTTGCGTGGGAAAGGTTGCTGCCCCCAGCTCCTCGACCACGCGGGGATTCATCAGGTTAGCTTCCGACCCAGAATCTATGAAGGCCGTCACAGTGCATGAACGGGAGTCCGTTCCCAAGGTGAGGTGAAGAAGGGACCTCCCTGACCCCGCCGCGGTGTACCGCACACTCACCGGAGCAGAGATCCTGATGTCAGAGTGCCCTGGTCGAGTCGGGCAGCGGGCGATCAAGTGTCCCAAACGCCCGCAGTAAAAACAGCGTCCCTCTCGTCGCCGACGTAAGCGCTCCTCCGCTGAGCCGCCAAGGACCTTCACTTGCATGGGTTCCGATGAAGCTGAAAACACGGGTGGCCGGGAAGCGGAAGCAACCGGACTGCGACTCTCCCTCTCCTCCTCCCCCAGGTCTTCCATCTGCCTCTGCACGGTGAGGCGCTGGTCCACCTTGAGGGCCAATGCGATGAGGGAGTTAAGCGAAGGCGGAAGATCCATGGCAACGAGGTGGCCACGGATCTGTGGGGACAGTCCCTCGTAAAATGCGTCATGGAGGGCTTCCTCATTCCAGCGGCTCTCGGCAGCCCGAATCCGGAACTCAATGGCGTAGTCGGACACGCGGCGACGTCCCTGGCGAATTGTCATGAGCGAGGACGCCGCCTGGCGTTCCGGAGCCGCGTACTGGAACACCTGGGTGAGCGCGCAGACGAAGCTCGCCCATGAGCGGCAGGTCTCCGAGTTACGGCTCCACTCGGCGGTGGCCCTCCCTGTCATGTGGGAAATGACGAAGGCGATCCGGGAGCGGTCCGTGGGAAAAGCGGACGCTTGCAGCTCAAAGTGGAGATCGCACTGCGCCAGGAAGGGCTTGACGTTACCGGAGTCGCCTGAGAACCGCTCTGGTCGTGAGAGCGGAGTGATGGTGGCACGGAGAGGCACAGGAGCGGCTGCGCTAGCTTGGGAGGCTAGCCACGGTTCCAGCTGGGTGCAGAGCTCCTGAATCTGGTGAGTCATAACCTGGAGAGCAGCCTCTTGCTCACCCAGGCGTTTGCCCTGCACTTGCAGCGCACGGCGAATGGCTTCAGAGTCGGCTGGGTCCATGTTCTGGCTAGATCGTTCTGTCACGAAACGGGGCTCAAGGGTGGACCCAAATGCACGACTCCAGAGACAGCAGACAGTACAGAGGAAACCTTTATTCGGTCCGAGGTCTGAGATCAGGTAGACAGTCCAAACAATTCGTAGTACCAGTACGAATGGGCTTACAAGGGTGGTCAATGAACAGGCGTGGGTCGGTGCATGGAGGTCAGAAGTCGAGAAAGCAGGAGTGCGGGAACGAGGCATGAAGAGCAACGATCTAGCGGAGTATCTGTCGTCCCCCGGGTCCTATATGTACTGGGTCTAATCAAAGGTCATGAGGCGCAGGTGTGCACCTTCAGATTAGCTGGCCACACCCAGCCCTGGCTGGAATCCAGGAGCATGACAGCACCGTTGACTGCTGTATAAAATTATTGTATAAAAAAAACATTTTACCTTTCACCAGAAGCGCTGTGGCCACATGCTTGTTGCACTTGACATTGGATCTTTTGTCATCATTTCAGCACTCCCCATTTCAAACATGGCGACTGCAACGACAAAAAGAAAAGTTGACAGCGAGTGCCGCCGATTCCAGAACAAGTGGATATTGGAATTTTTTTTTTGATGCAATACGCAACAACTGTGCCTAGTTTGCCACGAGACTGAAACTGTTTTCAAGGCAAGTCAAGCGGCACTCCCAGACAAAACATCAATCAATCAAATCAATCAAAATATTTTAATGTCATTATATGCCTGTGCATACAATGAAATAACAAGTGCTTCTCCATGATGTGCTTGCACGAATAAAATAGAAGAACATCTTAAATATGAGGTAAAATAACTCAGATAAAAAAGTACAATCAAGGAGCAGTTATTGTTAAAAGAACTTATAAATAAATAAACAAGCAAACAAACAAGTTAGTAAATAAATAACGTCTATTTGATCTCTACAGGTTGGCTAGACAGAGGAATAGAGATGGGAAGGATGTCCAGCAAGTAATTCGTATTTGAGGCGAGCGTGAATTACCAGGAAGTGGCAATGATTAGTAAGGGGGAGTTTAGAAAGGCACTGAACAGAATGAAAAATGGAAAGACAGTTGGTCCTGAGGACATACCTGTGGAGGTGTGGAAGCAGTTTGGAGAGGTGACTGTGGAGTTTTTGACCAACTTATTCAATAGAATACTAGCAGGAGAGAAGATGACAGAAGAATGGTGGAAAATTGTGCTAGTCCCCATTTTTAAGAACAAAGGCGATGTTCAGAGCTGTGGAAACTATAGAGGAATAAAGATGATGAGCCACATAATGAAGTTATGGAAAAGAGTAGTGGAGGCTAGATTCAGTCACTCAATCTGCGAGCAAAAGTATGGTTTCATGCCGAGAAAGAGTACCACAGATCCATTATTTGCCTTGAGGATGCTCGTGGAAAAGTACAGAGAAGGTCAGAAGGAGCTACATTGTGTCTTTGTAGACCTAGAAAAAGCGCATGACAGAGTATCAAGAGGGGAACTGTGGTACTGCATGCGCAAGTCTGGTGTGGCGGAGAAATATGTTAGGATAGTACAGGACATGTATGAGGGCAGCAGAACAGCAGTGAGGTGTGCCGTTGGTGTGTCAGAAGAATTTAAGGTGGAGGTGGGACTGCATCAGGGATCCGCGCTGACCCCTTCCTGTTTGCGGTAGTAATGAATAGGCTTTAGTCTCCACAGCAACCTCTCCAAATTGCTTCTATATCTCCACAGGTATGTCATCAAGACATACTTTCCATTTTTCATCCTCTTTAGTGCCTGTCTAACGTCACCATTATTAATCATTGCCACTTCCTGGTCCTTCTGGCCTCTTCCACTCTTCTTTCTCTCACATTTTCTTCATTCATCAACTTCTCAAAGTATTCTTTCCATCTATTTAGGACACTATTGGCACCAGTCAACCCATTCCCATCTCTATCCTTAATCACCCTTACCTGCTGCACATCCTTCCCATCTCTATACCTCTGTCTGGCCAACCTGTAGAGATCCTTTTCTTCTTCTTTCGTGTCTAACCTGGTGTACATGTCGTCATTTGCCTCTTGTTTAGCCTTTCCCACGTCTACCTTTGTCCTACGTCACATCTCAATATGTTATAATCATTTTGCCTCTCCTTAGTCCTCTCAGTGTCCCGCTTCTTCGCTAATCTCTTTCCTTGTTTGACTTCCTGTATTTTGGGGTTCCACCACCAAGTCTCATTTTCCCCTTTCCTACCAGAAGACACACCAAGTACTCTCCTGCCTGTCTCTCTGATCACCTTGGCTTTAGTAGTCCAGTCTTCCGGGAGCTCCTCCTGTCCGGAAGCCTGTCTCACCTCTTTCCAACATCAACAACAATATTCTTCCTTTCTCAGCTTTCACCACATGGTTTTCTGCTCAACCTTTGTCTTCTTAATCTTCCTACACAACACCATCCAATGCTGTTGAGCTACACTCTCCCCTACCACTACTTTACAGTCAGTAACTGCCTTCAGATTACATCATCTGCATAAATAATCCACCTACGTGCTTCTACCTCTGCTCTTGTAGGTCACTATATGTTCCTGCCTCTTCTGGAAAAAAGTGTTCACTACTGCCATTTCCATCCTTTTTGCAAAGTCCACCACCATCTGTCCCTCAAAGTTCCTTTCCTGGATGCCGTACTTATCCATCACTTCTCCATCACCCCTGTTTCCGTCACCAACATGTCCATTACAATCTGCACCAATCACAACTCACTCTCTATCTGGGTTGCTCAGAACTACTTCATCTCGTCCCTTCCAAAATTTCTCTTTCAACTCTAGGTCACATCCTACCTGTGGGGCATAGCCACTAATCACATTATACATAACACCCTCAATGTCAAATTTTAGCCTCATCACTTGGTCTGATACTCTTCCTTTAAAATAACCCCTACTCCATTTTTCTTCCCATCTACTCCATGGTAAAATAATTTAAACCTTCTCCTAAACTTCTAGCCTTACAACCTTTCCACCTGCAATCTTGGATGCACAATATATCAACCTTTTTCCTAATCATCATGTAAACCAAGTCCTGAGCTTTTCCCGTCACAGTCCCAACATTCAAAGTCCCTACACTCAGTTGTAGGCTCTGTGCATTCCTCTTCTTCTTCTGCCGATGAATCCACTTTTCTCCTCCTCTTCTTTGTCTTCGACCCACACGGGCAACGACCGATCCGGTGTGGTATTCTTTAGATCAACGGTCATCTTTGTTTGGCACAGTTTTACGCTGGATGCCCTTCCTGACGCAACCCTCAGCATTTATCCGGGCTTGGGATCAGCCTATAGATTTCACTGGCTTGTGCCACAATAGGGTTGAATTTACTTTTAATACAGTAATAATTCCACTTAATTCATCTTTTCAAACCTTCAGACCTGTCAGAGAGCAAAATATCTGAGGATAAATACAGAGAGCAGACAATGATAATTAAGTCTTCAAACACCACACAGTAATGGTTACTTTCCTGCTTTGAGGTCACATCGCGGAAGTCAGATAATTCTAACAAATCTAATTAATTATATTTAAATCTGTCCTTCATATAAGAGGTCAGCGCATATAACTCCAGTTCTCAAGTCTTTAAACTGGCTTCCTATCAGCTTTAGAATAGATTTTAAAGTTCTGCTACTGGTCTATAAACCAGAATAAAGTGTGTAAAAATACACAAGGAATTTTTCTCCGGCAGTCGGTGCTCCCCCGGTACGACATTTTCTGTTGGAGTGAATCCTCACTCGGGTCATGGACGTTCTGGAGCCTGTCCCAGCTGACTTTCAGGAAGAGGCAGGATGTACTCTGAACTGGTACTCAGCCAGTCCCAGGGCACATAAAAACAATCACTCACATTCAGACCTACGAACAATTTCGAGTCTTCGGTTAACCTACCATGCATGTTTTTGGTATGAGGGAGGAAACTGGAGTGTGTCAAGTAGGTTGCCATGCCAATTGCATTGAATTGATAGTAATTGGCTTGTATGGCTTGGGTTAATGTGTTGACCTGAGCCCTAGCACCAACTCTCAAATTGAACACCAGATGTCGCCAAACAAAATTATACTTGATTGGGTCACCCACATGGCAAAGATCTCTTTGATAAACGTAGCCTTCCCAC